>NC_052617.1:49420488-49788985 GCF_016545825.1 Eucalyptus grandis | reverse complement strand
AAAATGTTCCTTCCTGCTTAATTGTTCATCTCCTCTGTTCACTCTTATCCAATAATATTACATTGAATACGAAAGATGCTGAGTATCTTGATGAATGGAGCCAAGAATATGCTGGCTAAACAATTCCAGATGTTTTTTCCTAAATCCATTGGTGAGCCAATAATATGCTCACCAGAACATCATTTCAGAAGGGGACAAGTTGGCAATGGCATTGCCTATATTAGCAGTACATCATTGCAAAATTAAACAAATCAGGAACAACATAATTGCAAATTTTACCGAAGCTATCCTGGACCATATATACAAAAAGTTCCTGCATTTTCCATTGATATATTTGTGCTTAAGTCCTGATGAACTTCTCAGTTTTTCCCTGTTTACCCAACTATGATGTATGTTAATCACAAACAAAATTGCTGTAGGTTCAGGGAAGTTTTATTTTGCAAATTAAAAAACACCACATTTGCCCCTAGTTTTAGTCTATTCAATCAGCCTTCGTTTCCCAATATTTCAAACAGCCAGATCAGACACATTCATGGGCACAACAGGCTTTGTAAGTTTAGCAGCACCTCCATAACTTCGAATCCTTGCTCTTCTGCACAAGCGTAGATCGCAGCAGACTTCCCACACTGCATAAGCAGGACAATTTATCAAACACTTCCAACAAAATTAATAACAAATCTCTCAACACATTTTGAAACAAAAACTTCCAGACAGATTGTCTGAATATCATTCTAGAGTGGACAAAAAGAGAGCAAAATAAAACTGTAAGCTCTATGCCCTAAGATCTCAAATTTAGGATTTGATTGGACAGATGATGCACAGCCAAACTAATTGCCCCACGGAAAAAAATGAGCACAACTAAAACATTTGACCAGGCTAAGTAAAATTACTAAAGGATCAAGCAATAAGGCGAAGAAGCTATGCGAAGAAGGAAGTAAGAAGAATGTGAGTGCCAAAGCTTTATCTATGATTGTATGTCCCAGTAAAATTAAGTGATACATCACTTGACAGTTGAAAGATACTATCATCTGCAAGCTTCCTTAGGAGGCAAAATATTTAAAAACTAAGCTGAGGGAAAGAAGACAGTTGTCTGTGAAAACAAGAGAAATAAGAACTAGATTTAACCAATTAATCACGCGTCAAGAAACTGAAGCAAATGTAAAAGCAAACCATTACAGATACAAGTTATTAGCTGATCATCAAATACCTTCCTTTTGATAGAATGAGGTTCTATGATTGTAGATAGATTCATCATTTCTAGCCATAAACCTCTATTACGATTTTTTTTATCTCTCCAAGGATATTGTGAATATGGTTGAGATAAAATTCAGCCTATTTCCTTAATATGAGGCGTATATAATTTACAAGTTTGTGGCAAGTAGTCTGTTCTTTCTGGTTTTACTGATCATTTTAGGCATTATCATATCTCATAAGGCTTGCTAAATTTTCAGTTGTAATTTCTCAAGAGAATTTTAGCAGGCCTTATGATTGGAATCATACCACTGAATTTGTACTACCAGAAAGAAAGATTCGGCCAAAGTTTGCTGGTTACTTCAGTGAAACAATGAAATTACAAAGCTCCATAATAAACTTTATCCCACACCCTTGCAAAAAATAAAAATAAATAAAGAAATAAATAAAAGCAGATCAACTAAGGCTCTTGGTATGCCAGACCAGCTGAGAGTATCCCTCATTTCAGCAAGCTGTAAAAATATCTTTTACTTATTCTGCAGTAAAACTAGGGCATTGATTATGAGGAGTTCTATGAACTGTGCAGAAAAACTAAAACTAATTCTGTTGACATGGCAAACAAAACATCCACTTGACAGGTCTTGAAAATGATCCACAAGTTAGTTCCAAACTGTTTCTAGGACTATTTCAGGTAGGAAGGAACCAGGCAAGTATGAGATATAATAATGCCTAAAATGATCAGTAAAATGTACCATGAGATAATTATGTACAAGCAGACAAGTGGAGAATATTCAAGTACAAAAGCATGAAATCATTTACATCTAGGAACCTCACAATCAACAAGGAGAGCAGTAGAAATAGAATATGCCGTCCCTACCCCAACGGGTCCAGTAACCAAGAGAACATTTTTCAACCTAGCATGCCTCTCTTTGCATTCTGACTCAGAGTCACTTTGGTCAAGGACATAATAATCATATTGCAAGGTAGACTCCTCAACCCCATTCAGATATTTGATATTTTTATAGTCTGCTTGGTGCCAAAGGCGTAACCATTCCCTCAGGAACTTGACAGCTTCACTGTTCCCACAAACCTGAAACAGCAGGATTTGAGAGGAAAATCACTTGATTGAGAACGTACCAGTATTTGAGGAAATAAAATGTGCAAGAAAGTAAGGAAATAATATTATCAAACCTCCATGGAGGTTTTTGGCTGATACTTATTCGTCCATAATGTATTTGGAGGCTCATCGCAAGAGCTAACATTGGATGACGGCATCCTGTAAATGCAACAGTTAGGTAAAGGAGTAAAATCTATGATTTCAAAGCTCCCAGATGAAGATAATCAAACACAACAGAAAGCATCAAGAAGCAACGGCATCAATTGCCTTACTAATGGAAATGGAATATTGTGCCATCACAGGCCTTATTGTTGCATGATATGCTATACTTAGCAAATTCTATTTAGCAGCATCTACAACTGAACTAGTCAACCATTCCATAATCCTCTGCAACAAGTTGATCAACCTATGAGGCCTATAGACTATATACAGTTCATGAAGTTGGGCTTTCAGAAAATCCTGACCTTTCCTCTAGATGCTGCTCAGGATCTAACTTTCCTAAACATGCGCTACACTCTGATAGGGAACCAACTTCATTGATCCCATAGTCCTGCCACATTAAAATTTTTAGACGGTTAACTACAGTACTCGTATCAGGCAAGGAACAACATACAACATTATAAAAAGTGGAAAGTTATCATGATTTAAAACTCAATAATTACCAATAAGGAAGAAGAATAGATATTAAGCTTACCAGTTTGCTGCCCTTAAGATGACAGCAAATTAACTTCTCATCACGGATATCAGCCCTGTGTGTAGCTGCTGGTTCATGCAAATTCCATTGTTGATTGTGGCTTTGCTTCCATGAAATCTCCTTATTTACAGGTGATTTATTGTAGGCGTAGTGGGGAACACAGTGAAATTTATCGAAAGTTAAGGCACATACGGTGCCTTCAAAAACAGAAGATGTTCTTTCGAGACAGGAATGTGTGCCCAAGAAAATTTCCTCATTGAAAATCCAACTTCTCCAATCAAGAGAGATTCCTCCATCGTCCTGTACAAGATGGGTTGAGTTCCCACCCAGTAAAGAAGGTTGAGATGCAATTAGAAGCTTCACTTTATACACTTTTACCACAACATGCTTAGGCTGCGAAAGAGTAAACAAGGTAAACATTACCTCATTCTTTTCAAATATGTGGATAGGCCCCAGGGTGATTCCTTGGCTCTTTCTGTCACTGGAACAAGGGTTTCCTTCAGTTTCAGTAGCCTCCTGACATTTCTTGCCCGACCTCCATGATGAGAAAAAGGGATGAATTTGTCTTCCAGCAAACATCCGCGAATTCTCCTAATTATGGACCAAAACACGAAAGACTTTATGTCTTATATCCAGCATGTATTACAAGACTGCAAATTCTCCCCAAAATTGAAACTAAAGCAACAACAACGCAAATCCGAGGCAGCATGATATGATCCAGCTAGCAATTATCATTCAGCCTAGTTCAATAAATTCAGAAAAGCAAGCAGACTGTCGTAACCATCGCAAAATCTGGATTGATTGCAATACCAAATCGAAGGAAGTCACGATAACTAACCTCAGCTCTGAGTTTTGCCTCCATCCGCAGATTGGGGATAGGAGGAGACCCATCTTCATTCTCCACCAGCTTCATTGATTTCGGCGTTGAGCAGGCTCCCTTTACGCCATTGGTCGTTCCGTTCTTCTTTGGTGTACTGTTCAGCTGCCGCTTGTCCTTCTGACATGATCCCAAGAAAATCAGTAATGTATAATCGGTATATGATCTGAACCTTTAAGAACTACTTAAGAATGTCATGCTTCTGTCCAACCATTCATGAATGCATGTACGGTGCTTCCTAATACACAATAGAAAATCCTAATTTCCACAGATACTAAGCCGAGTTATATACTAAACATCTGCAAGAAAGAAAAGGACCACCGTGGCAACGGCCGTTCTTGAGCTTTGTAAATTCTGCCAGGAAACAAGCTGAGCTGACGCGAGGCATTCGTTCCGCCTATCATCCTTATATCTAATCTGCAATTCGAAATCCTATCCGACCAAACACGCGCGCCGCACTCGGACGAGTCATACCTTGGCAGAAGAATTCCGCTTCGGGGTCGCGGCTTTTGCCCTCGGCTTCCTCCTCTTCTTCTGGCTCCCGCTGGCCTCCTCGTCCCCGTCGCCCTCGCCCTCGCTGCAGCCCGGATCATTGTCCCGGACGGCGCCGGCCGCCTCGACGTCCTGAGCCTTGGGGGAGAACAGCGTGGACTGGACCAGCCGCCGGCGGACGCCTCTACGCCCGCCGGCGTCGGCCGCCGGCGGAGATTCCTGCGGGAGGGGTGGGTCCATCGGAGCTGATTTAGGGTTTGGTGGAGATTTGGGGATTTCCGGAAGGCTACTGAAGCTCAAATTGAGACTGCGATCTAGAAGAGAGATTATCTTCCCGCCTCGTTAGGGAGTTTCCTCTTTTTCTTTCATTACTTCCTCGACCTTTGATTTACTGGGTAACGTGCTTAAAAATTTGCTGATTTTTTTTGTGAGAGAAAAGAGAAAAATAAGAGTATCCTTTCTATTATACCGGCAGAACCGGTGACCGGCGACCTTGATTTCAGCGTTTCCCGCGCTGATTTTCGCGTGCAACGGCGAATCACGTAACGAGCACCTGCAGCCTCCCGCCAATTTTTTCGTCACGACACCTTTTTTTTCTCTTTATTATTTATATTTTGTATGTCGATTGAAGGACGAAAAATTGAATACAGCGATGGACCCGATATTTACTATGTTAACATTTCAGACCCAAGACGGATTAAGGTGAGATCGAATTTATGTCGTTCCAATGAATTGGCTTCTCCATTCATCTCGGGACAGACAATTTACAAAGTAATTATAATGATAAATCTAGCTTCCATTGATAGTGTTTGTCCATAACAAAAGAACTAACTTGGATCATGGTGGCAGAATGATGAATCATAAGCATGGTTCCTTGTTATATAAAGCTTTTAAATTATGTTTGGTTATCTGGATTTCTAATTAAGATATGAAATCAATATATTTTATTATATCAAACATACTATTTAATTATTATAGTAATAAAATTATATATTTATATCAAATCATGTGCATTTTTTTTGTATAAACGACATACCAGTATAAATGAACACAAAATTATACAAATTAAGATAGTAAAAATATTTCGTGATGCTCTTATTTACCTTATTTTTATTTTATTTTCCTCTATTTTCTAATTAATTTATTATTTGTTTATTTTTCCCCTTCTATCATTCTCTAACGTAATTTTATTAAATAGCAAAGGGTTCTAATATACTTAAAATATGTATTAAATTTAAATATATAAATATAAATTAATATTATATTATAAAGCATAAAAATAATTTTAAATTAAAATATATAAATTCTTTTGTTATTTTGAATTCATTATATTAGAATTCAAATATTATTTATATTGAAATATAATTTTAATTTTCTTAATTTAATAAATTTATTATCTGAAAATAATAACTTTTCTATTATAAATGTTAAAAATCCTATTCACATTTATTTTATGTCTTATCCCATTGGATGATTTTATTTATATTCTCTATTATATCCGACTTTATTTTATTTTAAGCAGGCACCGGCTATATGATAAAATAAAATTTATTCTATCTTGAATTTTATCGTAACTGCTAAAAATAGCCTCAAGTCGCATTGAATGATTTGATTTATTCCAATACTAGTTAACTCATTTCCTAGTTTGCATATTACATATGCTTTTTTTTTTTAACTGGATGGTTCATCTCTTTTAATAAATCGGTAAATCGAGATAATTCACTTTGTCTCTTTTGCATTTGAAGGCCATTTGCGAAATGTACTCATGTCATGAGTTTAGTGTGCCTCGATTTTCTTTAAACCACGCTTCTACTACATAAGTCGACGTGGAAATGGGAACGATGATTTTGCATATCTGATGGCACCGGGTTTGATGTTGACGGTGGTAGGAAAGCACTTCGGGCAAAAGTAAACCATTTAGGTCTTGCCTATACAACTCATTGCTCTAGAGCATTTGGAAGTATGGGTAGATAATGTTGACTGCATTGGCGATTTCTCTTGTGAAATATCAATTTATTTGTTCACATGGCAAAATTTACAGATGTTTACTTAACAAGGTAGGTCAAATAAATATATATCGGTGACTTATGTCGAATTTAGAAACTCGTGATTTTAAATATAATGCAATAGGTTGATAAATTGACAAAGATACTAATAAATTTATTAGAACTGCGCCATGAAATTACTGTACATATACATTCATCCTTTTCGTACATTAATGATTGAAAACTGCGGATGAGATGGGCGCAAAGATATATAAAAGAAAAAGAGAGAGGAAAAGTCCACAAAGTTTATCTTAAATAATCGGACAAGAGTCTACTATAATCTCACAATAAATTTTCGAGATAGCCCTTAATTAGAAAAAGTAATTACTCTCTTCAAAACATATTCTCGTTATTTTTTTTTTTGTCAGACGAAATATTCTCATTGATTAAATATCTCACAAGATTCTCCATGATGACCTGTCTCTTTCAAGAATTTTAACTTGAGTATGTCATCAAACAATTTCGTCCAAACTTTAGGATATTTTAAAAGATGAGAAAAAAAAAACTTTCTCTCAAATTACGAAGGACAAGGTGTGCGGACACCAACATAATTAAAATAAGAAAGGTAAAGCCCTGTTGAAAGCTTTCTCATTGATTAAAAATAAAAAGAAATGAAATTTTTAAATATATTTTGTACAAAATGGTATTTCTCTTAAAATTATTTTTAAATAGAATTTGCCAAAACAATCTTTACATTTCTCCCAAAATCCTTTAGATTAGACTGTTTCATATTCTCCCAATTTGTTTTTAAAACGCTAAATTAAACATACCCTAACTATGTCACAAGATTCTCAACCATCCTGTCCAAGATATAAGAAAATAGCGTTTGTCGAAAATTTGGGAGCGTGCACGACACGCAAAAATAATTCGCGTGAGGGATCGATTCGTTCAAACCGGAGAACAAAACAGAAATTCTTTACGGGCAATGCATCATAAAACAGCGGAAAGAAACCGAAATAGTCCTAAAAGTGGGGTCCGTTTCTGATTACAAGATCCCCACAATGCTGTGCTACGTAATTACCGAAATGCCCCTGCTCACAGAGTTTGCTCACTTTCCCACTTTCACTCCCAGTAAAAGAAATTTAATATCATTAAAGCCCGCCGGATTTCATCCCGCCCATGTCATTTTCACCCTCGATCTTTGAAATCAGTGCCAGTTTCAATGAAATCGAGCAAGAAATATTTTAGCGCAAATCCAACTTCCCCCCGATGTCGTGACTAAGTAAATAAACATAAGATATGTCTGGCATTTTCTTAAAGAGCAAATACCATAAAAAATATAAAATTATGTTCACCGTGACATGGATACTCTAATTTTTTTTTTCATGTTGTAAAATTTTTTAAATTGAATGTGACACAAGTACTTTCAATTTTTTTTTAGTGTCATAAAAGAACACTAAGGAGGTTGACATTCTCGCAGTATAAATTCAGAGTTTTTTATTCATCGCAAAAGAATTTGGGATATTTGTAACGCAATAGATAAGTGTGAGTTTGGGATACTTGTGAACGTAATTTATAATTTTGACAACATTAACTTTTTCTTAAATTATCATTTTTAATTAGTAAGATTTGCTTTAGTGACACATTTTCAACATGGAGATGAGATGTGAGAAATTTGAATTATTACATTCTCAGGAGGTTGGGATGTGGACGAATTAATTTTAAATATGGATTTCGACTCTTACGTCTTGTAAAAAGATATGACTAAAGTTGATAATAGATATGACTAAAGTTGATAACGGGAGTTAGAGTTGAAGTAAAGTAGGATTGACAAAAATAAAAAAAAATTATCACCTTTTTTACTCCCGCGGATTAAGCATGACTTCCGAGTCTGGATCTCGTAATTAACGGATCTCGGTGGGGGTAACTTGGGAAGTTAACTCCAAAGCTCGAAGACCGAGAATCTGACTCATGTCTGGTCACTCTGCGCAACACACTGGTCCGCTCCTCTCGCTCTTTTTGCTGTCTTTCAAACCTCTCTCTCTCTCTCCACACCATTTTTCCAGCTTCAGCTTCTTCTTGCTCGTCAGTCGACGCAGAAAACCTTACCGAGTCCTGAGAGCCTCCCTTCCTTCCCCAAAAAGCTCCGAAGATCTCAACTTTGAGGTTCCCCAGCTCGCCATCCTCCATCGACGCTGCAGAGCTCCGTCGCTTTTCGGCGGAACGGCACGGTAGGAGCTGCAAAACAGTAGCGAAGAAACCCTAAAACACCGCCTCCGCCCCCTCCAAATCCAAGTACCGGAACCCTCCCAAGTACCCATCTTTCTTCCGGCTCAAAAGCCTTCTCTTTCTACTGCAAAGTCCCGTCTTTTTGGTTCTTTGACATTGCCCCTTCCATTGCTCATTCTTGCTTTCACCGTACCCTTCTCTCAGCTGTCTCGTTTTCTGCTCTGTTTTTCTACAATCCGAAAGACCAGCTCGCAAGTTAGGTACCCAAACATGCCCGTCACGGTACCTGCATCGCTGTCTTCCTTCTCGACCCTCTTCGTCTTCTTGATTTTCGCCAATGCAGTTGTCCTCGTCGCCCCTAAGTCCACCATAGAGCCCTGCTCGAACTCCAACTCCTGCAACGCCCTTCTCGGCTACACTCTCTACACCGACCTCAAAGTCTCCGAGGTCGCTTCTCTCTTCCAAATAGACCCCATCTCGCTCCTCACCTCCAATGCCATCGACATCTCGTACCCCGACGTCGAGAACCACATCCTCCCTTCCCAGCTCTTCCTCAAAGTCCCCATCACTTGCTCCTGCGTCGATGGGATTCGGAAGTCCGTGTCGACCCGGTACAAGACCCGGCCCTCGGACACCCTCTCGTTCATCTCGGATTCCATATACGCCGGCTTGGTCTCCTCGGATCAGATAAGGGAGGCTAATTCTATATCGGACCCCTCGGTATTGGACGTGGGGCAGAACTTGGTGGTGCCGCTCCCCTGCACTTGCTTCAATGGGACCGACAATTCGTTGCCGGCAATTTATTTGTCCTACGTGGTGAAGCCGGTGGATACATTGGCAGGGATTGCATCCAGGTATACCACTACAATTACCGATTTGATGAACGTGAATGCTATGGGCAGTTCGGCTATAAATCCCGGTGACATTATCGCAGTTCCACTGCCAGGTAAATTGTTCGATTCATGAAATGTCGCCAAAATTGTTTCTTAGATGATGTTCTGTTTGTTGTGGATTCATGCTTTCTTCTACTGGAGGGTTGGAATTTGTGTAATTAAATACCTTTAGTAGAATCCAAGGATTCGAGTATTTAAATGTGCGCGTTGCTTTACTTGCTTTTCCCTATTTCAATGCTTTTCCTTTGTGGAGTTCGTCAAATTGTCGCTAAAGTCCGTTTGCTAGTGTGTGTATAATACGTTGGTTCCACTGTTTATAAAGAAAAAGTCTTTTTCATTGATGTGCTGGTTCTTGGGTTTCCTCTAAAGTTTATTTGGTGTCACTGGTTTTGAAGCACAGTGCTTCTAAGTAAGGAACTTCTAATTTGAGCACAACCTTCTGCGTGGGTACTGTTGAACTTTGTGGGGTTGATGGCTTTGAAGAAGTTCGATGCATTTGCATCAGCAGAGTAAAATCATAATAATTAGGGCATATTGATTTTGGATAAGTTTTGTCATTTCATTCAGTGAAGATTTCATGATCAGATTGTATTGTCTGCATTCTATATTTTTCGCAATTATGTGTTGTAAAGCTGTTTAAATATCATGTTTCTTGACCTTCATTTCCTCACTATATTAAGGTAAACCTCTTTCCAATTTTGTGATTAAAGCATCAACACTGCTAATCATACTTGGAATATGCTGGCATTTTTATTTATTTATTTTTTTTTGCGATTTTTGTTGCTTCCCTTTTGATATGGACTTTAGGAAGGCCATGAGGTTGGATACTTACCTTACTTCTTATGTTGCAGCCTGTGCTTCTAATTTTCCAAGATACGCCTCAGATAATGGTCTAATTGTGCCTAATGGGAGCTATGCCATCACAGCAAGCCATTGTGTGCAGTGCAGTTGTGGGCCAGGAAATCTTAAGTAATAGACGTTCCTTTTAAAATCATTTAAAGCTAGTTAGCACGAATTGCCTTTGACAATCCCCATTAAATACATGAAATCATCTTTCATTAATTATTGGCATTTTCTTACGCAGATTGTACTGCATGCCTGCTTCATTGGCAGTTTCTTGTTCTAGCATGCAATGTCGAAACAGCAACTTGATGCTTGGAAATGTTACTGCTCAACAGAGCAGTGCTGGATGCAATGTCAGTGCATGCGGCTATGGTGGTTTTGTCAATGGCTCGATTGTCACCATGTAGGGCTACTACTTCAGGCCTCTTTCGTATCCACTGTTATTTGGGGGTTGGAACTTGGAAGATCTGTATATGCTTTGAGTTGTAATGCACTTTTCTTTACCTTGCAGGTTGTCCACATCTCTCCAACCGCGATGCCCAGGTCAATCTTGAATATTGCTGTCATGTCATTGAGTTCCTATTTTGGACCTAGAAAGCTCTTAATTGAGTAAACTAGAAACACAATTAAGAAATTATTGTACGAGGCTTTCTCTCAGTGACTCTACTCTGGTCACAGGGGCATAGTAACTCTTACTTTGAGCTCAAATGCCTCATCAATCTATGAATCAAATGCTTAAATTTCTTCTTATTCAAAGTCAACATATCTGGTACTGGTAATATTGACTGTGACCGAGATTGTGATGTGTTGTTCTTGCCTTTGAACACATGCAGGAGTTCAGCAATTTCCTCCACTTATAGCCCCACCTACCACAGTCATCAAAGATCCAACACTTGCTCCAGCGCCCGCCCCACAATCAGAGGTTGCCGGTTCACCCACGTCTTCGGTGGTGCCAAGTACAAGTTCGCTTCCTAGATTTAACCCTGCAGGTGGTCCTGCTGGAAGTGCTTCGGGTGTTTCTGCTGCTCGCTCATTGATGAATCCTATCGACATTTTACCGGCTGTTGCGACATTGCTTCTGTTTGTCAAGTTGATGATCTTTCATTCATCATGATTCCACTAGGGTGACTACTGCCAGACGGAGAGGGGTTTTGTTACATTGATGTTACTATGGCCGGGTCAGGTTGGTTTCCTCGCTTGTCTGCTGTATCTACGTGTTTCCTTTTCCTTTTTGGTGCCTTATTTATTATGCTGTTGGGATCGGACTTGATTTTTTTATGTAGAGATGTGAGACTCTTTTGCAGCGATTTGTGTCTTTGATTCAAGGAACCTGTTTTTTTGCTAGCAGAACTTGTTATTTTCAATCTTTTTTTCCCTTAATTGATTGTCCTCAGTTGATGCGTGTTTGGTGGAAATGCAAATAGCAGTTGGCAATTGAAGGCTGAGGCTACGGAGATGGTGATAAATTAAACATCTCCATCCTATATCCCTAGCTATTTTTTGGATGATATCCTCGACACTGAGTAGTTATGTCCTTTCCCATTCTCTTGAGGATAATTTTGCGGCGGTGGGATCCGGTAGTCAGCGTCATTCTTGGCCAAAAATTATTTAACTAGTCATCTTATTGCGCCGACCTCACAAGTTACACATGCGTAGCTTTGAAACTTTCAAGTCGTTTCTTTCGGAAAAATAGATGGCAGCATTCGACCCGGTAAATGCTTTTCCAGGAAATACATAGAGAGGGAGATCTTCCATTTACTACGCGATCGAGTGGCTTATTCTCGGCTAAATTTAATCTAAAATGTGAAAATTTGGCCATAATTCGAGTCTGCTGTGATATTTATCTATTTCTTAGTAGTCTCCAATAGTATCATCTTGTGTCTCCTGCTCACATTCACATTCTTGTAATTTTTTAACG
The DNA here is from genome assembly GCF_016545825.1 of Eucalyptus grandis. Classification (NCBI taxonomy): domain Eukaryota; kingdom Viridiplantae; phylum Streptophyta; class Magnoliopsida; order Myrtales; family Myrtaceae; genus Eucalyptus; species Eucalyptus grandis. The sequence continues at coordinate 49,776,746 of NC_052617.1, read as the reverse complement.
TGGATTGCCAAATTTGGAGCAAAAGCGGCTTCTCAAGATTGGATTTTGTCAAGGAGCAACTCAAATGCAGTAGCTCAATTAATAACCTTTAAGCTGAATTACATGTTTCCAAAGCACAATTAATGACCTTCAACAAGTGCCCAATTAATCATCGCCATATGTGAAGTACAAACCGGGGCCCAAATGGCTGCATTGCAAGTCTTGAGCTTCACCAGTTGCATAAGGTGGGTCTGCAGCTCAAGAGTACCTAGTACTTCGTTGGCACCTTGAGCCGAAAGTTTCAGTCATCACAGTCAAGGGTTCGATTGGAAGGAAGACGTCCATGCAAAATCGTATACAGGAGTTGGCATATCCACGAAGCAGCATCTCAATCCCATGGAAGTTAAACAATATGAAGAGTTAACGGGTTCATCTCAAAAGAACCGTATTAATCCAGGGAGCAGTAGCTCTTTATCGGGTTCAACTCAAAAGAACCCTAACAATTGAAGGCTGAAGATAGACCAATCATACTAGACACATGAAAACACATGAATAAAGAATGGAGTATTTCATACATTCCAAAGATTAAAGCGTCTTGAACACACAAACTTACCCCCAAGCTTTTACTTCAGCAGGATAGGGGAAGAATATTGGAAGCGAAAACTATTTACATGAATTTACATTGACAAGATGTCGGCAGGAAACACTGGCAACAATGCAGAATCCAATCGACGGAATTATGTATTACAATTTCTTCTTGTTCTTGCCATAAAAGCGAACACTTCTACAGAGCCCTCATAACAACTTTGCTGGTCGAGTGAACACCCCTTGCAGCTAGCTTCAGAACAGCACGACTGCGATACAACCTACAACAATGAACCCCACTTCATAACGTTAAAGAGTCCAGCACATGTTCAAGTTACTCAGACCACTTTCTTCTTCCACTTCTATTTCCCTACATCTACAATTAAAGTTAACATTTTTCAAGCATAACATCTTCTATTGATTAAGCCAAAACCATTCTTTGTTTCTCTTTTTCATTTCTTCCAAGATTGCCACCAACAACAAATAAAAGAAAATGGATCATGGATCCATTCCCAAATTATCTCTGACTAAGATAATAAAAGGATTGAAAGGATACAATTAGAACATTTCTCATAATTTCTCATTTAATCCACTTCCTCATGGATGGAACTAGCCATTTTCTTCCCATAGAAAATCACCTAACTTCATGCCTGTGCCCCTAGATGGGCCTGGACTTAACCGGCACATGGGCTTGCAGTGTTTCATGAGCCTCCAAAAAGCCTGATCTCCAAGCCCGCCCCCCAATATTGCAAGAAAAAAAATACCCACCTTCATGCATGCATGTAGTGCGTGACCCTACACTAGTTTTATTTACTGTTCTTATTTTATGATTAGTAGTAATCACCCATTAAGCATGATAAAATGCAATAGAAGCATAAGGGAAGGTAAAACACAATTAGTTAACTTTTCAATCTGATTGATTCTTGACTAAATTAAGCTCAAACGGCAAAGTGGATGTTCATTCAAACCAAGTCAACCTGCATCAAATTAGACTGAAAAATGCTACCTACAGCCAGCCTGCGAAACCAATTGATAGAAATCCTACTATTAAAATGTGTGCCTGAGTATAAAGAAAACTATATTTAGAAATAACAAATGAAACTTCGTCTGGGCAAAGTATATATGAATTACATGTCCATTGCAAGAGAAATAAGCATCTTAGTGTGATAATTTCCAACAGCATTACTACAAGAGCTTCAAAGTTTCCTTATTCATGATAGAATCCTACTTGAGAACATCAATGGAAAAGACAGAAAGATGCATATTCATCAAAGCACCCACCCAACAAGCGCACACAGTAATGCACCATGGCACACTAGCTCACGCAAAGAGAGAGAGAGAAAGGGAGAGAGAGAGAGATACCCTGCAAGAGCAAGTCCCCAGGTGGCTAAAGTATAAAACAATGTTCCAGCATGCCATATACTTAAGACCTTCTCCATCTTGCTCACGCCACCTAATGCTTTTGACAAAGCTGCAGTAAATGTCATAAGATATCAATTTCAGTGACCACATAGAAAACAGCACTTTGTTCAGCGACCACATAGACAACGGGACTTTCATGGCTGTAAAAGTACCCTATGGAGGAGATCTCAGTTGAAAACAACTTCAAATTCAATGTATCTGATATTAGGTTCAAAAGTACACGAGCTTATCAGGGTATCAAATTATAAGAGAACATTGCCACAGAAATGGACGTCTCAACATCACCAAATGGACTACACCATGAAGGAAAACCTTTCAATCGCTGTTATGAAGTATTGATGATCTAATCTTTGAATATCCTCCTTGAGCATATGTATTCAGGTTGACTTGTTTTCATATGTGGTTTAATTGTACCAATAAGCAACTACTGATGTTGGTTGAATATATGTAGCAAATAGCATGTCAATTCTCTTCTTTGGTCAAAATGCACATTGATAAGTAATCTCGAGTCTCAACTTCTTGCACTGGCTGGCTTAGCAATAATATGCGATCATAAGAGTTTGACCAAAAAGAACCCAATGCAATTGCTAAGATGGTCCTTGTCAGTCAGAAGATATGGATGGAAACTTACTGTTTTGCAGCTCTTCTGGGGTCAAGTTCTGAATACACAAAAAGAAATTAAATGAGATACAATCCAAAATTATAAAGTAAAATCAACCATACTCGAACTGTCTTAAAAAGGAATGTACCAGAGATTTTGGGTTTGACAATATGCATCTAGCCATAAAGTTGGCAACTCCATCCACCACGTGTTCCTCACTGATGACAACATACTTCTCGTCATCAATTCCACTCCACTCTTCAACATTGCTCGGGGCCATCTCATCTGTAACCCATACCCACCAACTGGGTTCTCCATGGCCAACATTGATTAGGACTTCAGCAGACTGCATATCAGCTCCTACTCAACAATCCAAAGTTCAAAACCAGTCAATAACAAGGATTAAAAAAAGAAAAAAACTGAAAAAAATCCATGCAAAGATCACTGGAAGAAAAAAAGCAGCTCTTAAACCTGTGGCCTCCCTGAACGGAAATTCATTTGTGGCTCCATGAATTGATGCCTGCTGGAATTCTTTGATCCGATTCAAAAAGTCTTTTGAATCAACCGTTGCTACGAGGTGGGCATACAACTGCAATAACATAACTAATCTCTCATATGGAGAAACAAAAAACCTTAGGCGTAATTATTTGATTAATCTCCATAATGTCAAATGCGCTATACATAAACGCACTCCCATACACGAACTTCTTCAACAAATTCAGCAGGAAAAACATAAAAGCAGACAACGAACTTCTGCCGCTACCAAGATAATTTCTTGCTTGCTTATAGAATGATAAGTTAAGCAGTCAGCATATAAGGGAGAAACAATCCGAGACATGACGAACTTGCAACTCCTAACACCACCACAATTGGCCACGAATCACTTGCAACTTCGAAGGACATAAAGGAAAATCCTCACAAACCACGAGATCCAAAAGATCAACAAGAAACGAAGAGGAAGGCGAGATTCGCGTACATCAGGAGGGCAATCGTTCAGCAAGCAAGGCAATTCGGAGACGTTCTGGAGCAGCTTCAGGTTCTGCTCCAGCAGGTTCCTCAGTCGCCGGTTCTCGCACCGGAGGACTCCAGTTCATCCTCCGGGACGGAGGGGTCTCGTGCTCGCCTTCGTGGTTGTGGGGGTGATGGTGGTGATGGTGGCACTCGATCGCTTTCCACGCCACGTCGGCGACCTCGATCACCGTCTTGGCCACCTCGATCGCGCCATGGCCCTTCATTGATTGGATTCTGATGAAGCTTTCTAGGGTTTTCTTCGCGGGCGGGCTCGCGTCCGGTGAAGGGGCAAATTGAAGATGATGATGGTGATGATAGAGATGTGTTGCGTGTTCGTTTCTCTGGTTTTGCGTCCTTCGTCGTTCTTTCTTTTGGGACATTACAAACGTTTTATTTATGAATTTGCCCCTGTAAATTCCAATTTTTCCCGCACCAAACTTCCACTTCTAGCCATTCACCCCCACGATTTTACAGTCATTAGCAATCTTCTCCCCTTTCACGTTAACTGCAGTTGGTGAAACATCTAATGTAAGCGGTAAAAGGTTGAGACTATGAAATTGATGTTTCAAAATGAAGACGCTCTTTTTCCAATTCATAAAATAGGAGGAAAAATAAAAATTACTATAGCAAGCAAAAGGAATGGCTTGAAACTGGGAATCATACTAACTGAATTGAATTGATCAATTTGGTCTAATTCTTGTGATAATCGGTTTGATTCTTGGATTCATCAATTGAAATTGGGGAATGTGAATTTGGTTCTTGATGGATCATTCACTCAACTCAATTGAATGTGGTTTCATAAATTAAAATTGGTGAATATCGGTCTGATTTCAATGAATTATTCACTTAGATCACCTGGATCGGATCGATTTTCTTTTGTATTAACATTCATACAAACCCTAATAAGATGGATATTCCCTTTCCCTCTCTCGTCCGCAAGCTCTCCGTCGCGCGGCGCCTCTCTCGGTCGTGACTCTCACGGCCTCGCCGCGACACCGCCGTCTCGCTCGACCATCGACGCCTCCCTCTCTCGCTGCTCTACAGTTCGAAGCGCGATCGTCTTCGTGTCCACAACTCTCCCTTCGTTCCATCCTCTTCAGGGTTGAAGGCCCGCTCGGGGACGCGCGGTTTCGCAATCCTCAGCTGCTTCGCGCGCGATTCGCCTCTCCTCAATGCGCGATCGAGGAATCTCTCGTTTCTTCCGCCGACGCACATTCTCGAGCTTCTGCTTCCACATAATGTTTCTTTCTTCTTCTTATTACTGTTCTTCTCTTTTTATTTTTTGCTCTTCGTTGCTGGGGAATCTGCTCGTCTCGGATTGTTTGTTTGTTTTTTTTTCTTTTGATGCCTGCGAATTGGCGTTAGGGAACGACAAGTTGTGGACCTCGTTTGCGCAGGCGAGTGGTTCCTAGGTAGTGGGGACGATGCTTTGGCTGCCACGAGCAACGCTCTGTAAACTGAGGGGTTGATGAAAATCGAGCTAGTTCGCTGATCAGGTGGATGAAAATTGAAATCCGCTTGTCCCAAGGGAAAAACAAAAGAATAAATAAAAATAGAAGGGGCCAGGGCCGGTTCCAGGAATCGAACCCGAACTGGAAATCGGTTCCACCCTCGAAGAAACCGAGACCGATCGCCCTAATAAGTACTATCCTTTTTAGGCCCGCTGCCAATCGCTCTTGAATGGAAGGGGAGGTCCGTTGGTGATATCGGACAATGCAACGTCGTTTTCTGTAATTTCGGTCAAAGTACGATAGCGTGATTTATGGCGATTTCGGACATCACATCACTCTTTTCACTGCGAAAAATGGCGTGTTTAGGTAAAATCCATCCCGTGAATTCTCTGGAGTCGGGAAAAGTCGATCGTCCCCCTGCTCTTGTTCTGCTTCCTCTTTCGCTCGCGCGATTCTAGAGAGAGAGAGAGAGAGAGAGAGAGAACCAGTCTTCCGTTCAGATTAAGCGCAGGCGTTTGAGGAACGGCGGCGAATTGGTTCGTCCCTCTGGTTCTTCCTCTCTGTTCCGAATTCGTATTCGTTGCGTTCGACTCAACATGAGTTGATGTTATCGTTTTTTGTTATCGACGGCCGTTTTCTTTTTGTGCCTGATTTTTATTTATTTATTTTTCGCGTCTCTCATTCTATGCGCATGTGTGGTTTTCAGAAGCATGGGCAGCGCGAGCAAGATGCGGGGACCGAACCGTTGGACCGCTCAAGTGAGTGCTGGCTCCGACTCATGAGTTTCTTCAGTGAATTTGGAAGTAGTGCTGTTCGGATTGACAATTTTGGGGTCATCCCGTATTGCCTTTTCTCGGTATCTTGTCTCGGCAAGTGTTAATGGAGGCCGGTTAATGCTGAACCAGAATATAACGGGGTTCATTGTATTTTCGGTTGGTTTCTTAGGAAGGCAAGCCAAAACAAAGGGCACATGTAATTAATATTGGGATCTGCATGCTCTAAGAGTTATCAACAATGAATTTCGATGGGTAGCGCAATTTTTTCCTTTAACTAAGCACAAAGAAGAGAGTACGTTTTTTTTTGAATGATTAGATTAGCGCTAGGAGATTATACGAAGATGGGTAGGGAGCTGAACTGAAATTTGTAGCGCCAAATTTGGCCTGTTTACTTTTGCAGTAGGTGAGAAGAGATGGTCTTATCTACCTTTTTCGTGATGTGTGTGCTAAAATGCACCAGTTCCACTGTAATGGGATGAGTAGGAGCAGCTGACCAATATGCAATGTCTATTGTCCAATATGCAATGTCTATGTCCTTCCGGAAGTGAAGGACATGAGAAGTTTCTCTTTTTCCAAACGAAGAATAGAAATAATTTGGTCTCCGTGGTGTCAATTGCTTGTTGCTTGGGGAGGACATGTGTGGCCAGAATCTCTATCAGGAGAGTCTCGTTGTAGATTTTGAGGATGATTTAATTGAACTTTGTGTCTAATCCTTGTCACCTAATGTGTTTGGATATCATGGCAGATCGGAAGTTTCAGTCTTCGACTTATTTGGCACTTTATACATTTTATTATCAGCACATGGTTCTTTGTGCTGGGATTAGCTGGTGCAGTTGATAGTTATCTCATCTCAAGTGGACTGTTGAAGAAATATAATGACCTTAATCTGGGGAAGCTCCGGTATTTGGCCATTGTGGTGGATAGTGATGAAGCTCGGCAGACTTCGAAAGTTATTAAACTTCTGCAGTGGCTGTCTGATATTGGCGTGAAACATGTATGCCTATATGATGAAGAAGGTGAAGATGCTGTTTTATTTTCCATTTGATGTGAGTGCGGTACAAAGTTTTTGATACTGTGGAAGTTACTCATGCTGTACCATTGACATCTTTTTGGGAGGGTTTAGGGGTCTTGAAGAAATCTAAGGATGCTATCTTGGAGAAGTTGGGCCATATCAGATTATTTAAGGTACTGATGATGGCATGTATTGTTCAGCTTTGGTACATTGCATTTGGCATTCTGTAGTATACTCAGTAACAGAAACTTATTCACAAATCTTCTGCCATGTAAACTGAACGTTATTTGGTATGTTGGTTTGATTAATGAGGGTGTTGTGGCACTTACGTCGGTTAGGAGCATGAATGAACTGAAGGGTATGTTTAAGACTGCCATATGTTAGTGTTCTGTTGTTTGCTTTCTCTTGACTTCACATATTTTTGGGTAATCCGATATGATAGTAATCAATATTTAAATTATGAGAAATAGGTAACCTTTTATAGTTTATTCCCTTTTAATGATTTATCCAGCATCAAAATTTTAGTCCTACTTGATGATATCAAAGTCTCCTATCTGCAGGAAACTGATGAGATTATACCCCTTGACAAAAAAAACATGACCCTTGAACTTGCTTCACCATCTGATGGGAAGGAAGCTGTGGCAAGAGCTGCTAATTTACTTTTCTCAAAGCATTTGGAACTGAGAAATACCACAGAGGATCAGGGGGAGAATATTTTTACAGAAGCTCATATGACTGAGGCACTCAGAGCTGTTGGTTTGTGTCGCTTCTCAGTTCATTCCAGGTTTAAAAAATTGGGTTTTTCTTTGAACAGGCATCATTTTATGAATGTGCACCATTAATGTATGTGTAGGTTGTAGTGGGCCAGATCCTGACCTCCTATTAGTTTATGGACCTGCAAGATGCCACTTAGGTTTCCCCCCATGGAGGCTCCGATATACAGAGATTGTGTGAGTTCTCATTATTCATTACCTCCATGAACTTGTATTTCTTTTTCGTGATATTCGTGCTGTCTGGAGAAGCTCCGAAATTGGAATTATGGATATATATCTTTTTTTTTTCTTTTTTCTTTTTAAATATTATAAATAAATACATAAATAAAAACAAGCATTTGTGCAGAAAACAATATAACCATTTGGACTGGCTGAAGGGAAGATCAGGGGGCGGAACACCCTTTCTTTTTCCCCACCATGTAAAGAAACCATTTACCATCTATAATCATTGTTGCCTTAGGAAAGCCAAGCTCTAACATTCTCACATATTATAAGCGTGGTGGGGCCTGATATGCCTCTGGGATCAGTGGCTTGGGTTGACCTGATCTACCTCAGGGATGAAGCCGAGCCTACCCATGTGGGTTGAGGTACTGCTAGAGGGAGTGAGTTGAGAATGGAAGAAGGCTTATAGAAGTAGTTGAAAAGAGCTAGGTTAGACTTTGATTCCTGAAAAGTTGTAATGTTAGTGGATTTGCAGGATATGTAGGTACTTATACCTCAGGGAAGATAACTGGGAGAAAATGCTCAATTACCTTGGGGACTCACCAGATTAGTCAACTAATTTTGGCCGGTCCATCATGCCACGCAACCGTTGAATAATAAAAAAAAAAAACCTGGCAACTGTTGTCCCTGCATGACATCCTTAGTTGCATTTTGCAGTCAATCAATGACCGCCCTATGAAATGCGGCCCAACATTGTTTCTTGTGTTAAGTCTGCATCTACTACGCAACAAAAAATCATTTTATTAGCTGGTGAAGCTACGATATTTGTATCTTCTCTTGGAACTTGAAAGAGAATTATTGGAGCCCATAGCTTCTGGAGTGACAAAATTGGCTTCTGCTGGACCTTTGACTGTGCTGTCAGTGTTCTTCTCGTTCGTTTGATTTTCTCTCTAGGGGGTCCCTCTTTTTGCAATAAGGCCCTAACTCATTGACTGCTGATGAAGTTGATACAACACTGTTTCTAATCTTAAATATCAATATGTGCTGATCTTTTGTCACCAAAGTGGGCTAACCTGAATTTAATGCCTGTGACGTGCAATAAGTAGACTTAACCTCAGAACCGATGTCCTTCAGTTGTGTGAGTTTTGTCTGGTTTTAACTTATTTCATGTAATTTTTGACAGTGCTTATTGTGCCTTGCACGTGAAATAACTGTCAAGAGTTGATTGATATTTCTAGTTTTTAAATCTTTTGGAATTGGACACTCTATATCTGCAATATTGTCATATTGATAGGAGTGAATGTTAGGACAGTCTTCATTATGTAGTTTTCTTTTTGCCACATTGAGTTTGGCATGCGGCTCATTTTTTTTTTCTTTCTTTTCATGGGATACATGGGACATAGCGAATGCTCTTACTTTGATTTATTGGTCTGGTATGTGAAGTGTTCCTTTTGCTTGCTCTCTTTTTCCCTCTAAGCTTTATGGTTTTCTCTTTTTGCAGACACATGGGACCCTTGAAATCCATGAAAAATGGTTCATTAATGAAGGCTATTTACAAATTCACATTGGTTCGCCAAAATTATGGTATGGGATGAATATGTTTTCAGACATTTCTTTGAAAATGAAAACTGCCATTGAAGACAGTGTAATCTGCAAAGGAAATTCTAGTGTCCTGTTACCTCCGTTCCGACTGTTTAATGAAATTCATTTCCATTATTCTTTACCACTCAAGATTGCTATCTTGAGACAAGTTTTTGGTTGGAATTTCAAACTACTGTCAATGACCGTTGGCTGACAAATTTTCGGTTGCTTCTTCCAACAGGTAAATGAGACGTCTGCGAGAAGATCAAGATATGGACAACGGGCAATGTATATTTGGGAACAACATCGTTTCACCATTTTCATAGATTGAACGGGTATATTTTGTACAAACACTGAATGTACACTGGAATGTTGGGCAAGAAAATCTAGTCTGATGGTCCTACATCGTTGTCAGCTCGATCAATTTTCTTTGACTGGGAGTGAAAATGGGAAAGTGAGCAAACTCTATAAGCAGGGATATTCTGACTCATATTTTGTAATAATGAGTTGTAAGTGAATTATAAAAATATAAAGGTCTAGCTAAAATGGGTCCAATAAGTTTTAAGCTGAATTTATATGGGTTGAAAATTGGTCAGATTATCTGACTCATTTTCGATTCATTTTCAATATTAAGTGGTCCAAGTGGGTATAACCTGAAAGTCTAAAACACAAAGCTTCCTCAAGTGCTCATTTGCCTCTGCTGCTCGCCTCCTCTGCTTGCCATCAAGCCGCCTCTGTTGTGGCCTCTGAGTCGCCTTCGCCGGTCGCCTTCGCTGGTCGCCTCTGCGGTGAGCTGCAGAAGCCACCTCCGTTGTTGCCTCCGTGGCTTGCCTATGAATCACCTTCGTCGGTCGCCTTCCGCGCTGCCTCCGTGGCTTGCCTCCGAGCAGCCTCTGCCACTTCCCCGAAGGTCGATGAGCTTGAGCCTCGACCTTTGAAAATCCAGCTCCTGGGAGTTGATTTTTGCCTTAGCAGCGCAGTCGAGGCTAACTTTACGAGCGTGTGTGATTGACCCTCATCCATCATCCCGTTGTCGTTGTCATCTCCTTGAATTTAGTTAGTTCACGGTTCTTTCGGAGTCTTGTTGATCCAATGTCGAGCTCCGGTGCGATTCTGGGCCTTCCAGCTCTTGCATACGAACCCTAGTACTCTCTCCCCGCGTGTCATTCACTCTCCGAAGCTTAGGTAATTTCTCGAGGCAATCCATCAGTTTCTTGTTCTGTAGACTTTTGTGCTGTTTTGCACCAAATGTGGGGTTTGATTTTTTGTGTTTTACTTGATTCGATGTGCATAACTGAGACCTTTTTTTGATTGGTTTCCTATTTTATTGCCGAACGCCTACGGTGTTAAAGTTTTGTAATTATTGGTGTCTTGCTTTTCTCATAGCAGAGCAAGTAAATCCTACCGAACGAGAAATTATGTTGAAGTTTGAACCTTTTGCTGCCTGAATTTTCTTGATGTAGCTCTAGCCTCTAAGAGAGGACAAGTAAAGTGGTTGCTCAAGATTCGGAGATGTTCAATGTTTCAATGAAAATGGAGATACGGCAAACCGCATCTTTTGATCAATTTATAGGTTTTTTTTGTCCACATTTTTCATTTTATTTACTATTTTTTAATTGTTTAATTTGCTTTTTTATTTTTATTTGAAGTTTTTATCCAATTAACATAGAGTTTAAAGTAGATGTTGGGTTTCTAAAATATTAATGAGTGTTAAAATATGGGTTAGGTGGGGTATTAATTTGGTTGGGTCGGACATGAGTCACTATATTTATATTATATAAATATGGATCAAAATTAATTAAAATTAATGAATAAATTATTTTTGATATTAATCAAATTATTTTTGACGGTGTAAGCGTGATTTGATTTAATGTATTTCGGAAATCACATCACTTTTTTCGCTGCGGAAAATTGGCGTCTTCAGGTAAAACCCGGGAATTGTAGCCGTGGAATCTCCGGAGTTGGGCAAAGTTGACCGCCCCCGCTCTTGTTCTGCGAAAGAGTTGACCGTCCCCCCGCTCTTGCTCTGCTTTCTCTTTCGCTCGCGAGATTCTAGAGAGAGAGAGAGAGAGAGAGAGAGAGAGAGAACCAGTCTTCCGTTCAGACTTAGCGCAGGCGTTCGAGGAACGACGGCGAATTGGTTCGTCGCTCCTGTTCTTCCTCTCTCATTCCGAATTCATATCCGTTGCTTTCGACTCAACATGAGTTGATGTTATCGTCTTTTGTTCTCTACGGCCGTTTTCTTTTGTGCCTGATTTTTTTTTTTTTTTTTTTTTTGTTGCTCATTCTATGCGCATGTGTGGTTTTCAGAAGCATGGGCAGCGGGAGCAAGATGCGGGGACCGAATCGTTGGACCGCTCAAGTGAGTTTCTTCAGTGAATTTGGAAGTAGTGCTGTTCGGATCGACAATTTTGGGGTCACCATGTATTGCCTTTCTCGGTATCTTGTCTCGGCAAGTGTTAATGGAGGCTGGTTAATGCTGAACCAGAATATAACGGGGTTCATTGTATTTTCGGTCCGTTTCTTAGGAAGGCAAGCCGAAACAAAGGGCACATGTAATTAATATTGGGATCTGCATGCTCTAAGACTTATCAACAATGAATGTCGACGGTTGGCACGATCTTTTCCTTTAACTAAGCACAAAATGAAGAGTGCGTTTTCCTTTGAAAAGTGGAGTAGCACTAGGAAATCATACGAAGATGGGTAGGGAGCTGAATAGAAATTTGTAGCGTCAAATTTGGCTCATTTACTTTTGCAGTCGGTGGGAAGAGATGGTCTTATTGCCCTTTTTCAGGATGCGCGTGCTAAATCATGCCAGTTGCACTGTAATGGAGATGAGTAGGAGCAGCTGACCAATATGCAATGTCCATGTCCTTCTGGAAGCGAAGGACATGAGAAGTATCTTTTTTACCAAATGAAGAATAGAAATAATATGGTCTCCGTGGTGTCAATCATCCTGCTTGTTGCTGGGGAGGACATGTGTGGCTAGAATCTCTGTCGGGATAGTCTCATTGTAGATTTTAAGCGTGATTTGATTAATCTTTGTGTCTAATTCTTGTCACCTAATGTGTTTGGATATCATGGCAGGTCGGAAGTTTCAGTCTTCGATTTATTTGGCACTTTATACATTTTATTATCAGCGCATGTTTCTTCGTGCTGGGATTAGCTGGTGCAGTCGATAGTTATCTCATCTCAAGTGGACTTTTGAAGAAATATAATGACCTTAATCTGGGGAAGCTCCAGTATCTAGCCATTGTGTTGGATAGTGATGAAGCTCGGCAAACTTCACATGTTATTAAACTTCTGCAGTGGCTGTCTGATGTTGGCGTGAAACATGTATGCCTGTATGATGAAGAAGGTGAAGAGGCTGTTTTATTTTCCATTTGATGTAAGTGCTGTACAAAAGTTTGTGATACTGTGGAAGTTACTCATGCTGTACCATTGACATCCTTTTGGGAGGGTTTAGGGGTCTTGAAGAAATCTAAGGATGCTATCTTGGAGAAGTTGAGCCATATCAGATTATTTAAGGTACTGAATATGGCATGTTCAACTTTGATACACTGCATTTGGTATTCTGCAATATGCTCGGTAATAGAGACTCATTCACATATATGTCACTATGTAAACTGAACGTTATTGATATATTGGTTCGATTCATGAGGGTGTTTAAGACTGCCAAACGCTAGTGTTCTGCTGTTTGCTTTCTTTTGACTTTACATATTTTTGGGTAATTCAAAATGATAGTAATCATTCTTTAAATTATGAAATGTAGGTAACCTTTTATAGTTATTACCTTTTTATGATTTATCCAGCATGAAAATTTTAGTTCTTCTTAAAGATATCAGACTCTCCTATCTGCAGGAAACTGATGAGATGTTACCCCTTGACAAAAAAAACATGACCCTTGAACTTGCTTCACCATCTGATGGGAAGGAAGCCATGGAAAAAGCTGCTAATTTACTTTTCACAAAGCATTTGGAACTGAGAAATACCACAGAGGATCAGGGGGATAATATTTTTACAGAAGCTCATATGACTGAGGCACTCAGAGCTGTTGGTTTGTGTTGTTGCTCAGTTCATTCCAGGTTTAAAAGTTTGAGTTTTTTCTTTAATGGGCATCTTTTTATAAACGTGCACCATTAATGTATATGTAGGTTGTAGTGGGCCAGAACCTGACCTCCTATTAGTTTATGGACCCGCAAGGTGCCACTTAGGTTTCCCCCCATGGAGGCTCCAATATACAGAGATTGTGTGAGTTCTCATATTATTCATTACCTCTATGAACTTGTACTTCTCTTTTGTGATTCATGCTGTCTGGAGAAGCTCTGAAATTTGAATTATGGATATATATCTTTCTTTTGTTTATTTATATACAAGACAAGCATTTGTGCAGAAAATGACGATCTAACCATTTGGGCTGGCCGAAGGGATGATTTTTTTTTTGGGGGGGGGGCGGACATCCTTTCTTTTTCCTCATCTTGTAAAGAAAACCATTTACCATCTATACTCATTGCTGCCTGCTGCCTTGGGAGCCAAACTCTACCATTCTCACATATTGTAAGCGTGGTGGGGCCTGATCTGCCTCAGGGATCAATGGCTTGGGTTGACCTGATCTGCCTTAGGGATCAAGCCAAGCCTACCCATGTGGGTTGAGGTACTGCTAAAGGTAGTGAGTGGAGAATGAAATAGGCTTATAGAATTAGTCGAAAAGAGCTGGGTTAGAATTTGATTCCAGAAAAGTTGTAATGTTAGTGGAATTACAGGATATGTTGGTACTTATACCTCTGGGAAGATAACTGGGAGAGAATGCTCAATTACCTTAGAGATCCACTAGATTAGTCAATTAATTTTGGCCCGTCCCTCTTGCCACGCAACTGTTGAATAAGGGTGCATTTGATAAACATTTTGTTTCTGGGAACAATTTCCATACATAAATGATTTTTTTTTATTTTGTTCCCGGGAACAATTTCTGAACATTTGAAGATGTTTGATAATTGTTCAACATTTTTATTCTCGTGATAGAAATGCGTTTAGTAGGACTCTTAATTTTTTAATACTTTTATTATTTTTCTTTTTTTTTTTTTCCTTTTATCTTCTTCTTCCTTCTTTTTTGTGGCCGGTCGTTGACGACGGTGGTGGCTGGCAACTGGCTAGGTGAGGTCTAGCGAGCTCGCTTGGCCACCAAGAACCTTGGCCTTGTAGATCTAGGTGAGGTTGAGGCCCTGGCCTTGTGAGGCAAGCCTCACCCAGCCAATGGCAAGGCCAACTTTACGCTGCCTGGGCGAGGTCAAGCCTCGCCCAAAATCTGTGAGGCTGAGGCTCACGGTGGCTAGGTGAGCCTCTAGTGAGCTCACTGTATCTTGCCTGGCTGGTTGCTGGCCATTGTTGGTGGCGGTGGTGGCCAATGATCGGTTGGGGAAAAGAAGAAGAGAGAAGACGAAAGAAGAAAATAAAAGAGAAAAGAAAAATAGGTTTGGGCTTGATTCTGGAATTGTTCCCAGGAACAAAAAAGTAACTTTTTTTTACTTCTTGATTCTATTCCAAATTTATTTCCGGGAACAAAAAAATGGATTTTTATTCTCGAGAACAAAAAATTTACCAAATGAATTTCTATTCCAAATCTATTTTTGGGAACAAAGGAATAGAATCAGTTACTATTTAGCCTGTTAACAAACAGGCCCTAAAAAAACCCTGGCATGGAATCCCCTGCTGTTGTGGCTGTCCCTGCATGACGTCTTTGCATTTTGCAGTCAATCAATGACTGGCTTATTAAATACAGCCCAACATTGTTTCTTGTGTTAAGGCTGCATCTGCTGCGCAACAAAAAGTCATTTTATTTGCCAGTGAAGCTACGGCATTTGTATCTTCTCTCGGAACTCAAAATAGAATTATTGGAGGCCCATAGCTTCTGAAGTGACAAAAATAACCTTCTGCTGGAATTTTGAATGTGCCGTCAGTGTTCTTTTCGTTTGTTTCTTCCAGGGTGTCCCTCTTTTGGTAATAAGGCCCTAACTCATTGACTGCTGATGAAGTTGATACAGCAATGTTTCTTATCTTAATTATCAATATGTGCCAGTCTTTTGTTACTAAAGGGGCCCTCATGACCCAACGGAAGTTTTATAACCTGAATCTAATGCTGGTGACGTGCAATAATTAGAATTAACCTCAAAACCTATGTTCTTCAGTTGTGTGAGTTTTGTCTGGTTTTCACTTATTTGATGCAAGTTTTGACAGTGCTTATTGTGCCTTGGACGTGAAATAATGTTCGAGGGTTGATCGATTTTTCTAGTTTTTAAATCTTTTGGAATTGGATGCTCTATATCTGCAATATCGTCATATTGGTGGGAATGAATGTTAGGACAGTCTTCATTTTTTTTCTTTCTTTTGCTTGCTCTTTTTTCCCCCTAAACCATATAGTTTTCTCTTATTGCAGACACATGGGACCCTTGAAATCCATGAAACGTGGTTCATTAATGAAGGCTATTTACAGATTCACATTGGTTCGCCAAAATTATGGTATGGGATGAGCATGTTTTCGGACATTTCTTTGAAAATGAAAACTGCCATTGAAGACAGTCTAATCTGCAGTGTGGATTCTAGTGTCCTGTCACCTCTGTTCTGGTCGTTAAATGAAATTCGTTTCCATTATTCTTTACCACTCAAGAGTACTATCCTGAGATAAGTTTTTGGTTGGAATTTCAAGCTACAGTTAATGACCGTTGGCTGACAATTTGTCGGTTGCTTCTTCAACAGGCAAATGAGACGTTGTCTACGAGAAGATCAAGATCTGGACAACGCAAACAGCGATGTATATGTGGGAACAACATTGTTTCACCATATTTATAGATTGAATGGGTATATTTTGTATGAGCACTGAATTTATACTGGAACCTAGGGGAAGAAAATCTAGTCTGATGGTCCTGCATCGTCGTCAGCTCGATCAAAGTCGGAATTGTGATTACGGGGCTTTGACATCTTGGATTTCTTCGAATGGAATCCGAATATTTCTCTGCCATTTACATTTCTGTGTGTATCTGTTACCGACAGGAACACTTGGTGATTGAATAAGTTTTGATCTCTTTTCTTCCACTAGATTCTCTCTCGCTCGAATGAAACATACATCGGTTCCAAAAACTTTATTATTCCACATAAAATCTAGATAACATCCTCTTGAGTTTTTACCGGTTCTACAAGGGACGCTTCAACACAAAAAAGAACGGATTGTGCTGAATTTACAGACGGACATTGTCCATCATGAGACTCGCGATATCAGTAGTATTTTAAGACTCCTGGTGGAGATGATTTTTTCCGGAAATCCTTGGCATGTCGACTTATTTTTGGACTTCACGCCCTCCGTTGCTCGTCCTGACATCAGTGATTGGCAATTCGGAGGTTGGAACTTTCTCATCCGGCATCAAAGCTGTCGTCGACTCAGCTTGACGGTCCTTGCTCTTACCCCACACCACGATGTAAAGGCCGCAGACGATGAAAATTGCCCCAATGATGCTGGACCGAAGGAAACAATACAACATGAGTCACAGATTCAGTAAAAGCAATTTCCATCTGTCTACGCTGAAATTCCAATCCGGGAAATCATAATGAAGCAGGTGTTTTCGTACCTTCCGAGGTGAATCGTCTCGGCTAACACGATGGCACCGAGAGCAGCGGTGATGATCATGCAGAGTGGGCTGAAAGACGTGATGAACACCGGCCCTCGCTCCTTGATCACCACTCCTTGCACGTAATAAGCTATTCCGGAGCAAACCACGCCCTAGAATATTTTCCAAGAACATTAATCGAGCGAAGAAGCTCACAATTAAGACTCTTGACTCTTTTAGGACAAGCAGACGCATCTGAGTTTCATTTTACTCACGGAATAAACAGCAGCCAGCAGCCTGGAGTCCCAGCCGATTCGCCAGACGTTCATGTTGCGCTCCATCACGAGCGTAACTGCCGCACCTTCCACGGATCCCATCAAGCATATAAGTGCTGTCAGGGAGAGCTCTGCTGGGTACTTCTTCAACGTAAATGACTGTACCACAAGATCTCAGTAGACTTAGAAGCTAGCTTTTTCTGAGACTCTCCGATACAGCTTAAGCTTATTGATTACATTTGGTTTGAAGAGTAAAGTCCAGAATAGCTTTGTTTTTCTCGACAAAGCAAATTTGCTAGGATGACCTTGCGTAAATTTTCGAATGTTACCTGCAATATGAAGAAGCCGGACCAACCGCAGCAACTGGCGAGGAGCATGAGCGTGCCGGTGACCCAATGCTGGTTGGTCGACTGATGGGGGCCATCGCCACCTGCGTGGGGGTGGCCCGTTCCACCCGACCGCATGAAGTCGACGATGGGGCCTTTGTACAGCGTCATCACCATCGCTCCGCCAACAGTCACCGCTGTCCCGATCACTTTAGATAGGCTCTGAATCTTCTTCACGTTCACCTTCTCTAACCTTTAAAAAAGAAAATGGCACAGATTACTATATTATTTGCTATAAATGAGATTCCCACGTTTGGATTCGTTGAATTGACCCGTGAGCCACACGCATGAAAATGTTTGTTTCCCATCTTCGAGAGACTACATTGAAATTGCATTCTATAAGTGTCACAAAATGAGCAAGTATTAGACAGCCAAGATTGATTTCAGAACTGATTTGCAAATTATGTACTTGTTTCAATCAAGAATGGTTTCCGGAAGTTAATTCTAGAACACCTTAAAAAGCATCGATCCACACGTGCACACATATAATTTTTCCAATCGACACATTAACGTTGTCATTCGCTACCGCGTGACCAAGTCTTGTAACCCGACACACGTGTTGTTCCTCGGAGCGTTTCATAAAGTTTCAATGCAAGTGATGCAATGATCCACTAGTTATACAGTATTATAGTAGCCAGCCACTAGTTGTCGTGGGTGGAATATTCATCTGTGCTGCAATAAACAACCCAACAGAGAAAGTGATGGACATATACGATTCCCGGTTTTTGGAATGATATGCATCGATACCTACAATATTTATCGGACCCGCCGCGAATAGGCCGGATTTCGTTTTCTCAGCGGTGTTTTCCGTGACCAAGGATGTTGATAATACCTGAAGGCGAGCGCCATGATGAATGTGATGGCAGGGAGGATGTTGACGGTGGCCGATGCGAAAGTTGCTGACGTCGACTTCATCCCCACGTAGTATAAGTTCTGATCCAGCACCGGCCTTGGAACCAAAAAAGGGAGCTAGCTATCAGATCCCGGAAAAGCTTGCTGGATTTCTCCGGCAAGAATCGAAAGCTTTTATGTGATTTCTGTTGATGTGAACCAACATCATGGTGATAAATGCTGATTAATGAAGTTAAAATGCCATCTATCGTATCTCCTCGGACCTCGTCGATCCCAGCATTCATGGATATCGCGAGTTAATTAATGTTTTGCGTGATACTTCAAAACAACTTAGTTTTTTCTTTTCTTTTTTGTCTCCTTCTTTCGTTTTAGGTTTTGAGTGATGTGGGGGCCCGGGGGTGGGGAAAGGGAAGAGCATTACTCGAGGAAACCGAGCGCCATTATCCTCAGGAAGATCGGGAGGGTGAGCTTCGGCCGTATTTTCCTGCCGCCAAAAAGTTAACAGCCGACACAAAGAAAGTCAAGTAAGAACGAGTCACGCACGTTCGAGCAAAGTACAGATCTCAGAGGTACAAAGAGAGAGTAGGGACCTTTCAAGGACAAAGGCGAAAGGGGCGATGAGTAGGGTCGCCACAACGTGGCGATACACGGCGAGGACGTAGTGGTTCATGCCGTGGTTGAGAGAGACGAGGGTGATTATGTACATGCCGGCGTACCCGAACTGCAACGACACCATTGCCAAGTATGGCTTCACCTTCTTCAACCCTGACCAGAATGCCCCACTCTGTCCCATCTCTCTCTCTCTCTCGCTCTCGCTCTAAGCTCTATCTCTCAAGTACTTCCTCTATGAGGGTCTGTATTGTTTTATGCTTTAATTGGAAACACGGGCCTTCTTATAGACAAGTAAAGCGCACAGCAATGAGAGAGAGAGAGAGAGAGAGTAATTTTCTTGCCTACACATTATCCATGCATGTCCAATGGAGCACTCCCTCTCACTCCTTTTCTTTTTTGGCGTTCGATAGCCATTAGCCAAAAAGAAAACAGAAAAAGAGCACTCGTCAAGAACCAGAATGATTAATTTTCGTTAACCATATCCAGTTCTTTTAATTCACATTAACTTTTACGTCACAACTCAAGTTAATCACATTTCAAATATCATTTTTATAACAGTACATATCATGTAAATTAAGTTTCAATGAGATTAGAAGATTTGGTTTTTTAGACACGTTAAAAGATTAGGACGATGACATTTCATTCTCGCACGGAACATCGATCCATCAATGTCAAATCGCACTTACTCTTGCTACTCTCTCTCTCTCTCTCTTTCTCCATCTCTTTCTCTCTCTGGCTGGAGATTCCATTACCCATGAGCTTGAAACGCTCATTTCCCAAGCACATGGAATCTCTTTCGCCTTTAGCGATAGAATCAAAGGACACAAAAGGGGAGTGGGATTCGTGTGGTTCTCTTGACGATCGTGTAAAGAAAGCTCAATGCCTCTACATCTTATCCTATTCATCTCCTAATGAGAACAAACCTCGGTGCTTTCGCACGATGCAAGCAAATTCAAGGGGTCTTGTGGTGCTCGCGGACGAACAGCGGCAGCGGTAGGTGATGGGAATTTCGTGTGGAAGACACTATTTTTGTAAAGACATTGGATGGCGAATTGATATACCGTCTTTGATTGGCGGCATTTAGCCTAGCTCGGTGGATACTTTCCCAGAAAATTTCGCCCCCGATCGAGCTGGAAAAAGCCAAGCTTCGAGCGGCTTTGGGAATCGTCTAGGTCGTTTGTAACGTCATCCGACGCCGCGAAAGCACCGCAGCTTGCGGGGAACATGAGGCAGAGAGTCTAACGTAAGGGAACTTACATGGCAATGCTTGCTCACGATCCATTTCATCAGAAGATGCGACCACCATTAGTGAGAGATTAACATGCTTGCGTGTGGGTAATCTAGACTGCTTGCGTGGCAATCGAAAGAGTCAACTATACTTTACTGCCAAAAAAAAGGAAAAGAAAATCTACACGTTCTCGATAAATCTCACGAATAGTGCATCTGCTTGGCGAGTTACAGCAAACTTAATATTGACGTGGGTAAAGTCCTTTGTAATCAGTCAATCAAACGAGTGGTAGGAGGAAAGGGATAGAGGAAAACACTGGTCTGAATCGGCTGGTGATGGAAATTTCCACATAAATATTAGCATTTATTGCCAAACAAACAACATAGCGCAGTATACAGAACAGAACGATATCACGAATGATTTTTCCCCTTTGTTGGTAGAAACGATCGATATTCCGAAGTTCAACTAAATCATTGTGTTCACTAGTTAGCAATATCTCCTGAGCCAATTAGGCGAGCTAATTTCTTTCTACCGGAATGCAGTTGATCCAATCAAATTTTGGGTAATAATAACCTTCCTATTCATTCAGATAAGACCATGAAAAACTGGTTTAAGAAAAAATTACTTGATCTTCTCGATCCTTTTCAGAGAAGTCATGTTCTCTACAACCACCACTACTAAATCCATCAACTACAGCAAGATCGGCATGTTCCAGCAACAAGTATAAAGAAGGCAGACAACATGCAAATTCTGGCAGCCCTCTCATCGGAAATGAATAATTCCTTGTCACCCTTCTTTTTTTCCAAAGCTTAAAAGCTGGCTCTCCGTTCTCACGTTGAGTTACGCTACCAATGCATTTCGTCGAAATCTAGTCGGTCTCAAGGCATATCTCTCTCTCTCTCTCTCTCTCTGGCTCTCCGTTCTCACGTTGAGTTAGGCTACCAATACATTTCGTCGAAATCTAGTCGGTCTCAAAGCATATTCTCTCTCTCTCTCTCTCTCTCTCT
This sequence comes from Eucalyptus grandis, assembly GCF_016545825.1. Lineage (NCBI taxonomy): Eukaryota > Viridiplantae > Streptophyta > Magnoliopsida > Myrtales > Myrtaceae > Eucalyptus > Eucalyptus grandis. The sequence goes on along the minus strand of NC_052617.1, from coordinate 49,755,435 downwards.
CTCTATGTACCGGCCAAGTCAGTTTCAAGCATTTCCATCGACTCAACATGGAATAAACATCAACTCAGATTTGCCAGCTCCCCAAACAAAGAAAATCTAATTCTTGCCCGCCATTCACGATATTGCCGCAACCATCTTTGAAATCATTCGGATATAATTGAGCCATGACTCCTTGAAATCAATATATCTTCGGCATTAATAACATTTGGATAAATCATTAATCAAGTTAAGATTTGAACTCTCGATATCCCGAACCGAGTGATTCCTCTTTAAATATTTGGACGGATGGTTAGTGGCTTTCATCTTTTATTTTCCCTGTGAGTATAGTAGAATCACTTTCCTTTTTTTAAGGATAGTTTAAATTATGACGGAGGAATCTCGAAGTCCTTATTAAATAATTGATTATTAGAAGATTTTTCAACACATGGGAGGACGAAGGCCACGAATCGTTGTGGGTGCTTTTCGAATTAGGATTCCAATATGAGAAATTATAGCTGGGTTGGCGGATTCCCATTTCCAATATATTGCAGACTTTATGGCAACCACCTGAGACAAGTTATGCCATTTTTTAAGATAAAAAAATAACGCTATGAATACTAGGCACCCAGGCAAGCTTTTAAAAGATTTTTTCCTCTCTTTCCTTTTCCTTCCTTTTGATGGATTGTGCTGTACACGGCAAGTATATGTGGTCAATAAATTAACAACCTCTTGAAAAAAGAGAGGAGGAAAATTAGCTTGTAGAATTCAATAATCATATATTAGTCGTTGCCTGTCATTCAAAGAACGTGTGCATAAACACATGATTAGTTGACTTGCATCAATTGGAGTTTCGAGAGTTATGTTGGACAAAAATGCCTATTCAAGAGGAGAGGCAAGCTTGACACTATCGGAGTCACGGAGGTGAACACTTGAAGTGATACTTCATCACATGATTAATGACGACCTTAGATCGCTACATCAACTTCTTCCAAAACTAATTATAGCAACTGATTGCTATACGAGTGGTCTCTTCCAGTTCTACCAATTAAGCGAAGTGGATTTCCACGTCAAATCAAAGGTTGACATAGATTACATCATACAACAAAATGAATAGGACGATAGAGAAAAGTTGATAAAACTCATCGGCTGCAAATTTTTTGCGCAAATCTGGAGGGCGCGAAGAGGCCGTCGAGCAGTTCCAATTCGTGCATGGTTGGGGGGGAAAGAATTAGAACCCTATTCCTCCACCCCCCACCACGATCGACGGTGCTTGCTGAGGAGGATCCACGTGACCGATTTCAATGAGTGTTTTTTTCAAGGCGCATGAACTTTCTTCTGTGCCCTTTTGTTTATTTTATCGTTCACGAAGGTTGGGAAGTAGGAGGAGCGAAGAGGGGTTTCGATTGAGATAATTACTAGCCAGAGATGACACCAATACCGCACCGAGTTGGTGTCCTGTCGATAGAAGATTCTGGGCTCCTCGTTACGACATCATCAAATCGAACAAAGATGGAACATGTTCCATCCTCAATTCGCATCCAATTGGTAGATGGTGTCGGATGCTTGAAGTCCACCAGATTTTGTCCACTCTGTGTTGTAGTTGGATCCGTAGACAAGTAGAGTTGCGCAGTTGCGAGGATTTAGCGGGATGGTGTCTTTTATACTTGTTTTTTTTTTTTTTTGATCAGCAAACATCATCGCTTGATTTACTATTTAATGCAAGGGAAAATTACACTCAGAGCGTCAGTGCAAAGAAGATCAAATAAGGCAGGGGGGGATTAGATATCCAGTTCTGGGGTAGGCTGCTTGTGCGGCATGCCTTCGCTATCCAATCCGCGGATCGGTTCATGCTCCTATTGCAGTGGGCCAGGGATAGGCTCGGTAGATGATCGAGTTGTGCTCGGGCCCGGTTCAGAAGCGGTTTCAGTTCCCAACTTAGTTCAGTTGAAGTCTTTAACACGTGCACTAAAGGCAAACAGTCAGAGTGTACTTGAGGAGAGAGAAATCCACGGCTTCTTACGAATTTTAGGGTTTCTTCCATCGCGATCGCTTCCGCGTGAAGAGGCAAAGTGGCCTCGGTCTTGGCGAATCCATCGACGAGGAACCCCCTGTGATCTCTGCAAACACCGGCGATGGTAGCTCTGTGCCGGGGAAGTTCTCTTGCTTCGCTGAGTGCTTCGTTTCTGTCCAGATCTGGTTCGAAAGATGCGTTGAGGTTGATTCGTATCGATCCCGGAGGAGGTGGACACCAGGCTTCAGATAAGGCTTCAGATCTGTTCTTGCTTTTTGGTTTTTTGTTTAGATCTGTGAAGCTCTGCGAACGCCTCGTTCGGCTATTGTTTCTTGCGTCCTGGGTATTTGATGGTTAAAGATGCTCCGATTTCTTTCCTTCCGGATACTCCATAGTGCGACCGCTATGTGGTTGAAATTGCCCGAGGTGACCGGGTTTCGTTTTATCTTGCTGAGATCCAATCTTCAAATCGGGTGAGTCCAAATCTGGATATCCGTAGATGCAGAGGGGCGGACTTCCAAACCTTGGCTGTCCATGAGCAGAGGAGGAGCGTGTGTTCTAGTGTTTCGACTTCTAGTTTGCACAGGGGGCATATCGGGGAAGGTACGATCCTTCGGTGGTGTAGATTTTCCATAGTTGCAAGGGCGTTGTTGCATGCGTTCCAGGAAATTTTTTATTTTGGGTGGGGTTGTGGAGTGCCAAATAAATTTCCAAAGATCGGGATTGGTGTGTAAGATGATGTGGCTTGTGTGTTCGTGATGAGACGGAGACATTTCGGAATGTGAAATAACCGCTTTTTACTGAATAATTACCTGATTTTGTGTGCATCCATACCAGTTGATCCTCTTCATCAGGTAAGCCAATGGGTGTGGCTAGAATTTCTCGTACCGTTCGGTCGTCAAACATTGAATGTAGAAGAGGCTCATTCCATGTTCCTGTGTCTGGATTGATTATATTTGATACTTTGTCTGGTTCATGGTTTGATGCTGGTCCTCCTATTGTGCCGCTTTTTAACCACCTCTCTGTTCTGATTGATGTTTTTTTTCCATTTCCTATCCGGTTCATCACCTGAGGAGCAACTGAATCCCTTGCCTTGATGAGGCTCTGCCATCCCCACGAGGGCCGTGAGCCTTTGCCAGCATGCCAAAAATCTCCATGTGAGTAGTAAAGGCCTTTCAATAATTGAGTTACCAGTAGGTCTGGATTAGTGATTATTCGCCACATCTGTTTTGCTAGCATTGCTGTATTGGAAGTCTGTAGATCCTTGAAACCCATGCCCCCTTCACTCTTTCTGGTTTTTAGCAAGTCCCACTTCTTCTAGTGAATGCCAGCCTTTTTTTCATTGCTTTTCCACCAAAACGCTGCAACTTTTTTCTCGATTGCTTTACAAATCGAAGTAGGAATTTTAAAGATCGACATGGCATATTGTGGGATCGCTTGAATTACTACTATCAGAAGTATTTCCTTCCCTGCTTTTGATAACGGTTTTTCCTTCCAGCTATCCAGTTTGGAGTTGACCAGAGCTAGGATCCATGCGAACATGTCTTTCTTGGATTGCCCCCAGTCTGAAGGTATGCCCAAATACTTACCTATCTTTGTAATTTCTGGTACTCGAAGTGTTGATGCCATGTTTCTCCTAAGAGCTGTAGGACATCCTTTACTGAAATAGATGCCTGATTTGTTGAGATTTATTACCTGGCCAGAGGCAAAATAGTATTGATTTAAGAGGCCAGCCAAGTTCTGACATTCGACAATTGTTCCATGCAGGAAGAAGATAGAGTCATCGGCAAAGAGTAGATGAGATAAGGTAGGGCAGTGGTTGTTCAACTTGATCCCAGTAAGAGAGCCCTCCTGTACAGCTTTCTTCATTAGAATGGAGAGCACATTGGCGACGATGATAAAGAGGTAAGGTGAGAGGGGGTCTCCTTGGTGCAATCCACGGGTAGGTTTGAATGAAGGTAAAGGCTCTCCATTTAAGTTTATGCTGAAAGATACTGTGCTCACGCATTGCATGATCCTTTGAATCCAGAAATCACAGAAGCCTAATTGTGTTAGACAAGCCTGTAGAAAGTCCCACTCTATGCGATCGTACGTCTTTTGCATGTCTAGTTTTAGGACTGCTTGAAATTTTTTCTTCCTGTTACTGGTTCGCAGCCTATGCAGCACCTCCTGAACCATCAGTATGTTGTCCTGAATCTGCCTACCTCCCACAAAGGCGCTCTGTTCCTCTGCGATTATGTATGGTAGAATTGGTTTGAGCCTGTTTGTGAGTACTTTGGAAATGATTTTATATAGGAAGTTGCATAGACTAATTGGGCGGTATTGCTCCAGTTTTTCAGGCTGTGGGACTTTTGGAATAAGTGTAATGAGTGTTTTGTTTAATGTAGGATCAAGCTGACCGGAATTGAAGAAAGACTGTATTTCTTGGAAAATCCCCTTGGAGATTGCTGGCCAATTCTCTTTATAGAATATTCCGTGAAACCTGTCGGGACCGGGAGCCTTGAAAGCTCCAAGCTGTAGCATTGCTGTGGTAATTTCCTCCTCAGTGAGTGGGGCTATCAAGGTATGGTTCATCCGATCATCTACTAAAGTAGGGATGTTCTGTATAATAGGTTGCCAATCACGGAAGCCCACTGAGGTGTATAGATTCTTATAATATTGTGCTATCATCCCCTATATCTGTTGTTCCCCTTGAATCCATACTTCATACTCATTTTTCAGCATTGTTATCTGGTTTCGGCTTCTCCTCTGAACTGTTGTCGCATGAAAAAAACCGTGTATTTCTATCGCCCCATTTTAGCTAGCTAATTCGTGATCGCATACCCCAAAACATCTCCTCTTGACGCCATAGCTTATCAATTTCTTTAATAATCTCTTTCTGTTTAACTGATTCTCCGGTGGTTTGAGTACTGTTCATCAGGTTCTGGAGTTCTCCTTTTAGCCAGTTGACCCTGTTCCTTGCATGGCCGAACTTGTGCTTGCTCCACTGTGTCAGCCTCTGCTGTACTTGCTTCAGTTTATCAGCCAAGGTAAGATCCTTTGTGAGAGGGTCATTCCATACTTCTGTGACTATGTTTTTGCTATCTCTATCTTCGTTCCAGTATGCTTCATACTTGAATTGCTTTCTTTTCCTTCTCTTAGGTTGAGCCAGGGATAACAAGAGAGGAGTATGATCAGAGCCTATCGCCGGGAGAGCAATGCATTCGGCCTCTGGGTAAGTAATTCTCCACTGAAGCGAGCAAAAGGCCCTATCTAGTCTTTTTTTGACCAAATTTTCTCCCTCACGTTTATTTGACCAGGTGTAGGAGCACCCCTTGCTTTCGAGATCCATGAGGGAGCATTGATTAACGAAGCTTCTGAAAGTAGTTAGCCTGTAAGTTTCAGCTCTGTGTTTGTCGCGACCCAATTTTTTTCGAGTTTGAACCACCTAGGGTTTGGCTAATGGATTGTTAAGCCTAGACTTAACTCGGGCTCTCCCAAGCCCATACCAATTCGCGACTTAGGTTTGAATTGTTAACATGCAATTGATTTTCAATTAGAGTCGCCACTAATCTATTTTTGGTGGGTCGATTAGAAACCCAAGTAAAATAATGGGAGAATTATTTTACTCCTACGAACCAGAGACTATGGGTACGGGGACTTGGTTACGCTAAAATTCTCTAACGCCCTTTCGGTACCTTTCTTTTTATTTTAATAAATGTTTGGCAAGCAGTTTGGATTGATTTTAAATCTATTTTCCTAACATGTGAGGTGACCATGCAGGTGCACAAACCACCAATTTAACACTCAAGAAAGCAAATGAATAAATTGCAGGACTTACCTCAAAGCAACGAAAGCATACGCAATGTTAAATTAAAATCCACATCAACAACCCTAGATATGGTTTCTAATTAACACACAATTTTTATTTTGTTTTCACTTTTTAATGAAAATCATGCAATATGCAATGCAATATTAACTAAATGACCTAATTCTAATAACATGTAATTTGAATGGCCTAGCAAAAATAATAAATGTCATGCATCTCAATGAATTCTAACCCTAATGACGTGCATATGACAATTTTTCTTTTTCCTAAAAGAATACATTTTTATCCTAAAAAATAAAGACAAATCAACCTATGGCATTTTTTATGTTTTTTTTATGAAATTCGAAATTAGGTGAAATAATGAAAATTACCTAATTAGATTAAGATCCTATTTAATTTATATTAAGAATTAGGTTGAGCCACATCCTAATTTAAACTAAAATATTATCTTAACCTAGATAATCCTAAAATGCAATCCATTTAATAAAATACCTAAACCTATAGTAAATTAAGAAATTATCTAAATTAACTTAAGTGCAATTTCTATCCTAATATGCAATGACGTGCAAAATGTACCCTAATTCTACATGAATTATGCATGATGATTTTTTTATGTTTTTCCTTTTTCCTTTTTTTTTTAAATTTCAAAATTAATAATTGCCAAATAATTAAACATGCAATCCAAATTAAAAGAACTAGCAACCTAAATGAATTGATTTGATTTTTTATTTTTTTAAAATTCGAAATAAAATACCTATTGTGAACATGCAAACCCTAAAGCTACATTTTCTATTTTTTTTTAAGAAAATTAATTTAAGCAACACCACATCAAATCAAGCCATATTGATACACAAATTGACGAACCATATCTCGAGCATGAGATCGGGTTGGCCAATTTCACATAAATCACGAATCGGATCTCGAGCGGGAGATCGGATTGGCAATTTTTAAGTGATTGCGAGTCGGATTTCGAGCTTGAAAATCGGACGAGAATCACTAATTTCCAGGCAATTTCATGTCATGGAATTTCAATTTCAGATTAAGGAATAATTACACTAAAAAGATAAAATAAAATAGCAAAAATAATTAAAAAAATAAAATAAAGAAAATACCTAAATTTTCTTTCACTTCTCTTTTCTTTTCCTTTTTCCTGAAAAAGAAAAAGAAAAAGAATAAAATAAAATAAAGCTGGTGGGTCCGGCGAGGGGAAGCCTCCGGCTAGGGTTCCGGCGAGGGCGTGACGCGCGGCACGGGGGCTTCGGCGCGGGTCGTCGGGACAGCTCGCAGGTCGTCGGGCGGAAGAGGACCGCGGGCTCGGGCGGGTGCGGGGCGCGCGGCACGGCGGTGTCGGGACGGGAGCACCGGAGCTTCGGACTGCGCAGTGGAGAGATCCGGACGTGGATCGCGGATCTGCCGCGGCGAGGTGGGACGAACGACGGCTGCTTCGGGTCTGTCGCGGGCGGGCGGCGGGACTCCGTGCGCAGGTCGGTGGCAAGGCGGCGCTCACGGGGCGACGGACGCGGTGGAGGCGGATCGGTGGTGGTGCGGCGCGGCGGAGATGCGGAGGTAGCCGGTGGAGGCGGTGCCGGCGCGGTCGGCGACGTTGGCACGCGGCGCCGGCGGCGCAGGGGCAACCCGGCGAGGAAGATGAACAGTGGCGTCCCCTTTTTTTTTTTTTTTTCTCTTTTTCTCACGTCACTCCTTGTCTCGTACTCTCTCTCTACTGTTTCCCTTCGAGACATGACTTTTCTTTTCTTTTTTTCTGACTTTTTTTCTCTTCAAGACAAACCAAAGACAAACGGAAGAAAGCAATTTTTTTCTTGATTTTTCTTTCGAATCCCCGCTCACAGACCCCAAGAACTCCTCACGTAATTGCTCTTCAAAAATTTCGAAAATCCCCCCTTTGTCCGTACGTGTGCAACGCCTTTTATAGGGAAAATTTTAGATCTTTGAAGCAAATTTTATTTCCAATTTCACTCGTGCATAATTTTCTGAATATATCATTGCACTACATGTGATATTCTCTTTTGTATTTTTCACATATTCTATCCAAAAAATTCCCTTTTGCACGAAATACACCTCAAAGTGTATATTACCCAAATATGTGAAAAATCCTAATGCAATATAACACAAAATAAAATTTCCTAAACTATATGCCATGTGATTTTTTTTATTTTATAGCAAAAATTAACCCTAAAAATTTAGGTGTCACTTTGCCCCTCTTTGAAGGTGAGCTCACGAGAGGTTGCCTTAAAAGACAAATTGAGACCTAAATTTTGGTCATGCTCATGCAATGAATGATTTTTTGTTGGAACGTGAATTCCATTTTTTAATGCAATTTATATGATGCATGTAAATGTTAATGCAAATGATAGATGAACCTACCCGGAATAACTTACCTTTAAGGATGATAGAGTAATTCAAGGTAGTGGGTGTTATCGTCCAGGACCCGTACCATTCTACGGTCGCCTAGAATAGTAACATGACTTTGTGAAGGAACTGCTTTCCCAGGACCCGTACCATTCAACGGTCGCCCAAGTATGGCGAGAAAGGAGCTGCTTTCTCGGGACCCGTACCATTCTACGGTCGCCCAATACGGCGAAAAAGTTTTGTAAGGAACGCTTTCCTAGGACCCGTACCATTCTACGGTCGCCCAAGACGGCAGAAATGTTTTGTAAGGAAATGCTTTCCCAGGACCCGTACCATTCTACGGTCGATGCACGGCAGAAATGTTTTGTAAGGAACTGCTTTCCCAGGACCCGTACCATTCTACGGTCGCCTAGTACAAAGAGAAAGGTTTTGTCTAGGACCCGTACCATTCTACGGTCGCCTAAACGGGATTCATTTTCCAGGACCCGTACCATTCTACGGCCGCCTGAATAAGGAATAGGTGTTGTCAAGGACCCGTACCATTCTACGGTCGCCTCAACGAAGAAAATTATTTTTCGGGACCCGTACCATTCTACGGTCGCTGAATGAAGAAATTGCTTTTCCAGGACCCGTACCATTCTACGGTCGCTGTTAGAGCAATAAATGTTGTCTAGGACCCGTACCATTCTACGGTCGCCTAGATTGAGGTTTTGCTTGGCTAGGACCCGAACCATTCTTCGGTCGCCCAACCTTGCGACAGAAATCATCCGACCGGGACCCGAACCATTCTTCGGTCGCCTTAATCGATTGAATCGGATGAAAAATCTTTGGGGGACAACTCCATTGAGTGTCGGTGTAAAGGACTCTAGGCTACGAAAGCACGCCAGTCGATAAAAGAAATCCTGGCTACGGAAGCACGCCGGTTCGATAAAATGGACTCTGGGCTACGAAAGCACGCCAGGTCAAGAACTCCGGGCTTCGAAAGCACGCCAGTTCGATAAAATAGACTCTGGGCTACGAAAGCACACCCGGTCAATATAATTGGACAACTTGACCAAGTCAAGTGTCGATGTACTTGAGAGAGAATACCTACACAATGACAAGTATTTTAGAGTATGGTAGAGATATACTTACCTGATGATATCTCTGATTCTTGGGGATATGTCTTTTGGAATTTGGATATCCCGTGGAGGTCTTTCACCTCATGGTAGAGGTTTCTCATCTCCTAATATCATGAAACATTCTGAAAGGAACTTGAATTACCTATCGATATGATTTAGAGCAAAAGCGATATGCATTCATCAAAGAGATAGACAACCGAGCTAGTCTAGAATGCATATTTCAAAATTCAATGAGATTTTCATCAACTCAATCGGGGTTCATGCATAATGACCTTTGCATCACCCAAATTTCCACTAGAGAGAATTATCATTCAAGACAATCTTCACTCATGACATGGATTTCCTAAGAATACCAAATGAGAGACCTTCAGTTAAAAGGACTTTCACTCACTCTCATTTAGAGGCTATTTTATGAGAATCACTCCGTCTCACTATCGTCATACCAATAAGGGTCCGAGTTTTCTCGCAAGCGGTACGACCTTACCAATCCGAGAGGTCTTTGATAGGGACCGTAATGTGGGCTCAGTCAACGGCTTAACAAAGGGACTCTTTGAGTCAAGGCTATTGAAAGAACAACTCTTTAATTATCTCCGGGTTTACAAGTCAAGAACCCTGCAAAATGAGAAAGAAATAATCTTGCTCGCACTTTTCGAGCGATGCATAAAACATGTGAACTCCTATGTTAATTCAAGTGCCATAATCTGAAGAGACTTTACAAGGGACGTAACATAGGCTGGGTTCATGGGTTGAGAAATGAAACAATCATTAGGCTCAAAATATGTGTTAAGGGTGAGAGTTGATGATCATCTTGGCATTGCCACCAGTTTTCTTTTTCATCATCGGGGATTGTCTTCATGAAATGCCCCATTGATTGTAAAAACTCAACTTTTGAGTTCTTTGAGTATTGCTCCATTGGAGATACAACCTTTTACAACAGATAGTCTTTATCTTGACTATCTTTTTCATCTATGGGCATCATCGACCTTGCTTTTATCAAGCACACTGTTTTTTCATGCCCCTAGTTCTTGTTCATTTTTTCTTCACTTTTTTCATGGGCATTGGCCTTGCTTTTACCAGGCACACTGCTTTTTCATGCCCCTTAGTTCTATTTTGATTTCTATGCATGCGTAAAATAATGACACTTGAACTTTCAAGGGTCTTCATATGCCTTTTGCCTTGCCCGGTGTGGGGGATAATCACCAAGCGGGTTTAAAAAGAAATGAAATTGTAGGCTCAAGTGGGCTATGCAAAGGATATAAGCATGTAGGATAGAGAAAAAAATGCTCTTCGTCATCCTAAGGCACTTAAATTACCATATGAATTCATTGTAATAGCACGACTTGAAAATTGATGTAAGTGAAAGCAAGAAAATTTCAATCCATTTTCTTCACTTTATGGTGCTATCTTACCCTCCAATTTGCCCCAATGTGGGGTGGTTCTTGACAGGGATAATTTGAAAGAATTTCCACAAGTGTATGGAGCTCAAAGGGGTTAAGCAATGGATTATATGTAGTGTTTGGGATAGAGAAATGAATTGCCTCTCATCATTTCGGTTATCGTACCTTTCGCGAGAGAACTCTTTACCTCACAGATATGGAACTTCCTACATTCATCTCACAAGTGTATCAAGTGTATAAGTAAGGGACTGTGTATAGGATAGGGCTTGCCTTTCATCATCGATACGTCTCATTTAGCATTCTTAAACATTAATGTCACTCCATTGAGTTGTCTATCTTGATAAATCTCCACATGAAATTGGTGAGCTAAATGAAAATTTTCTTCTCAAAAGAGTTCAGCAACTTTAAGCATGAAAAGCTTTTGTGGCTTCAAACAAACAGTTTACCATACTAAAAAAAATTCTCTTATAAGTATGAAAACATGATTGCAAGCATTCATTCAATGAAATGTCCCACGAAGGGACTGTCTCAGCAATGGATGTCCTTGGATTGAAAATCCGCTTTTTGATTTGATGAATACTTCGTTCTTGCTTTTGCCCTGTACAAGAGAACGTGCATGAATAGGATACTATGCAACTCAAAGTAAATTCAAATTGCACAACCATTTTGGCTTGGATCGAGATTTTGTCTCGGTCATGTCACTACTAGAATTTGTAGCGCCCCCAATTCGTCATCCGCAAGGAAAAAGAACAAAGCGTCATCTCCCAAAATTATTTATGTTCAAAGACGAGATGTACCTCTTTCATCAAAGATGGATGATTCTCTTTTAACTTGCCCCTCATTTAATGGGCGAGAATGAAAATTCCGTCAAGCACGGAAATGGAACACACTTTGTTTGGCCCTTCAAGATGGATATTTAAAGTAGTATCGAGATGTGGCCGACATTAACTCTTTAGAAACTTGTTGAGTAACAATTGAACCAATTGCAACTTGATGTGCCTTTTCAGATGCTTTCTTATCGGGTCAAGAAAGTAATGCTCAAACATGAAGTAAATGAGTCAGAAAATTAAACAAGGCTAATCTAATGCATTCTTTTTTGGAAATGTCTTGAAAAATGATCTTTTTTTTTTTTTTTTTTTGGTTCTTTTGGATTTTTTTTATATGAGGAAGCATGAAGAAGCCCAGTCCTCAGAATTCTCCTTGGATGATATTTTCTTTTCATTGTTGGATATCGTCACCGGGCTGGTTTGGTGTACCTCATCATGCCCTCAAAATAAAACTTGTAATTTTATTGATATTCATCAATCAATTACATTTATTGAATGGAAATGCAATTTTCAAGCCCTAAAAAGAAAGCGAAAAGGAAGAAATCAAAAACAAGCCCTAGAAAGCGATAAAAATTCCCGCAGGGGAATGTAAGAAAGCGATAAATGAGTTACTCTTGTGGGCTAGAGCCCATCTTCCCGAGGTCCTTCGTCAATGGCCCCTATGAAGACATCATCGAAGAGACTAGAGATTCCTTCCAATGCATTTTCGGGGTTTTCGATCTCCGGGGGTGTCGGATCATCCATGCCACCCCATCCATCTGGGACAATGTCGCGGGGATCAATATAGAAACCGGGAGGAGCCGAATACTTCACCGAGATAGTCGAATTTTCCGCTTGGCTGCCAGGGTATCTATTACTTCGCTTCATCTGCATCATTATGGGAGGACCAGGGAATGTCTCGCGAATGTTTGGGAGTATTGGGTTTTGCCTTTCTTGCCTGTGTGGTCGGTGGCGGGTTTCGCCTTTCCGTCTTCGTCCTCCCGAGAACTTTCCCCAACTCTTCGATGGTACCCTAATCCAAGAAAGACGGGACCTCTGAGGGGCTTCAATGGGGTTTCGAATCCCCTGACCATTTCTTCCAAGGCCACTGCCAGGAATAAAACCATTCCCAACCATCATCCTTCCTACCATTAGAGTAGCATTTGAAACTTCAGGAGTTGGTGGTGGTGAGTCTCGAGAAGCATGAATAGTGGATACCAACTCAAATGAGTGGTAGCTCGATTCGAACTCAAAGTCGGCTCTACATGGGGATAGCTGTCTCATGATAAATTCGGTGATCTTCTTCGCCATAGACGGTGACTAGCTTCCTTTGATTACGAATTTCACAGCTTGATGTAGACTTGATGGTACCGCCCAAAGAAGTATGAATCCAGGGACGACCCAGCAGGAAATTAAAAGCAGTAGGGATATCCATTACCTGGAAAGGAACATTGAAAACCACCGGCCCTATTTGCACATCGAGGTGAATCTCCCCAAGCACCTCCTTCTTTGTACCATCAAAAGCTCGGACGAAGTCTTTGCAAAGCATGTATCTGGACGGGTCCACCTTAAGGCGATGAAGAGTGGCCAGTGGACATATGTTTAGGGCGGACCCATTATCAATGAGTACTCGAGACACATGAGAAGCCTTATGCTTGACAGATACATAGAGTGCCTTGTTATGCCCCCTACCCTCAAGAGGGAATTCCTCATCAGAAAAGGCAATCATGTCCTTAAGAAGGATCGATCCCACAAAGTCTTCCAACTTGTCTGCCTCGACCGTTTCAGGTACACGAATTTCACTTAACACCTTCATTAGAGACTTTTGATGCACAGGGGATGTAAGCAGGAGTTCAAGCAAAGAAATGCAGGCGGGCATCTTTAAATCTGTTCGACCACCTTGTACTCGCTTGCTTTGATCACGGCCGAAACTCCTTAACCTCTTCATCGGTGACAGGTTTTGCGGGTTGAGTATTAGTTTGAGAATAAGTCCGACCCGGACCTTGTAACGAGGTCAACATCTAGGTCATAGGACCAAGGGACCGCCTTATTGTTGACATATTCATACGGTTGAGGCATTTCAATCATTATCTCATCGTCGATGCATCTTCAAGTGGGGGCATGTCCACGAGTGAAGGATCAACTTCCTCTTTATCGCATTGAGCGCCGCTTGCTCCTCCTCCCAATCAATAATGATGGGGAAATAGTGGAAACTATAGAGTTATGGTCGCATAAACGATGATTCCGTCATCCACCATCCCGGTGACTCTTTCCTTCATCGGTGAAAGAGGAACATCCTCCGATCCGGATAATATCCAGCTCTTACCAAGCCATTGTAAGCATCGCCACATGTACCTTCGAGTTCTTGATTCGACGAACTTCGGGCTCTAGGATAGCATTGGACCGTACCTTCATGCTCCGTAACGGATTTTTCTTGACGTTTGGTGAGCGATGCAGAAATGAAAAGGCCTTTGTGTCCAAGAGGTTTTGGATCTTGTGTTTCAAGGTGAAACATTCATCGTTGAATGTCCCAATTCACCGCTATGATAGTCGCACTTCTTCGTCGAGTCGTAACTACGAATGCTTTCGCGGTTAGGGCGCTTTGGTTCGCTAGTAAGCAATCCTTTCTTTCTTAGAATTGCCAACACTTGGGATGGAGATCCGAGGAGAGGAGAGAAGCGCCTTCTTGCTTGGGCAAATGATTGACGGCCGGTAGCTTCTTCGTTGCTTTGGATTCATCCGGATAATGGGTGCGATTGGCATTTTCCGGCTATAAGCCATATTTACGTCTACGCAGTCTCCTTCTCTTTCTTGGCAGAGAATCTTCTACTCGATGGTTCAGTAAACCATCCTTCCCTTATTCCCATCTCGATTTGTTCCCCCACAGAAATAAGCTGATTGAAGCTTTCAACGTACGTGCTGGCCATCCGAATACGAAACTCAGATGGGAGAGTTTTGATAAATAACTTCATCAGCTCCTTGTCAGTAGGCTCGGGGGTGATTTGAGCTGCGCATTTCGCCATCTCACGGCATACTCTTTGAATGACTCGCTCCTCTTTTTCTCCATCCTCTCGAGATCCTCTCGGGAAGGTGCAATATCCATGTTGAACTTGTATTGTTTGAGAAATGCGTCAGCCACTTCATTCAGTGTCGAGTAGGTTCACATTCTTCATGACATACCAATTTAGTGCGAGGCCCAGTCAAACTTGCATGGAATGATTGGATCATGAGAGGCTCGTTTTTGACATATTGAGCCATACGCACATGGTACATCCGAAGATGAGCTTTTGGGCGGAAGTACCATCGTATTTCTCAAAATCCGGCATTTTGAATTTCTTTGGCATCTTGACTTTCTCGTACACGGACAAGTCGAACGGGAGTGAACTCGTGACTCCTGCAGTTGTTTCAACTTTTCTTCCATTTTAGCAAAGCGTTCATCCTGCTCCGTCTTAGGGATGTTGACAAGCTTAGCCTTTTCCACATTGATCGAGAATGGATCATCTTCCAGTCCGGGCATGTCATCGTCAATCGTTTGAACCTTGTTTGCTTGCTTTGGGATAACCACTTGGGGGAAGAGCGGAGGTGCAGGCTGTTGGATTTGCTGGAGGAATTGGAGTTGATCCGTCACAAGTTGTAAAGAGGCGAGTACTTGTTGGAGTTGAGTCTCCACAGCGGAGACACGATCACGCATTTCGGTTTGTTCAGCCATTTTCGCTCTTAATCGCGTGATGATGGGCGAACGTGACGGATCCGTTATCACCTAAAAATTAAGAAATGAACACAAATAAGTATCTCATATGAAAATACGCCGATCCATGGCAATACTCTAGAAATTTTATTTATCAATGGAGCTTTTGACAAGCCTAGAAATTTGATATGTCCTAAGCAAACGAACTAGGAAAGTAAATGACTCAAACTCCCTAAACATTAATCTAAAAATGAGAATAGCAAGATTGATTCAAGCACTTCATTTGGCTTGATCAATATACATTCGGGACACCATTCGACGCAATCGTTTGTTCTCCTCTTGAGCTTTTTCAGCAACTCTTTTGAGGCGTTTATTCTCAGCTTGATTGGTGATCTTCAACGGCGCCTCCGGTATCTTCGGAAGCAGCTTCTCGGGAATCTTGTGTTGTTGGATGTACTTAATCGAGGCATAGTACTTCCTTTCTGTGCCTTTCAACTCCTCCTCGGGCCATTTGAGCTTTCGCGGATGGCACATGTCCCACATTGATTTGATAGTGAGAATGGAATCTTCATGGCCTCGGCTTCCATCGACAAAACTGACTTGGAGTGGCTCTACTTGTAACGCCGGGGGAAGCTCTTGCACGACTTGATATTGACGAGTCACCCTAGTCGGATAGTACTCCAATGCTCCGGTGAATCCCAATAGAGGGATTGGGCCAACTCCTCCACACGAGAGTCTCGCTACCCGAACTTGGAACCATTTAGCATGCCATAGGAAACCCTTGGAAGTTGGTTTTTTCATGAAAGCTAGCCACCTAGAATAATGATAATCCGGTGCATGTTTTGGTTGTTCTCAAATCTCATAATAGGGTGGTTGGAATTACTAACATCATGTATAGTCATTAGACCACCAAACCCTTTTATATGTGAAAGAAACCAAATTTGTAAAAGTTCGGGAGAGGAATGGAGAGTCTTATCGCCACCTCTTTTGAAATGAGTGAGGGAAAGGAAAGTTTCAGTTAGAATAGTGTTTACAAAATTCTTTCCTTCCAACACTTGTTTAACTAATTGAGCGATCAAAGGGTTAATAGCATTCTTGCGAAGTAAGGGAAAACTATAAACCCAAAGAAAGCCAAAAGGAAAACCCTTCGCATTTGAGATGAAGTGCCTTTCTCAAAACATTGTTTCAGAAAAGATAAAGGACATGCATTGCGGTTAGCCTTTAAAACCTTTCTTAAATCGTCTTCCTTAATTCTCGAGAAAATCAGATAAGGTCATAACAGGATCTATTCCGATAGGTGGACTAATCAATTCAGCTTTCAAGGATTTTCCTATGGCAATGCTATACTCTTCCAAGGTGGGAGTGAGCTCATGCTTACCGCCGAAGATAAAAGTAGAAGTCTCGGGGCACCAACGGTGGGCGAGTGCTTGGACGAGGCCGACATGGATGTTGATACGCAGCAGCGGAAGTAGTCGACCAATATGTGACTCTACAAAGCGACGGCCATCTTGATCTAACTTGTCCCACCAAATGCTAAGCTCTTCCCTTGGAGGGAAAATAATTCGAATGTCCGGTGTCCCCATTGTATATTGATCAAGACTCGGGACAATCCTAATGCCATGGACCGACAAAATAATGCGATAAAGTAAGTAAATTGCAAAGGCCAAAAATTTAGAGAACTTACTTTACCAATGATGGGCAATCACATAGACATGCGCATGTTAAGTGGCTCGATTTCTACACTATAAGGCTTATCAAAGTGAAGCCACAAGGATGATCGGACTAGCCACGAGCTTGTGGACTATGTCGGGTCCTCATGACTCCGGCTTGATCAAAGAGCCGACCCGGGTCGCGAGCATGCGGACCGAGGTGGGTACTCTTGACACCATGAAAGAAACTTCGGGATTGAGATGGGCGGCTCGTACCGCGATCATGCGGTCGGAGTGGCAAACATCTCAATACCATCCTAGATGATCCTAATGCGGCCCGGAGTCCGGCGGCGGGTTGTGTGTGCAATAGTGTAGTGCTAGATGCAAGGCATGCACAACATTTTATATCAAGCAACACTTCATATATGAAAATAAACCATACATTCCTACACCTCCCTACAAAACAAAGGTTAGCAAACACTTCCCCTTATACCTCCCATCCTGCAAAAACATTTAACACCTTAAATGTTAGGGACGTACACGGGATCCTCGCTGCCAAACAAAAACATTTTTTTTCAAAAAGAAAATTGGCCTAAGTCCACTAAAAGTTTTAACTCAAGTCCCCAGCGGAGTCGCCAAGCTGTCGCGACCCAATTTTTTTCGAGTTTGAACCACCTAGGGTTTGGCTAATGGATTGTTAAGCCTAGACTTAACTCGGGCTCTCCCAAGCCCATACCAATTCGCGACTTAGGTTTGAATTGTTAACATGCAATTGATTTTCAATTAGGAGTCGCCACTAATCTATTTTTGGTGGGTCGATTAGAAACCCAAGTAAAATAATGGGAGAATTATTTTACTCCTACGAACCAGAGACTATGGGTACGGGGACTTGGTTACGCTAAAATTCTCTAACGCCCTTTCGGTACCTTTCTTTTTATTTTAATAAATGTTTGGCAAGCAGTTTGGATTGATTTTAAATCTATTTTCCTAACATGTGAGGTGACCATGCAGGTGCACAAACCACCAATTTAACACTCAAGAAAGCAAATGAATAAATTGCAGGACTTACCTCAAAGCAACGAAAGCATACGCAATGTTAAATTAAAATCCACATCAACAACCCTAGATATGGTTTCTAATTAACACACAATTTTTATTTTGTTTTCACTTTTTAATGAAAATCATGCAATATGCAATGCAATATTAACTAAATGACCTAATTCTAATAACATGTAATTTGAATGGCCTAGCAAAAATAATAAATGTCATGCATCTCAATGAATTCTAACCCTAATGACGTGCATATGACAATTTTTCTTTTTCCTAAAAGAATACATTTTTATCCTAAAAAATAAAGACAAATCAACCTATGGCATTTTTTATGTTTTTTTTTTATGAAATTCGAAATTAGGTGAAATAATGAAAATTACCTAATTAGATTAAGATCCTATTTAATTTATATTAAGAATTAGGTTGAGCCACATCCTAATTTAAACTAAAATATTATCTTAACCTAGATAATCCTAAAATGCAATCCATTTAATAAAATACCTAAACCTATAGTAAATTAAGAAATTATCTAAATTAACTTAAGTGCAATTTCTATCCTAATATGCAATGACGTGCAAAATGTACCCTAATTCTACATGAATTATGCATGATGATTTTTTTATGTTTTTCCTTTTTTTCCTTTTTTTTTTTTAAATTTCAAAATTAATAATTGCCAAATAATTAAACATGCAATCCAAATTAAAAGAACTAGCAACCTAAATGAATTGATTTGATTTTTTTTTATTTTTTAAAATTCGAAATAAAATACCTATTGTGAACATGCAAACCCTAAAGCTACATTTTCTATTTTTTTTTAAGAAAATTAATTTAAGCAACACCACATCAAATCAAGCCATATTGATACACAAATTGACGAACCATATCTCGAGCATGAGATCGGGTTGGCCAATTTCACATAAATCACGAATCGGATCTCGAGCGGGAGATCGGATTGGCAATTTTTAAGTGATTGCGAGTCGGATTTCGAGCTTGAAAATCGGACTGAGAATCACTAATTTCCAGGCAATTTCATGTCATGGAATTTCAATTTCAGATTAAGGAATAATTACACTAAAAAGATAAAATAAAATAGCAAAAATAATTAAAAAAATAAAATAAAGAAAATACCTAAATTTTCTTTCACTTCTCTTTTTCTTTTCCTTTTTCCTGAAAAAGAAAAAGAAAAAGAATAAAATAAAATAAAGCTGGTGGGTCCGGCGAGGGGAAGCCTCCGGCTAGGGTTCCGGCGAGGGCGTGACGGCGGCGCGGCACGGGGGCTTCGGCGCGGGTCGTCGGGACAGCTCGCAGTCGTCGGGCGGAAGAGGACCGCGGGCCTGGGCGGGTGCGGGCGTCGCGGCGGCACGGCGGTGTCGGGACAGAGCACCGGGAGCTTCGGACTGCAGTGGAGAGATCCGGACGTCCGGATCGCGGATGCGCCGCGGCGAGGTGGGACGAACGACGGCTGCTTCGGGTCTGTCGCGGGCGGGGCGGCGGGACTCCGTGCACGCAGGTCGGTGGCAAGGCGCGCTCACGGGGCTGACGGACGCGGTGGAGGCGGATCGGTGGTGGTGCGGCCGCGGCGGAGATGCGGAGGTAGCCGGTGGAGGCGGTGCCGGCGCGGTCGACGACGTTGGCACGCGGCGCCGGCGCGGGCGAGGGCAACCCGGCGAGGAAGATGAACAAAGTGGCGTCCCCTTTTTTTTTTTTTTCTCTTTTTCTCACGTCACTCCTTGTCTCTCGTACTCTCTCTCTCTGTTTCCCTTCGCAGACATGACTTTTCTTTTCTTTTTTTTTCTGACTTTTTTTCTCTTCAAGACAAACCAAAGACAAACGGAAGAAAGCAATTTTTTTCTTGATTTTTCTTTCGAATCCCCGCTCACCAGACCCCAAGAACTCCTCACGTAATTGCTCTTCAAAAATTTCGAAAATCCCCCCCCTTTGTCCGTACGTGTGCAACGCCTTTTATAGGGGAAAATTTTAGATCTTTGAAGCAAATTTTATTTCAATTTCACTCGTGCATAATTTTCTGAATATATCATTGCACTACATGTGATATTCTCTTTTGTATTTTTCACATATTCTATCCAAAAAAATTCCCTTTTTGCACGAAATACACCTCGCAGTGTATATTACCCAAATATGTGAAAAATCCTAATGCAATATAACACAAAATAAAATTTCCCTAAACTATATGCCATGTGATTTTTTTATTTTATAGCAAAAATTAACCCTAAAAATTTAGGTGTCAACAGTGTTTGCCTACTTTCTCCCAGTGATTTAATATCTCGTTAAAATCTCCCAAGCACAACCAAGGTATTCGGTAATGCATACTGACTGAGGAGATCTGTTCCCATAACTCAATTCTTTCCCTAAATACAGTTGGAGCATGGACGAAAATAACTTTCATTTCCTGGTTGCTGTTTTTCAGGTGACATTGTGTAAATATGGCCATGGCTGAGGAGGAGTCAATCGATACCGCAGATGATCATCCTGAATAGAGCTAAGCCCCCTGCTATTCCCTCCGGATTGACTATATAACTGTTTTGGAAATTTAGCCTCCTTTTATTCCCGAGCACTTTCTGTTCTGAGTTTTAGTTTCCATAATGAAAACGATATTGGGCCGTTCCTGAGTCACAGTGACTCCCATTGCCTGGAATGTCAGGGGATTGCCTAGCCCCTGGCAATTCCAGCTTAAGATCTTCATGGGTAAACTGGTGGCTTATTAGGGCTAGCCACTAGAGCCCATAGGTGCATCCACTAGTTGATTGGTTTTCTCTGAAAATTGAGCTGATGTTTGTGCTCCATAGGGACAAAATCGCTTAACTTTTTTTGAATTTGTTAACTTCACACTATTCCCTTTTATCTTTGCAGGGGGGGTCGTCTCCATTTCAATCTCAGCTTCCTTCATCTGTTCCTCTTGGGGTGTCAAGATTGATTCTTCATCAATACAACTATTTCCTCGCTTCTGGGGACTTCTTTCTTCAATCAGAATTAGTTCTCGAGCTGAGGAGGGCAGGTAAATTTCCTTTCCTTTTGGGCGTGGATCGCATACCTGAGTTTGCTGGGATGATGGTGAGCTGATTTGCTCTGTTTCAGGTACCGGAGATAAGGGGGTTTCAAGCACTACATCTACATCATCAGGAGGAATTTCCTTCTTTCCATAGAATATTTGGCCATAAGGGCTTAAAGCCTTCACCTCAGCATGCAGCCAATCCCCGCATTTAGCCGGTAAGTTCTGTTCCAGCCCTGACTCCTTGTAGGGTATATAGTGCATTCCGTCGCATAATGACCAATTCTACCACATGAGTAGCAGTAATAGGGCAGTCTTTCATATTTGAATTCGACCCACAGCTTCTTATTGTCTAGGTTCACAATTACTCCAGTTTTCAACGGGTTTTCTAATGCCAGTGTCACTCGGGCTTTACCCACTTTGTAGGTGTTGTTTCCCTTTTTCCTCGAGCTTTACTTCAACAACTGTTCCTAGTTTGGAGGCTATTTCTTCTATCACATCATAGGTAACTCTCCCATAAGGTAAACCCAAGAACTTTACCTGGAAATTACAGTGATTGAAATCATAACAAAACTCTGGTGTATCAGGTTCGCACTGCCTAAGGATAAGGAGGTGGCTGGAGAATGACCAAGGTCCCGATTGGAGCACTCTCCGAGCCTCTGCTTCCGAATGAAAGGAGAAAGAGAAGAAACCTGGTTCCAGTGTTGCGCAGGTGAAGTTCTCTGTTCTCCAAGCTTTCATCATTAGGGTTATGAAAGCATTATAGTTCAAGGCTGGGTTTGTGTAGAATGCCGAAAAGTGTTTTGCGGCACTCACGAGTTTTTCGGGTGAGATAGTACCTGGGAGATCGACAACTTCGACTGCGTTCCATAGATTTCCCATGCTTTTACACAGAGCCGCGAGCCTTCTGTCTTTAGTGTTCTGATCTGCCATTTTTGTTTGTAGGGGTGGATTTCTGTATAGCTCGTGGTTTTATGGAGTTTTGGGTTGTTGGTTTGTGAATTTGTGGGTTGAAGGGAGCTCAGAAGAGTGAATCAGAAGAGTGATGAGTAGTGAGGAGATGGCAGAAATTAGGGTTTTGAAACTGTCGCAATGGGGAGCGTGGTTAGACGCCGCAACGCCCAAAGATTAGCGGGAGGGGGGAGCGAAGAATCAAAGCAAACAGAGGTTTCAAGATGGAATTTGAGTGAATCTGCAAGGAACTACCCATTTGGTAGAGGGGGACTACACATTCGGTAGAGAGGAAGCTCCATGGCGGAAGTTGGTAATTTCGCACGGGAGTTTGGTTTATTTTGATGACGGTTTTGTAAGTTATTAGAAATGTGTTCACGATTCGGAATTAGATAAAAGAAAACACTAGCAAGAGGGACAAATAAGAGTCGATAAATTTGAATTCGTGGCAACTTCATTGGAAAATTCAGAGTAAATGAATTCAAATAATTGTGGTAGCTTCAATAAAGAAATGATAAAGTATTAAAAATTCGGTATTTCCAACTTAAATGAACACTGTCGTTAGTGACTTGTATTAAACATAGTTAAATGCTTCAAAAAAGAGTTAGTAACCTAAAAGTGGCCTGTAAATTTATTGGAAAAAAAATTGGTAAGTAACCTAAGTAAAGTTGGTAATTTCTTTTCTTTTTTTTTGTTGGTAAAATTGGTAATTTCTTATTAGAGTGGCCAACTTCCACAAAATGTGTGATTAAGTTAATTAGAAAAGTTGATGATTAAGATCAATTGATAATATTGGTAAATGTCTTTGATTAGAGTTAGTCATTTAAAAGTAGTTGGCAACTACATTGAAAACAAAAAGTTGGAAAGCAACTTAAATAAAATTAGTAATTGGAATAAGAGTTGGCAGCTTCAGAAAAAGTTCGAAAAGTCGATAATTTGGAATCGATCAAATAAACATTAGTAAGTAGCTCAAACAAGAATTAGTAAAATAAGATTAATAAGTAATCTCATTTGGCAAAAGTTGGCAAGTCGCATAAGTTAAGGTTGTTAATTTAGTATCAAGAGTCGGTAACTTTAACACCTTAGTAAGCTCCGCCAATAGAAGTGAGTAATTCATTTTGAACTCTCAAAAGAAATGTCAGTTAATTTCAAATAAGAGTTGATAACTCCTAAATTTATCAAGACAGGAAGTTTTTTCCGTTTCTTTTTTCCCCGGATGGAATGATTAAATCGTCCCTCTTATGCAAAAGGAATCCTAAGGTAATAATATATACATTCGAACCTAGATAATGGAGCTGGATTTAACGTAATACATGTCCTCAGAATCGTGTAATTGTCTTTTCGATATGCACGTGTTCTTTCATGGACGACACACGCGACTCCTGAGGGAGATTATTTGTCACTCATATTTAACGAAGTTAGAACAAATTAATCTGAGAATTACGCCGGGAAGAAATTGAAGTAAACGCAACTCTAGAGCTCGACATAACTGCGAAGAAAAAGAGACCCGTGATAACAACGACTGTAATAAATTAAGTAAATCTCGTCAGCTAAACCTCGTACATGTGACGACGTGGGCCAATATAACATCATTTTAATATATTCAACGTGGACCTACCGTCATGAAAAAACAAAGGTGTGGAATTGTTAGGGGGAAATTACGAAAAAGTCCAAAATCTTTTGTATTTGTGCTATTTCAGCATTAAAATTTAGTCTTAAATTTTTTTACAATTTGCCGATGCAATTCATCCAAGCAATTTTAGCGGGAAATTGCTGAGATAGACAACAACCTTTCTATATGGCATGGTTGACCGACGCTAACGTGTACACTTTTTAGATAAGTTTTATAAATTTTTTTTTTCCTTTCTTTCCCTTTTTCTTTTTGGTAGTGGCTAGTCGCTTGCTGTTGGCCATCAGCAATGGTCGACAAGGGTTAGCTTGGCTAGATTGGGTAAGGCGGGGCCTCATTGGCGTTCATTGTTGCCCAATGAGGCTCGGCAAGGCCGACCTAAGCCAGGGCACCCTTGCTGGGCCTTGCCCTTGCCCTAAGTGTGGCTCAACGAGGCCAACCCTCGTCAACCATTGCTTATGATTGGCGATCAGCCCTTGACAAAAGGTAAAAAAGAAAAAAAATATAATTTTTTAAATTTTAAAAAAATTATCAACATCAAGCATCGGCTATGTAAGATGACCAACATCTACACTAGTAATTTTTGGTCAAAATTGATCGGATGAATTTTATTAGGAAATTGTCAAAATGTTTAGAAATAAATTGGTCAAATTGAAAGATGTAGGATTGAATTTGCACAAGTATAATAGGTTTATGACTTTTTTTATAATTTCCCTGAATCGTATCTCATGTCTTATGCTATCATTGTGAATTATATCATTAAAATACTAAATGAATGATTGAAAAAGAAATCAAACCTAACTTTTAATCTCGTACGTGTGCTTGTGCATGTATGTTAATCATGTGAAAGGTCCAATTAATATTCTCACGAAGAAGCCAATTGCTCATAAATTTTTCTCTAGAAGTCCCAATCGATGAAATGAAAATGCATGCTCTACCAAAGTGGGGGGGTAGGGACTAGTCTAGAGCAAAAGTCGATCAAGATACACTTTGTTTTTTTGGAGAGGAAATCGCCATTGAATCGAGGTTGATCATGCAAAGATGCAACCAACTTCTCTTTTTGACGCTAATTTCTTAGCAAATATCTTGCGAAAAGCTAGCAATTAGGTGGAAGGGCAAGGCTCTCATTGGTGACTAATTGAGAACTTTTGATTATCTTTTCATATTAATCCCAAAAGCAAAGAAGAAAACGATCCGGGTAAAGGGACAACAATATCATCGGCCGTGTCGTCTTTATGGCAAAGCACGGGAAAAGGAAGGGAGGTCTAAAGCAGAAAAAAGCTTCGGGTCAAAATGATCTTTGCCCGCCTTTAGGAGGATGGATTCTTGCAATCGCAAAGCAAGATTCACCTGTGCATCCGGTGCATCCATGCAAGGGATACGGAAAGGGGTCAATTATTGAATATGGGCAGATATATAAAATGAGAGCAGGTGCTGCAATCATCACGCGTTGGCATAAAGGAGAAGATGATGAGAATAGGTTTCGATGGTTAGGAAGAGATGGAAAATAATTGAGGAGAGGTCTCACTTTTCACATAAAAATGAGCCTGTCGTATGCATCATGGAGCGTTTCAGACCCACAAGCAAAGTATCTACCGTTCTTTTGCTTTGCTTTGAGAATTGATTGGCGAGCCTTTAGAAATCAATTTCCAGAAAAGTTTGGACAGCGTAGCATGTCATTGTTTTTGGCTTAGAAGCTGTGTGTTAGCAACTAATTTCTGTCGATGCTATGCCAAAAAGTGACATCAGGGCCAACTCCTCCCGAACACCAAATCGAGTTCCGGCTTCAAGATCCGACAAGGAGAGGACAGAAATTTACGCCGGCATCGTTAGATTTACGAGGACTCTAATTTCTTGCGAGTTAGCCTGAAGAGAATTATGTTGTGCTAGCTCGACTGATGCCTGTTCTTTTATGGGGTGGTCTCTTGCGAGTGTAAAGCGTGAAAGAAAGTGGAAAAAGATGGCAAGAAGGACGGTGGATTCCACTTCTTGGTCAAAAGAATGATATCGATCTTAGTCGAAAGTGCTGGACCGCTGATATGGACGTTAGCAAATGTAGTGATGGACACAAGCTTCAATATCGTTTTTCCGAGTGACTTTCTGTGTTGGCCTAAAAACTCGAGGGCTAAAAGCAAGTCACCTTTTACACGGCAAGAAAACAAGACAAAACCTTCCCTGGATCTTTATTTAGATGAACCTGGGCAATCACAGCATATGATCATATAAGTGACAGCGAAAATCCCACGAAATCCGGAGGCTGCGAGTGTGCCAAGTTCACACGACACTTTCCCCGAAACAGAGGGCCCCAGGCCATCTAAATTACAATTCCCCAACTCAGCGGAGAACAAGAACCCTCACGACATTTGGGGCCGTCATCATGTCGACGACATGAAATTTCTCGTGTTGAATTTAAACCTGTGAAAGGAAGTGATAGGAGGATGAAGAGAAAACTAGTCATTGTTTCAATGTATTACTCTTCTTATTCCATGGGCGATCTAAGCTACGAGTACAGGATGCGGAGACAGAAGCCTTCACAGAATATGTTAGAGAGTATAGTATGATTCATAGGATAGTCTTCCAACATTCTATTTAACATACATATTGTTTATGCCAGAGTTATGAGTGCCTTCCTGCATTGGCACAGGGTAACACACTAAAAAGTACTAGGATTGAATTAAGGAAATAAAACATCTTCAGACTGAAATTTTGACCCAGCAAGAATACGTTGCGAAATCTAACATAATGGGCAGCACAGAAAGGAGTATAAGGATTGAGAACTGAATAACAATTAAGGCAACCAACGTTAAAATGTTTACAGCTCTGTTGAGGAGCGTAGCTTATAGTAAGGCACAAAAATTTGCACGGTTGAGGATCAGCAAAGGAATAAGACCTGTGAAACAAATTGTGCATTCAATGCTCAAGTCTTCACAAATGGAACTAGCAAATCTCATTGTTTCAATGCCGCAGCTATCTTCTTTTGGATGAGCTCCACTCCGAGGCGAGGAGACAATCTTGGCAAAATTTCCTAAAGCACAGAATTCAGTTAGATATGTCCAGGAAATGCAATGTAAAAGTTAGAACCCAAGCAATCAAACCAATTGGGTTTGGTTGATTTAAAAGACAACTTAGAAGGCTTCTCGCATATTAAGCAAATGATAAAGGCACAATCAAATATTTTTGAGCGAAGCACATTCAGGATAATCGCCTCATTGTGGTTGATAATCAAGCAGTTTGGAAAAATGAGGCCATTGATGGCATTTTGTTTCATGGGCTTCAATTTTTTCTTTGGCCAATTTAGTGGGCTTCGGTTGATTCAAAACATGTTTGGCAGGAAAATTTGCAGAGGTCCAAACACCAATTCAATCCATTCTAGGGAACTCAAATGAGAGATCTAGCCTATGTAGAATTGAAGGCAGAATAGTATGTTCAGACGCAATCATACAAAAGCAGAAAGAAACAAGGAAACCTCAATGGGAGAAAAACAATCTGTTACAGTCAAGAATGGCAGCCCAATGTAGACATAAGGTTGCCAGTCGTAGGTCATCATTTTCATATAGGTGTAGGATGTAGCCTTTTAAAATTTGACTAGGAAAAAGTTCAACCAAATCTTGACTTATCTGGCACAGGCCAAAGGGTAAATGCAGTTTTCATATTTGGTCGACAAACCACAGCGCAACACAGAATACGACAAGGGAAGAATTGAACTCGCAACGATTTGATGAAAGGCTAAGCAAGCATCTGTTGGATAGTGGATATGGTCTGATATCTTGCTTCTCTGTCACAAATTGTGTCACAAAATCCATCCCTAAAGATTGTGGACACTATGAGTCTAGTAGAAATTGACAATTGGCAACTAACAGCTAAAAATCCCAGCATTCAAATGGCATAGAAGACAGAGAGACAAAGTTGTCTACCTGAACAAAATGGAAAAGCAGGACATTAAACTGATGATAATCCAAGCGATATCCACATTTCAGGTCTAACTAGTTCTAAATCCTTAGCTCTCTGTACACAGTTTTTAGAGAGTCAAAGTAGCCTTCCACTCTCCTTCCATCTAGACTAGTAGATGGTATCACCATCCTTGGATCAATTTGTCTCGTCTCAGCCTAAACTCTTGGCCCGCCTCCACACAGGTCTCTGGTGAGTTCACGTTACAAAGACACGGAAGAAGCGAGGGCATACTAAGCAGCCAGCTTTCAATACCACCTTAATGTACCCCATTGTTCCCTGTTGATTGCTGATTCCTTTTTTATGAAGATAAACATCACATTAGCATGGTTGGCATCTATTCGGGTGCGATAATAATCTTGTTTAAATCAGTCTAAGAACCTGCCATTTCGTATGATCGGGCATCTGCTCCACTCATGTCTAATCCAACACGTATCTACAAATTACAATGGACCAACCATATCCTATTCCTTGAACGAATTGCTTCAACAAGAGAAAACCGCGGCTCTTTCGACAGGACATGAAGGCTCAAACAGTCGAAAGTCCTCAAAGCCTTACCTCAGAACCATCAGAAAGAACTTTGGCCAGCACAGGTATCTCGTACTGGTAAGCTCTCTCCCACTCCGGGTTGCTCGTTATGTCCCTAACCTGCGCCAAAGCATCATGAAACAGAGAGGTCAATTCGCCGGAAAAAAGACTACCCTCAAACGTCCACAATTACACTTGTTCGAAGCACTCGTACCTGCAAATCGACGTCCTGGAGAGAGTCCGGGCCGGAAATCAGGAAGGCGGCTTGGAGCTTCTCTTTGAGGCCATCGCACAAACAGCAGCCGGGCTTGGAGTAGAGGACGAGCTTCCTCGCAGCATGCGAAGGAGAAGGAGGAGGAGGAGAGGAGTAGGAGGCGGAGATGAAAGAATTGAGAGCGCACTTAGGCAGTCTCCGCGCCAACGCCACCGTCGACGACGGCCAGGCCACGGCGGCGACCGCTGCGATGGCCATGACTCTCCGGTGGCCGGTGATAGAGAGTTTCGGGCTTTGGGGATATCGTTGGCTGGGCGCCCGGTAGCTGCTGTTTTGCTTGCATCGCCGTTGGAGGATTTTGGGCTGGAAGATTTTGGGCCGGCCCGTTTCAACTGGACCCGGTTATTGAAGATGGATAATGGGATCCACAAAGGAGCGTCGGGAAAAATAAATCCACGAGTTTAATTTTAGAAAAATAACGTATACGGGTTTTTGGATTAGCGAGTAATTTTCACTCCAAAAGCAAATTAATTTTTTAAATTTTAGAAGATTTTTTTTTACAATCATGTGACTTTCTATGAACTTTTGTCAAATCTTGACATACTTGAAGATGCTTTTTATTATTTCTTTTTTCGATATTAGAATTCACTTCACTGATGGCTAGTGTTTCCTTTCAAACCTATTTGATTGAAAATGATATATAATCTGGTCATGCTTCTCGTGTTGAATCAAATGCTTTATTTATTTATTATCATATAACCTATTTGCTTTCTACGGAGAACTTGATTAATTTTAATATCGTATCCACACAAAGCATGGATATTAAAATTAATTTTTTGTAATAAAAGGCACGGTAACATAGTTAGGATAACACGATGACAATTGATCAAACAATATTTGGATGAAAAAACAATTCATATACGTCACACCCCAAAACCAATAAGAGTATGGGATGACGTGACTGTCCTTCTTCTTGAAGGATCCAATCTGAAACCACCAAAATATAACTCTAAAAAGTTCCCTCGCTGATATCGCTCTCGTACTACTTATTGCTAGCTGAAAAACATTAAAAAGATTGGGAAATAGAAGGGTGAGCAACACAGTTCAATAAGTAGTGCATCTCTTCTAAGCGGATTGAGTACTTGCCATACATATTTACAAAATCAAACCGCAACTCTTTTAACTTAAATCCAGAATATAACAAACATACAATAAGAGAATAAGTTACATATGTTTTAACATAGTTATATTTATAGTAGAAATATTCATTTCATAATAATATCAAAACAAACATCAATAATCAAATCCATTGATCAATCTCATTAATTTACATATCAATAGTTCATTCCATTGGTTAATCTTATACCACACATAAATGGTCTATTCCATTGATCAATCTTATGTGAAATCATACGTTGATGGTCTATTTTAACGACTAATATCAAATCACATGTCAATGGTCTATTCCATCGATTGAACTTAAATCATATGTCAATGGTCTACTCTATTGACGAACTTATATCACATGTCAATGATCCATTCTATTGACTAACTTGTTGCTCAATATTAAATCATGGTCGCGATACAATGCCTAGTGACAAGGCGATCAAGAGAGGGTTTCCACCTATTATTAGTCGGTGGCTCGGCCTATAAGGATATCTTAAACTAATATGCGCATACTCACAAACCTTTCACTAGGCTCACAGTGATATTGAACATCAATACCAATTCACAGTAACATTCTCCATAATCCACAAAGCCAAACTTAAAAATCATTTCATATATCATAATATATTTCACAAATCAACAACATAACCTTTCACAACTCAACTCATTCGTCGGAAATACTTTTTGTAACACATCTTTCAAATCATTTTAAGACTCATCTCAGAAATCGATCTTACAAACCGAATCAAATTAAATGCATATCATAAAGAATTTCACAAATCGATATACATAACATTTCATAACCCATGCTTAAAGAGTTTTTTATAAAAAGGTTTCACAAACCCAAAAATATAATATTTCTCAACTTCATTTCTCGAATAAAGTATATTTTTATACTATCCATTTCTTACACCATCCACAATTACCAAAACATAACAAATGTCCGATCTAAATTTTATGCAATAAACATGCTTATTCATATATCATAACATATCAAATCTTCATTATTTTGAAAACATGAGTTTACAAATTTTTAGAAGAGATAGCATCACTCACCTTAGAATACTTACGACCAAATAACAAGCCTTACTCAAATCGCCGAACTCGCGATTCTATCAAATAAGAGAGAAACAACGTTAAAATCGATCAAAATGCTACATTAACTATGACTTAATTAAATTAAGCTTGAACGCTTGCAAAGCGACTCCCGCGCCAACAAAATGCTCACTTAAAGCAATTACTCAAAGCTGTCCATAGTGCGAAGCTTAAGGTGAAACTTTGTCATGCCATAACATTCTCCACTGAACTCCGTTTCAAACGTTAAAAGCCCTTCCAACATACTATACAAACCCCAATTTACCCAATCCAAAATCAAGCTGAAAATCAGCCAAATATGCTTCATCTTGTAATCTACACTTGACCATACCCTCGTTGTGTTCATCATCCTTCTTTTTCAAATCTGGTGGACCGACATTCACATTCACATTTTGGAAGTAACGATTGTAGCTCGAGACATTATAATTGACAAATAAAATTGGTTCACATGGCAAATCACAAGTGGGTATTTAAGTAAGTGGATAATTTTCAAATGTGGAACGAAAATTTAGCGAATAACTCTATGAACTAAACTTTTAATCATTCTCTGTTCATATCCCAAGCATTATTGTTATTATAATATAGAAGAGTGAAATTTCCTGCCAACTTCTTAAGGACAAAGTCCTTATATTATTTCATAATATATGGCTTTATGTAAAGTAAACAAATGAGGGGAGCATGGTAGGAATATGGGAAAAAGTGCCAAAAAAGTCATAAACTTTTTACATTTGTGCCAAATTAGTCATAAATATTTTTTTGGTGCCAATTAAGTCTTAAACCTTTTTACGTTGTGCCAATTCAGTCCTCAGATTTTGCTGACTTGGATACCGGCCGGCTAACGTAGCACGATTGGCGTTGACGTGGACAAATTTTAATAATATTTAATATTTTTGATTTTTTTGATTTTGATTTTTTTTTTCTCCTCTTCTTCCTCCAGCCGACGAGGTCGACCTCGACCTCAACCTCGCTAGATTTGGCAAGGGTCGAGCCTCGCCCGCCTAGCGCGAGGTCGCCCTCGAGGCCTAGGAAGCAAGGGTCACCCTCATTGGGTCTGGTGAGGGTCGAGCTTCGCCCATGGCTCGGGGTTTGGCGAGGACAGTAAGGCGACTGCATCGGGGGGGTGGAGGCGACTGCAGGGAGCGACGGTTGCGACGGGGCAGCGACGGCGGGTCCCGAACTTCTCGAGATCTAGTCCTTCTTCCTACAGATTTGACCCTTTCCCTTCTCTCCTTAGGTTTGCTCTCTCTCGCCGGCCATGGGCAAGGCTCGACCCTCGCTGCTCAGCCTCGAGGGCGACCTCACGGCCACCGGCGAGGTGGCCGGTGAGGTTGAGGTTGACCTCGCTAGGTGTCGCCTCTGGCCGGTCGCCGAGGTCTGGCGACCGGCTAGAGGAAGAAGAGGAGAAGAAAAAAGAAAAAGAAAAAAAAAAAAAAAAAATTCAAAAATATTATTAAAAATTGTCCACGTCAACCGACCGACGTTCGATCAAGCAAAATCCGGCCGAAATTAGTTGGAAAAGACTGAATTGACACAACATAAAAATATTTAGGATTTAATTAGTACCAAAAAAAGGTTTAGGAACCACCGTCCTCGGCAGTGCAGCTGGCTTGGGCTCTCTACTCCTCACGAAGGGGAGGAGTTCGAATCCCAGATGCGTCGTTAGAGATTCGCTGGCTGTCGGCTTACGGGGTTCCTTGGGTTACCAAAAAAAAAAAAAAAAAAAAAGGTTTAGGACTACATTGACACAAATACAAAAGGTTGAAGACTTTTTTGACACTTTTCCCGAAACATGTAGGATGATGCCGAATATGGTACCGCCTGATTGGACCAAGCAATTAAGCAGTGATTAATTAAAAAAGAATCAAAAGAAGAACATGGAAGTCTTAATAACTAGAAAGAGATGAAGCAACGCAAACGAGGACTCGTACGGATTTGTCGACACTATTCTTTTCGACACGTGCATCGTCGTCGGACAAAGCAATTCTGCTGCCCGCCTGTCTTCCTTCCTAGTTCCCACGCGTATGACACCAGTGTTTGATTAATTGTTTTTGTTTTAATTTCTTTTGAACAAATTATATCATTGCTTGATGTCGGTTAAGCACTCTTCATAACCTACAAAAGAAGGAAGAGATTATTATTCGTGAGATGGACACATTTTGGTTATCCTCATGAGATTGCCTTGATCAACCGACGAATCCTAAAGAAAAAAAGAAAAAAAGAAACAGGTTCATTTATAGTGTGTAAAGGTGCAGCAAGGGACAGTGAAAATTCGTCATTTTTGCACAAAACTATTCATAAAAGGACTTTGGTAAGCTAAAGGAAACATTGAAGGAAGGGTTGTTAAAATAATTAAATATAAAAACTCACATTCATCCTATAAGTTAAACTTTTAGAATAATTGGTATTGATCCCACAAAATATCACCCGATATCAATGCTGGGGCTCCTGAGTACAAATCTTACTAAGCCCCATTTGTCTCCATAATTAAATTTTCATGCTTAGGCAAAAGACCAAACTAAACATGATGGGGAGTGTTAAAGTAATTAAATATAAAACCATACCTTCATCTAATAGCTTAACCTTTTGGAATAATTGATAATGGTTTTGCAAAATCTCACAAGAGGGGGAGTGTTACGGTAATTATGGCAATGGTCTCACAAAATTTCACAGGGTTACCTTGTGTCGCATCCCTATTGATAAGAAGATTGCTCTTTATTTTAAGCAAAAAAAAAAAAGAAAAGGATTTTCATTGCGCACAACAAAAGGAATTATTTATTTACACAAAAAAATAAATAGCTTTTGCTTATTATTGGCAAATGATCGATGAGAGTAGAGTTTGATGAAAAGCATAAGTCATCGACGACGCAACGTGAAAGCTATTAATGAGAGCCCGCAAGATTTAGAAAATTGATCGACATAAAACATAACCATTGGG
The DNA here is from genome assembly GCF_016545825.1 of Eucalyptus grandis. Lineage (NCBI taxonomy): Eukaryota > Viridiplantae > Streptophyta > Magnoliopsida > Myrtales > Myrtaceae > Eucalyptus > Eucalyptus grandis. The sequence continues at coordinate 49,722,078 of NC_052617.1, read as the reverse complement.
TGGTTATGTTCATTGCCGCTATTTTAAAATCTTTTTTTCATAAATTCTTATGGATAAGTGTTATAGGAGTTAATGTATAAGGTAACTTCTTGTAACTGCCATTAGAATGTTATTTGTTTATTTGAATTCTAAAGTTGTAATCGTTATATGTAATTGTTGATTTGTAAACTTTCACATCAAACTCTTTGTAAAAGCCCCAATCAATTAATCAAAGAACTCAATGTTCTCACAAATTTATCTTTGTCTTTACTTTTTTTTTGCAATTTATCTTTTTTGCAATTTGAATATCTTTCAATTCCTATACTTTAGCCGTAAATGCATATATCTTGTCATCGATTAAATTCGACCTTACATCTTAATTGCAATTCTTGTTGATTAAATTCCAACGTTCATCTTGTCATGAATTAAATTCTAGCAGATGTCTTTATGTCATCGGGCTTCATAATTGATTAGATTATGATGAAGCATATTTGTTCTTTGTGTTCCATTGATACAACTCATGTCAAGAATCGCCACAAAATCCATTTCCTCTTCGTAAAAGAAAAAAATCATTGCAAAGTATTTCGTGGATGATACAATTTCGGTGAAACACTATTAAGATAAATATTATATTCATGCATGTATGTATTTTCACAAGTATATTAAGACAGTGGTATAGATGATTCTTCATTTTTTGATGGTTAAGTACTATTTGACAACAAAATCTTTAGCTTTTTTCAAGATCGTCCGGTCCAAATGTGACATAGCCTTCACGACGTCCTAATCTCCATTCCAACAACACTTCGATCTCCATTTTAGTATCGGAACTCACTATGAAATTGGGATGAGTATGTCGAAAATATAGTGAGCATACCTTCCCTATACGAGGAAATGACCACTTTCTCACCAATTTCTGCTGCAGAAATTTTGTTTGTCCTCTGGTGTGTTTTTGTCTGTTTTGTTTATATCTAATACACAGAGTCCATCACAGTAAAATATCAAGATTTCTAACGTAAGCGAAATATTCCGTTCCCCGTGGTAAAGGCTATAGGAAAATAATTGTGGTGTTACAAGCATTTTCTTTCTGAAAATAACGTGACATGCTTTTGGAATTAATGATGGGAGGGACGCGTCTTGGGCATCAGCCAACGCACTCGAGCTGTCGAAGATAATTTGCGGAAAGTAACAAAGAGAAAGTGCCCAGCGGGTGGGAACAGGGCGCCGTACCAAATAAAATCTCACATGCAAGTCAAGCCGTGCATGGGATTCATTGCATGCCCACGTAAGCCAAAGAAAGTGCGCTCCCCAGCGACGCAACATGGACCTTTCATAGTTTGGAGAAAATAGATGCGTTCATCCTTCTCATCCTTTATTCTATACTTTTTAGAGAGAGAGAGAGACGCGGTTTTGGGAGATGCAGAGACAGAGGAGGGACAGCTGGTATTGGCGTAAGGAAAAGTTGCGATCAGAGAGACTGGGCGTATTGATTTTTGCGTGTCTATACGTATGGAGATTGTCATTAGCTGATGCCCACTCTATATTTGAAAAATGGTCTCGCGCAATATCGCAGCGATACCCTCTCGAGCACTCCCATCATCCTGTGCAACGCCATCCTGGAAGCTGCCTGCTCAGAGAATCCCACGTCTCTCTCTCCCCTCGCATCACACGCACACAGGCACTGATGGACATCTAGTATTTAGTTTACTGGTAAATCCATCGAGTAGTAGGTCATATTGGGTCGGATATGATTTGCTCCAAATTAATCTTTTGAATCCGTTTTAATATATTTTTATGTAATACAAACTTAGTGATTTATATCCGATCCGATCAATTTATATTGCTAAAACACTTTCATATTTAACTCAATTTAAGAAAACTCATATTCCAAATTGATATGAGAAAGCAGAGCAAGGGCGACCGAGATTAAGCGAGTGCAAGGGAAAGTGAAGAGTGAATTATCGAAATGGATTAGGTCTAAGTAGATTATGAATCTATCTAACACTCATTTACTCAGTATAATAAATCCATATAATAACCCAATCATCAAATATGGGTTAGGAGATGAGTTTATAACCAATTTTAATAGATAATTATTTACTAGTAACATTATTTGTCACTGCAAGGTTTGGTGAAACTTTTCAACGTCTTCCGCAAGTGAAATAAATACGAGATCTTTACTGTACATGCATATACAACCCTTTATGAGCAAAAAATCCTACATGCATATTAAGTAATAGATTGCTATTCCACACCCGCAACTAGGCGAACGCCATTTGGTGGATAGAGATTTGTAAGGTCCGCTCACCCAAACATTAAGATGCATATCATGCTACACAAGTCATGTAATTTTCCTTTTTTACACAAGCTTTCTTTGTTAATGATCTGAGTAACCGATTTCCAAAAACATAGTATTGTGGAGAAAACTTATACAATAGATAGATTACATGATCTGCGTATCAAATACTAGTTTGCAACCTAGACTTTCATTCGAGTGAACAAAATCGAGCTATTTGACTAATATGTGCTAAATCGAAGGAGGATTTGCTTTGTCGGGGTAAATTTGAGTTTGAGATTGTTGTTTCGAAGCGTGCGCACGTGATTAAAAATTGTTGGATTAAAGATTATTTCCCTTCGTAATTGTTGATTTGATTGGCAAACGTCGGATGTGAAGTTATTGGATTAGATGTTTACTTTGTTAAAGAAAAATAGAAAAGTGGTCTCGAGATTTCCTTTTGAGAATTTTTATATTGCGTCTGAGACTGGGGCCTGCGTTGCTGACGCCGCCACAGTGACGTGAGCGACGGAAGAATGATGCGCTGCCGTCAGGAGAGAGGTGAGGGCGTAACGGAAAAGAATAACGCAAGCGGGGTTCGGGCAAGGCAGAGAAGAAACAAAGAGGGAGAAGGTTACGGCTTTGGGTAGACGTGTTTTGGGCAGGAAAGGATTTTTTTTTTTTTTTTTTTTTGAGAGGAGTGAAGGTTTTTCCTGGATTTTGGGTGAAGGTTGCTTTCCCTCTCGCGGCATCGCCTCAGTACCTTCCCTCCTACTTCTGTTCGTTGGGAAAGCATTTCATCGTGAATATCTTTCACCGAAGCGGCAAGTATTCGGTTTTTTGTTATGGGGACCGGGTTTTGTGCAATTTCAAAAAGGAAGTGAAAAAATATACGTTACGGTCAATAAAGTAAAGGATAAATAGGAGATCAACATGCCATAAAAGGTAAATGTGTGATATAAAGAAAAAAGATAGTCAAAAGACATGAGGAATATTGTCCAAAAAGTCTTAAACATATTGCATTTTTGTTAATTTAGTTCTAAACCTTTTAATTTTGTCAATTCAATTCTAGATCTTTTCACATTTTGCCAATTCAACCCTAAACCTTCAATTGAGTCCATTCACCTAATTTTGTTCGAAAATTGTTGACGTAGACAGCTTGTGTTGATGTGGCAATTTTTTAATAATATTTTGATTTTTTTATCATTTTTCTCTCTAACTTCTTTTGCTTTTTTTTTTTTTTTTTGGATCTAAGGACAGCAAGGGTTGCAGCCCTGGGTGAGGTTGTTGGGCCCCTCACCAGCTTTGGGTGAGGGCTTGCATGCCTTGAGCTAGATCTGGCCAAGTGAGGGCTCGGTTGCCCTCGCCTTGCTTGTGGCTAGTGATGGTTGGCTGGTTATCCTCGTCAACCAAACTCCAAACCCTTCCTCCCCCTCCCAAAAAAATCAAAACAACAAAGAAAAATAAAAAATAGAAGACAAACAATAAAAAAAAATTCAAAAAATTATTAAAAAATCATTAAAATATTATTAAAAACATGCCACGCTGTCCATATCAACAAATTCCGACCAAGATTAGCTGAACAAACTCAATTGACAAGAAGTGAAAAATATTTAGGATTAAATTGGTAAAATAAAAAGGGTTAGGGCTGAATTGAATAGGTTTAGGACTTTTTAAATAGTTTTCCCAAAGACAAATGTTCTTGTGATTGTTGATTTGTCAAAAGGTCTTTTACAATTGTGCCTCTCTGGCTATTTATAACCTAATTTATAAATAATCACTTTCTAGCAGTTATCGACTTTAATTTCAAGTTGTTTCTGGAGACTTCGGTACTGCTCCATTAACCGCTTCGCCGTATTGTTGGCACTGATTTTTGAAACTGTTTCCATTTTTGTCATCTTATTCTCGAGTAGTTATTAGTCCTGAGTCTTTGGCACCCTTGACAACGAACGGCCTCATTACACATTGGGCCTAATGGGCTCCTCTTTAATTCTGGGCCCAATAAGCCAACTTTTGGGCGCCAACAGCTTCATTCCGTCTTCTTTGTGTTGAAGGCTCGGGGACGTGCGGTTTTGGCAATCCTTTTGTTTAGGGGTGATCGGTTCCCGGTTCGGTCTAGTTCCACCTTGGAACCAAGAATCGGATCGGGAGCACCGGTTTCCCAAAATTGCGAACCGTGGACCGGACCATCGGTTTCGGTCCGGTCCGGTCCGGTCCAACAAAATTGGCTCTACTTTTTTGCACTAAAGAGTGACCGCGTTCCGGACCGATTAATCCAATTCGGTTCTCGGGCGATTCAACAAAACTAATCACACATGTTTCCACGTGCAAAATATTCGAACTTCACTTGTGTGATTCACACTTCGTGTGTTTCACACTTAACTTTAACCATGAAGGCCGTGAATAATTTGGCTAAAGGTTGTGCTTAGCTTAGATTTTATAGACAATCTCTGCTCTTTGAATGTTTGGTCGATGTGGAACTCTTGGAGGCTTGAAGTGCCTTATGGGTCTCTTGGAGCCTTAGTCCCACATCGAGTAGAAGATGAAACCGACAAAAATGAGAAAGAAAATTGACAGAAACTGAGAAGGAATTGGAAGAATTTTATGTATTGTGTATTGATGTGTTTGTACATGTATTACATGCCTATTAATAATACAAGAAAAGAGTACGATAGGAAAGAATATACAAAATATGTTGTTTCCTATACTACTGTCCTAATATCCAATCTCATGGATTCATAGAATCAATTAATCCGTATTTAGATAATTAGAATAAAAAAAAAATCATATTTCCAATGGAAACTAACAATGAGATTTTTTCTATAAATAAAAGAGTAACAAAAATAGTTTTAATGGTCTCTTGGCCACATAAGATGATGCTACCTCAAATTGCAATTTTAGTTGCAATAAGTTATCATGTTTATATATTTTATTAATTATATATATAAATTATAAATAAAAAAATTTGGTTCGGTCCGGTTCTCACCTTGGAACCGTGAACCGGACCGACCGGCCACCGGTTCCAAGATTAGGAACCGGGAACCGGACCGCCGACCGTGGGAACCGCCCAAAACCGGCCGGTTTGGTCCGGTCCGGCCGGTTCCCGGTTCGGGCAGTTTCCGTTGCACACCCCTACTTTTGTTGCTTCATGTGCAATATTCGCCTCTACTCAATGCGCGATCGAGGCATCATTCGTTTCTTCCGCTACGTACGCTCTTCGTTGTCGGTGAATCTGCTAGTCTCGGCTTGTTTGCTTTTTTCCTTTCTTGTGAATCGGGTGTTAGGGGGTGACGTGGTGGAAATGCTGATCGGATTGTGATGCTTGTTCTCATAGGCGAGTAGCTCTTGGGCAGTGAGTACAGCCCTTTGGCCGCAACAAGCAATGCTCTGTAAGTTGAGGTTGTTAATGATCGAGCTAGTTCTCTGGTCTAGTCGATGAATTCCTCTTGTCCAAAGGAAAAAAATAAAAAATAAATAAAATTGGAGGGAACCATTCGGTAAACGCAATCTAGCTCAGTTTTAGGATCAGATGGGCTAGTTCTCACCAACTCTAGATTCAGAAATCGGACCAGACCGGTTGCCCTAATAACTACTTTCCTTATCAATCGCTCTTGAATGGAAGGGGAGGGCTGTTCGTGATATCGGACAATCCAACGTCGTCTTTTGTATCTTTCCTTCAAAGTCAATGCGTAATTCGATTCGGACTATAGCGTGATTTATCGCGATTTCGGAAATCACATTACTTTTTTCACGGTGAAAGATGGTGTCTTTAGGTAAAATCCGGAAATTGAAGCTGTGGATTCTGTGGAGTCGGGCAAAGTTGACCGTTCCCCCGCTCTTGTGCTGCTTCCTCTTTCGCTCGCGTGATTCGAGAGAGAGAGAGAGAGAGAGAACCAGTCTTCCGTTCAGATTAAGCGCAGGCGTTCGAGGAACGACGGCGAATTGGTTCGTCGCTCCGCTTCTTCCTCTCTGATTCCGAATTCATATTCGTTGCGTTCGAGTCGACATGAGTTGACGTTATCGTTTTTTGTTCTCGGCGGCTGTTTTCTATTTTTGTTGCCTGAATTTTTTTTTCCGTCTCTCATTCTCTGCCCATGTGTGGTTTTCAGAAGCATGGGCAGCGCGAGCAAGATGCGCAGGCCGAAACGTTGGACTGCTCAAGTGAGTGCTGGCTCTGGCTCACGAGTTTCTTCAGTGAATTTGGAATTGGTGCTGTTTGGATTGACAATTTTAGGGTCATCCTGTATTGCCTTTCTTGATATCTTGTCTCAGCAAATGTTAAGGGAGGCTGGTTACTGCTGAACCAGAATATTACGGGTTCATTGTATTTTCGGTTGGTTTCTTAGGAAGGCAAGGCCGGAAGACAAGGCGAAACACGGCGAAGGGCACATGTAATTAACATCTGGATCTGCATGCTTGATCAGGATCTCTAAGGGCGATCAACAATGAGGGTCGCTGGGTGGCACAATCTTTTCCTTTAACTAAGCACAAAATGAAGAGAGTATGATTTCCTTTTAATAATTAGATTAGCACTAGGAAATTATACGTAGATGGGTAGGGAGCTGAATTGAAATTTGTAGCGTCAAATTTGGCTCATTTACTTTTGCACTCGGTGGGAAGAGATGGCCTTATCGCCTTTTTTCAGGATGTGAGTACTAAAACGTGCCAGTTGCACTGTAATAAAGATGAGCAGGAGCAGCTGACCAATATGCAATGTCTATGTTCTTCCCTGGAAGGACATGAGACGTGTCTCTTTTACCAAACGAAGGATAGAATAATTTGGTCTCCGTGGCGTCAATCGGGCCGCTTGTTGCTTAGGTAGGACATGGGTGGCTAGAATCTCTATCAGGATAGGCTCATTGTAGATTTTAGGGATGATTTGACTAAACTTCGCGTCTAATCCTCGTCACCTAATGTGTTTGGATATCATGGCAAGTCGGAAGTTTCAGTCTTCGACTTATTTGGCACTTTATACAGTTTATTATCAGTGCATGTTTCTCTGTGCTGGGATTCGCTGGTGCATTTGATAGTTATCTCATCTCAAGTGGACCGTTGAAGAAATATAATGACCTTAATCTGGGGAAGCTCCGGTATCTGGCCAGTGGCCATTGTGGTGGATACTGAAGCTCGGCAAACTTCGAAAGTTATTAAACTTCTGCAGTGGCTGTCTGATATTGGCATGAAACCTATGAAGCATGGACACATTGTAGAAACTTCCATGTTGTGTCGTGTCGGACATGCTTGGACACGTAGTCAACACGTGTCAGATTGGGGTAAACTCTTCTTGACATGTGTCGACACGCGTGTCCGGAAGACAATGGAGGGAGGAGGCGAGGGCGAGGGAGCGGAGGTGAGGCCACAAGTGATGGCAAGCCTGCAATGGCTAGGGAGGGACAAAGTAAGAGTAAAGACTGAAAAGGAAGAGTAAAGACTGAGGTGACTTAGAGGGCCGCGACTGTGATGTTGCGATGGAGGGTCGGTGGCGAGGCTATAGTTGCGAGGGAGGAAGGGTTGAAGGTGAGAAGACAAGTGATTGTGATGAGGACCGAGAGAAAGCAAAGATGGAGAGGAATAGGAGAGGAAGATGGTCATGCGAGGAGGAGAAGGAGGGCGGCGGCTAGGGTTTTTGAGGGAGGAAATTCAAAAAGAATTTAAAATGGGGATTATGATGGATTTAGTGTGATTTTTTCACTTTGGAGGGAGGGGAAAGTGACAAGTGATGGGGGGAAAGAAACGAGCGAAAGAAAACTGAAATAAATTTGGGGAGTGGGGGTTGGGGTGGACCTCGAGAGGACTTTTTTTTTTTTAATTAGAAAAATATATAAATGAGGTTAAATAAATAAATTGATTCTAATTTCTTGTTAGTCATTAATTTCATCAATAAATTTTGTTAAAATTAGAAACATATCTCCAAACATGAATACGCATTAACTATGAATGTCTTTTGAATTTCCAATGAATAGATTTATTAATATTATTAAAGTAAATTCATTGTAGGTTATTTATTTATTTATTTATTTATTTGTGAATTTCAATCAAATTAATTAAAAATAAAAATATTCACTTAATATACAACGTGTCCCAATGTATCGGAATTATTTATTTTTTAGAAATGATGTGTCGCATGTCTGTGTCGCTTGTCGATGCCATTTAGGCATGAAACATGTATGTCTATATGATGAAGAAGGTGAAGATGCTGTTTTATTTTCCATTTAATGTAAGTCCAGTACAAAAGTTTGTGATGCTGTGGAAGTTACTCATGCTGTACCATTGACATATTTTTGGGAGGGTTTAGGGGTCTTGCAGAAATCTAAGGATGCTATCTTGGAGAAGTTGAGCCGTATTAGATTATTTGAGGTACTGAATATTGCATGTATTTTTTTAACTTTGATGCATCTGCATTTGGTATTCTGCAATGTGCTCAGTAACCGAATCTCATTCGCATACATGTTGCTATGTAAACTGAACTTTATTTGGTATGTTGGTTTGATTAATGAGGGTGTTGTGGCACTTATGTGGGTTAGGAGCATGAATGAACTGAATGGTATGTTTAAGACTGCCATATGCTAGGGTTCTGCTGGTTGCTTTCTTTTGACTTTACATATTTTTGGCTAATCCGAAATGATAGTAATCAATCTTTGAATTATGAAAAGTAAGTAACCTTTAAAATTTATTCCCTTTTCATGATTTATCCAGCATGGAAATTTTAGTCCTTCCCAATGATATTAAAATCTCCTATCCGCAGGAAACTGATGAGATGTTACCCGTTGACAAAAAAAAAAACATGACCCTTGAACTTGCTTCACCATCTGATGGGAGGGAAGCTGTGGCAAAAGCTGCTAATTTACTTTTCTCAAAGCATTTGGAACTGAGAAATACCACTGAGGATCAGGGGGAGAATATTTTTACGGAAGCTCATATGACTGAGGCACTCAGAGCTGTTGGTTTGTGTTGCTGCTCATTTCGTTCCAGGTTTAAAAAGTTGGGTTTTTCTTTTAACAGGCATCGTTTTGTGAACGTGCACCATTAATCTATGTATAGGTTGTAGTGGGCCAGATCCTGACCTCCTATTAATTTATGGACCTGCAAGATGCCACTTAGGTTTCCCCCCATGGAGGCTCCGATATACAGAGATTGTGTGAGTTCTCATTATTCATTATCTCCACGAACTTGTACTTCTTTTCGTGATATTCATGCTGTCTGGAGAAGCTCCGAAATTGGAATTATGGATATATACCCTTTTTTTTTCTTTTACATATACAAAACAAGCATATGTGCAGAAAACGACGATATAACCATTTGGGCTGGCCAAACGGAAGATCAGGGGGCGGAACGCCCTTTCTCTTTCCCCACCTTGTGAAGAAAACCATTTACCGTTGATACTCATTTTTGCCACAGGGAGCCAGGCTCTACCATTCTCACATATTATAAGCGTGGTGGGGCCTGATCTGCCTCAGGGATCAGTGGCTTAGTTTACCTCAGGGATCAAGCCGAGCCAACCCATGTGGGTTGAGGTACTGCCAAAGGGAGTGAGTTGAGAACGGAAGAGGCTCATCGAAGTAGTCGAAAAGAGCTAGGTTAGACTTTGATTCCTGAAAAGTTGTAATGTTATTGGAATTACAGGAAATGTTGGTACTTATACCTCAGGGAAGATAACTGGGAGAAAATGCTCAATTACCTCGGAGATCCAGCAAATTAGTCAATTAATTTTGGCCGGTCCATCATGCCACGCAACTGTTGAATAAAAAAACCCTGGCAACTGTTATGACTGCATGACGTCCTTAGTTGCATTTTGCAGTCAATCAATGACCGGCCTATGGATTGCAGCCCAACATTGTTTCTTGTGTTAAGGCTGCATCTGCTACGCAACAAAAAATCATTTTATTAGCCAGTGAAGCTACGATATTTGTATCTTCTCTCGGAACTCAAAAGAGAAGTATTGGAGCCTATAGCTTCTGAAGCGACAAAATTGCCTTCTGCTGGACGTTTGACTGTACTGTCAGTGTTCCTTTCGTTTGATTTTCTCTCTAGGGGTTCCCTCTTTTTGCAATAAGGCCCTAGCTCATTGACTGCTAATTAAGTTGTTACAACACCTTTTTAATCTTAATTATCAAAATCTGCCGATTTTTTTTTACTAAAGGGACCCTCATGACCCAACGTTAGTTTTGTAACCTGAATCTAATGCCTGTAACGTGCAATAATTAGACGTAATCTCAAAACCTATCTCCTTCAGTTGTGTGAGTTTTGTCTGGCTTTTAGTTATTTCATGCAACTTTTGACAGTGCTTATTGTGTCTTGGATGTGAAATAATTGTCCAGAGTTGATCGATATTTCTAGTTTTGAAATCTTTTAGAATTGGACGCTCTATATTTGTAATATCGTCATATTGATGGGTATGAATGTTAGGACGGTCTTCATTATGTAGTTCTCATTTTGTCGCATTGAGTTTGGTATACGGCTCTTTTTTTTTTGCTTTCTTTTCATGAGATACATAGGGCATAGCGAATGCTCTTCGTTTGATTTATTGGTCTGATGTGTGAAGTGCTCCTTTTCCTTGCTCTCTTTTTTTTTTTTTGCCCCTCTAAACCGTATAGTTCTCTCTTATTGCAGACACATGGGACCCTTGAACTCCATGAAACATGGTTCATTAATGAAGGCAATATACAAATTCACATTGGTTCGCCAAAATTATGGTATGGGATGAGCATGTTTTCGGATATTTCTTCGAAAATGAAAACTGCCATTGGAGACAGTTTAATCTGCAAGGTGGATTCTAGTGTCCTATCACCTCTGTTCCGGTCTTTTAATGAAATTTGTTTCCATTATTCTTTACCGATCAAGAGTACTTTCCTGAGATAAGTTTTTAGTTGGAATTTCAAGCTACAGTTAATGACTGTTGGCTAGGGGTGATCAGGTCCAGGATGGGTAGGGTCCAGACCTGAACCCTGTACTCGACCCTGTTATAACCGGTTTCATTTTTTTTGGACCCTGTATCCGACCCTGTTTGCATTGGACCCTGTACCCGACCCACCCTGTTTATATTGGAACCTGTTTTTTTTTTTTTTTCAAAATAAAGCAGCTTTTTGCTAAGATAAGAAAAAAGATGCTGTAGTGATACAAAGCGCAATATAGAGAGGCCCATTTCCAGCATGATAGCGAAAAGTTGGGGGGCGGAAAAGATCATTTAGCCGAAAATGGAGACACATTCAACCTAAAAATAAGGAATAAAAGGAGAAAAAGAAGAAAGAAAGAAAGGAGCTACCTCAAGAGTGCTTCTGGGGTAGTGAATGGACCCAAAAATGAGGATCCTTCTCTGCCCATTAATTTTAATGGCCTTAGCATCATAAGACACGGAGGCTGTCACGTAATACGTAAAACCCATGAAGCCGCACCACCACAACCACATTCCACATTAGACTTTGGATGTTGAAAATAGAACACATAGTCTTAACTCAAGGAACTGCGTTAACTTGTAAAATCAAGGAACCGTCGCCTCCACTGCTAAGAAAATGTAATAGCTACTCAAGTGTTAGGCAAACCTTCATAAGCAGATGGTCATGGAAGATGGGAAAGTTGCAGCTTATAATTTTCCAAAGTATACCTTAAAGAACCATCAAACGATATTTTGAATATAACAGTCATTGAGAATACCGCTAATAGTAATGCACTTTAGTGATACAGGAGAAAAGTTTATTTCGTTAAGCTTATAATGTTTACATCGAACGCCCCTTATATCTCTATTCTCAGAATCGCAGCACATTGAGAGATCGTTCCTAGGGGAAAAAGATTGTCACAAACTTAACGCAGGAAGCACCAAGCTTGAGTCCCAAAAACTTCAGCAACACCAGAAGAAGACTGCAGACAATTGCTCTAAACTCAATTTTCACAAACGAGCACTATTCCCAACTCTAACATAGAAACCTCAAATAAACTGGAAATGACATAAGCCCCTAGCATCAGGCCGACACCGACCGACCAAAACACTTCAAAATCACACCTTTTTGTAATATCACAAAAATACCCGCATTCACATAATGAATATCGATTGAATTCCAACTTGAGACGCGCTCGCGGCGGTTGAGTAAGCCCGAGGGGGAAGGCCAAAGCCCCGCGAAAAGAAGCCAATGACGTCGTGGAGCTTGACGCCCCTGGCGGATACCGAGGCGAGAACATTAGCTTCGCGAAGTGGTGGGCCAGTCAACGGGTGAACGGAGTTCCCTGAACCGGAAGTGGAGCCGGGGAGCGATCAAGAACAGAAGAGGGCATAGGCAGCTCCAACGGCGGCGGAGGACCGTTGCGGAGGAGCCGAGGCCGCGTTCGTCGTGGCAAAGGCGGTCTTGGTGAGCTTGGAGGTGCTTCTCCCCGTGGCCACGGAAGGAGCATGAGAGGGTTCTGAACTGGGTATTGAAGGAGGAGGAGAGAGAAGAAGGAGAGGGGATGGCGATTCAGTGGTGATGCTTGGGGAGAGCGGATCTGGCGATGGCGCGTCAAAGGAAAACCCTGAGAACAAATTAGGGTTTTGGTCCTTTTGAACTTTTGGGCTGCCTTAAAAACTGGTTCCCGAACCGGTCGGTCGATCCGGTTCCCGGGTGGATAATCCCTCGGAACCGGTTCTCGGACCGGTTCAAATAGGATCTGAATTTTGGGAACCGGTTCCCGGACCAATTTCAATCCGAATGAGTTCTTGACCTTGTTTTCTGGGTGGGCCGGACTAGGAATTGGGTAAACCCGGTCCGATTGCACACCCCTACTGTTGGCTGACAATTTTTCGGTTGCTTCTGCCAACAGGGAAATGAGCCATCTACGAGAAGATCAAGATCTGGTCAAGGCGAGTGGAGATTTATATTTGGGAACAACATTGTTTTACCGTATTTATAGATTGAACGGGTATATTTTGTACGAGCACTATGTATACTGGAATCTCGGGGAAGAAAATCTAGTCTGATGGTCCTACATTGTTGTTAGCTCGATCAAAGTCGGAATCATGATTATGGGGCTTCGACATCTTGGATTTCTTCGAATGGGATCTGAATATTTCTTCGCCATTTACATTTCTGTGTATTTGTAACTGTCAGGAACAATTGGTGATTGAATAAGTTTGATCTCTTTTCTTCCACTAGATTCTCTCACGCTCGATTGAAACATACTGTTGGGAAAATATGCCTTTGAATTGGGTAGAATAATGAAGTCGAATCGAGTAATCAAGTCGGACTTTGAGGCGTGATATCACTTTCTTTAAGGATTTATTTGCCCTACAAAGTTGCTAATGGTCACCGGCAAATTTCCTCAAGGATACAATAAAGTCTCAAATGAGAATATTAGATAACAATTTTAGTATTTCTCCAAGGTCTTTTTAGAAAACAATTAGAAACAATGGTTGTAGCTTTGAAGATGTGTGAACGTACTTATCTTTATCTTTTGAATAGAGGAAACCCTTCAAAAGTTACAAAAGAACAAAGGCAACCTTCCGGGAAAGGTTGCAAAATGAACAAGTACATTTCAAAGATTACGTTGAAAAGACATAAAAAATTTGAAATTAAATAATAATAAATAAAAAATAATCGTAACTTTTGTTAACAGTCGACTGTTTTAACAAGATTTATAATTAATTTTTTATAGAAATAAATCCGAATTTTTTAAAAATAAAAATAATAATCGTCGGTTAGTGTCAAATCTCGTTAACATGTGCACTCACATCTTTTCGATGTGGGACAAGGCATCTTTTCATTTGTTTTATAAACAAACTACCAATAATCCCCCACTTTGTTTGGAAAACAAAGATTTCAAAATTAAAATTTTAAAACCATCCAAAATTTTAGTAAGATTAATATACATACATAAAGATCTCTTTCGAGTTAAACCTTTACTTAGTGCAAGTATCTCAAAGCTCTATCAAATTGACAAGTAGCTCGACTTTAAACTTGTACTTTTTTGTAATAGAACCGGACATACCGCATATACACTAACCTCTTGTTTCAGCGAGAAGTTCTATATTACTCCATACTATTATGGTCTTGTGCTTGATCCTATTTCATGAACTCTCTAGAAAGCAACCCTCACTTTCGTAAGAAGCAGCACCATTTCTAAGTTCATGTAGGTGAAGTATCTACCATGTGTTTCTGTTACTATCAACACATTACAAGTTTGTACTATACTTCATTAAGAATTTAATTCAACCTACAATACGCAACAGACGATATTGACTTCTCATATCGGGACTACGTCAATATCAAACAATAACATTCAGTAACTTGTTCTTACCCATTAAATCTTATAACTAGTGATGTTATAGAAAAAAGGTCGAATTACCATTACTGGTGATTTTAATTAAAGGATTTCAGCCTGTTTCTTATGAGGTCATTATTACCATGTCTTTTAGTTAAAGCCTTTGTCAAGGGATCTACAAGATTATTACTTGACCTCACATAAACAATTATTATGGTACCATCTTTAATCAATTGTCTCACATATTCATGTCTTAAACTAATATGTCTAAACTTATAATTATAGGTGCTATTATAAGCTCTTGCCAAAGTAGCTTGACTATCACAGTGGATAGAAATAGGAGGCATATGATTAGGTCATAATTTGATTTCCAACAACAAATTCATAATTTATTTGGCATCTTTCCCAATTGCCGCTAAAGCAACAAATTTAAATTCTATCATTGGGTAAGTTATGTATATTTGTTTCTTGCTCGTCCAAGAAACAACACATTTAGGTAATGTGAAAATTAATCCATTAGTGAATTGTTTATCTCTCACACTTGTAATCCAATTAGCATCGGTATATCTTTCTAATATAGCCGGATTATCATAGAACAATAAGATAACCCTCCAATGTTCTATATTGGATTACTACTATTTACTCAACTTGCATATACAAAAAGTAATATCGGGTCTAGTATAATGTATCGCATACATTAAAGACCCATAGCACTCACATTAAAAAATCTCTACCAGGAATCAAATGGAGTACTCATATCTTTGAAGCCAAGATACTTAAATTTATTTAATATCTTTTCCATGTCATCACTTTGGTTTAAAGAATAACCCCCATTATTATTATTATTATTATTTAATTTTAACACCCAATAAAGTATCTACTTCACTCAAATCTTTCATTTTAAAATGAAAGTTAGATACTTTTTTGTCTTAGTGACTCCAATCACATTGGCCCCATAGTCCCCTTCGAATACCCCCACTTCAAGACTATTTTAAGAGGCAATTAATCGAAATTATGCATCATCAAATTTTCATCCTCAATGAAATACATACATCAAAATAGAAAACCAATGCAATTATACTCTCTTGGCTCATTTATGTTATTCCATATAATCAAATCTATGAGGGGCAAGGACAACAAATATAGCACATTAGAACCAAACAAGGGACACCCGAAAAACCCATTCGGTATCTTCAGATTGCCTCCATAAATAGAGCACTACATATTAGCTCATGCATGTAACAACATTCTCTAACAATTCAGTAAATGCGAGCGAATCAAGTATTGAGGTATCAAAAGTGCATAAACATACCTCATTTCTTCATGATATTAAATTTCTTGAAGCTCTCGTATCATCCTTCTTAGGACCCACCACATCACAGGAAGGAAAAAAAAAAATTCCATTGCGAATCTACCTAATTTGTCAATGGTATCTACGATGTGACGGATTCCCAAACTTAATGGTCAAATGTTGCGATAGCAAGAGTTCTTCACTAGAGGGGAATCAAGAGTCGATGAAGAACTTCCTCGACACCGACACTTGAAGCATCTCATCAATTTTAGGCTCGGGCAAAAGCCGCTTGTCCTTCATCTCCAGAAATATTTGTGCACTTCCTCTAACTTTCCACTCAGAAAGAGTCCATGATTCAACACAATATAAGAGCTTTTAATTGGGTGCATTCAAATTCGTCAACAACAAAACCAAGAAAGTGTATCCGAATTTTGACCTCAAAACAGGCGAACGTTCGAACAAAAACCAAAAGGAGGTCATAATTTTTCAAATGCAGGGCCCAAAAAGGACGTGCTTCTATCAATTAGAATCAATTCAGGGCAAATTAGTAGAGAAAACGATGGAGCATGAAACTAACATCTCCTTTTACCATGGCAAATTTAGCAAGAGATAATCCCATAAGAGAAATCAGAAGGGACAAGATCAATAGGGCTACACCAGGAAAGAAGCATGCGGCATTCTATGCGACCAACACCCATCCCTTGTGATCACAAGGCGATGGTCCTCTAAAGTTGAACAGCAAAGTAACCAACAATTACACCGAGAATCATGTAAAGGAACAACATACCTGTGATAAGCGTCCCACCAAAAGCAAGGGACATGAACCCGAGCATAACAAACAATATGGTTATACTGCCTTTTAAAGGCCTTAGGCCCCGTTTGGTTCAACTTTGGGGAATGACTTTGCATTTCCCCAAGTATCCTTGAGTAAATGAGCATTTGGGGAATGCAAAGTGTGTTTGGGAACTCATTTTTGTGTGTATTTTGCAAAGTAATTTTGAGGTGAAAAGAAAAAGGAAAAAAAGAAAGGAAAAGAAAAGGGAGGAGGAGATGCAGCTGCTCGGTAGTGGGGCTGGTGGGGAGGCTGGTGGCGGTGGCGGTGGCGGTGGCGGTAGCGGTGGCGGTGGAGGAAGGCGGCTCGCCCGAGGTCGCCGACCTCGGGCGACACGGGTCGCGCGACCCAAGCGACGCCGCTTGAGTCGCGCGGCCTCAGCGACGTCGCCCGAGGTCGAGCGACCCAGCGACTCCGCCTAAGGCCGCGCGACCTCGGCGACGTCGCCCGGGTCGATTTCTCCCTCCGATCCTTCTCCGGCCTCCAGTGTAGTGCGTTCTTGAACTCGCGACCGTTGTCATCTTCTTCCGATCATCGTGGGTTTCGGGAAGGATTTTCTCGCCATCGTTTTCTGGGGGTGTTGAGTGCCGCCATCACCGTCACCGTTGGCGGCGTCGCTTGGGTCGCTCGACCTCGGCGCGACCCGGGCGTCGCCCGAGGTCGCGCGGCCTCGGGCGACGCCGCCCGAGGTCGAGAGACCCGGGCGATGCCCGAGGTCAAGCGACCCAACGACGCCGCCCGGGTGGCGCGACCGGCGATGCCGAGGTCGCCCGACCTTAGGCCACCTCGCCCGAGGTCGTGCGACCTCGAGCAAGGCTTCCGGCGCCGATCTAGCCCCCCGGCGGCTAGATCCGGCCTCTCGTAGGCCGAGCACCGCTCGCCGGCCGAGCTTCGTGAGGAAGAAGGAAGAAGACGATGAATAGTGTTTTTCGAGGGTAGAAAAGGAAAACACAATTATTAATAAGGGCAATATTTGAAAGAAAAAAATTCATTAAATCCTAGACTAGCATTCCGAAAATGCCGAAAGCCCAAAGTAGGTCCGGACTTGCTTTGGGCTTTCAACATTCCAAATGCCGAATAGAGACTTGAAAAGCCGAACGAAACGCAAATTTTTTTTTCCCAAGGGGCTTTGAGCCCCCAAAGTTGAACCAAACGGGGCCTTAGTGTCCTTTGAAATCAATAGTGTAAAAACATTTTGAAATGGTTAGCAGAATAGAATCAAATGTCCAGTTGACCAAAGTTATGCATGCATGTGCTGGAAGCTCGGAGAGGCCTCATGAGGAGACATGGGGCACCCTCCTTGATGGTTTTATTTGTATGTTGATGGGCCTAAGTGGGCCCATCTACCCATATTGGGCCTAAAAGCCCGGTCCGCAAGAAAATGGCCAATGGATGAAGGGTTGAGATATGAAGAGGTTTTACGTTGAAGAGGTATGTCTTTTGGAGAAGACGTAAGAGAGAAAAGAAAAGGGAACATACCCTTTCAACGTATGTACGTTTCTTTTCTTTTCTCCCTCTCCCAAAACCAACGCAAGTTTTCTCCCCCTTAAGCAACAATATGCTCCTTAGTAGACCGGGATTAGATTCTTCCTCGAACTTCGGTGTTTAATCTGTGGACAATAAGTTACGCTCGATTCCGTGGTGTATCTTTGATTGGTGATATATGTTATTCTTGGGCTCGTCTTCCGTATTCGTTTTTGGGGTTCGATTTAGTGTCGAATTCGTTTTAGGGGATTCAGGTATTCCCAACACTCCTTGCAGACGGTGCGCCAAGCCATCTATCTCCTTCTCCTTCCAATGCTTGACATCATACCTCATAATCCAAATCTCCTCCATCTCCTTTGCATATCTAAGAGCTTCGTAATTGACTTGACATCTGAGTCATAGGGGTTGCTTTACAGCATATTTGGGCGGTAGGGACTCGACAATCTCGGTGTCGTCTTTCAGAACCTAAGCAAGCAAATTTCTTTCCCAAATCTCTGGCTACGATAGAACTCCTGCACAGAACTAATCCCGAGGCCCTTCTTCATCACCGCCACGACGCGGTTCGTGATACCCCGAATCGATCCGCAAACACAGTGCCGCCTCCACTCCCTCTCCAGCACTCATCGAGCCACCGTACGGGCAATCCGAAACGCCAGAACGCGTCAGAATTCTAGACGAGAACGAGCGGTGGTTCGGAGAACGCGCGGTGGAGGAGGGGAACTTACACTTGAGCGAGGCGGCGTATTGAGGGTTGCAGGGGGAATCAGTGATCCTCGTGGCGCTCGGGTTTGGCGGCGTTGAAGCTTGGGACGCCATTTTTGGGATCTCTCCGTTCGCCCTCTTCTTCCTCTCCATTTTTTTTTTTTTAGCCTGCATATCTCTATATATGGTGTTCCCACAATTGTAATGATATCTAAATCACCGCTCATACGAAGGAAGAGCCTTCAGAGCAGGATCAGAAGCATCGTCCAGAGGATGGTGGTCATCCGAGGAAGACAGCATTGCAGGGTTTGTGATTTCGACGATGTCCACTTGCTCGGATGGAGGACGTAAAGAATTATTATGCAGCCTTGCCTTGTTGAATATGAACACCTCTAACTCGTTCTGTGCACTTCATCCACTTGACTCTATTGTTGCCAAATAAATCCTTAAAATTGTTAGGAAAATATGGCTTTGAATTGGGTGGAACAATGAAGTTAGATCAAATAATCAAGTCGGACTTTGAGGTATGATATCATTTTTTTTAAAGATTTATTTACCTCAAAGTTGATAATGGTCACCGGCAAATTTCTTCCAGGATACAACAAAGTCTCAAATGAGAATATTAGATAGTAATTCTAGTATTTCTCCAGGATGGTGTAATTTATTTCAAAAGAAAACGAAAAAATGGAAGAAGATGTGTGTTTGATCTCAAAACAAACGTACTTATATTTGTCTTTCGAATAGAGGCAACCATTCAAAAAGTTATCAAAGAACAAAGGCAACCTTTCGGAAAAGGTTACAAATGAACAAGTACGTCTCAAATATTACGTTGAAAAGACATAAAAAATTCGGAATTAAACAATAATAAATAATAAATAATCATAACTTTTCGTTAACAGTCGCACTGTTTTAACCAAATTTATAATTAATTTTTTATAGAAATAAATCCAATTTTTTTTTTCAATAAATAAAAATAATGATCGGTTAGTGTCAAATCTCGTCCACGTGTGCACTCACATCTTTTCGATGTGGGACAAGGCACCTCTTCATTTGTTTTATAAACAAACTACCAACACATACATCGGTTCCAAAAACTTTATTATTCCACATAAACTCTAGATAACATCCTCTTGAGTTTACCGGTTCTACATGCGAGGCTCCAACACGAAAAGGAACGGATTGTGCTGCAATCAAAGACGGACATTATTTATCATGAGATTCGCGATATCAGTGGTATATTAAGACTCCTGGTGGAGATGATTTTATCCGGAAATCCTTGGCATGTCGACTTGTTTGTTGACTTCACGCCCTCCGTTGCTCGTCCTGACATCAGTGATCGGCAATTCGGAGGTTGGAACTTTCTCATCCGGCATCAAAGCCGCCGTTGACTCGGCTTGACGTTCCTTGCTCTTACCCCACAGCACGATGTAAAGGCCGCAGACAATGAAAATTGCCCCAATGATGCTGGACCGAAGGAAACGATACAACACGAGTCACAGATTCAGTAAAAGCAATTTCCATCTGTCTAGGCTGAAATTCCAATCCGGGAAATCATAATGAAGCAGGTGTTTTCGTACCTTCCGAGGTGAAGCTTCTCGGCTAACACGATGGCGCTGAGAGCAGCGGTGATGATCATGCAGAGCGGGCTAAAAGACGTGACGAACACCAGCCCTCGCTCCTTGATCACCACTCCTTCCACGTAATATGCTATTCCGGAGCAAACCACGCCCTAGAATATTTTCCAAGAACATTAATCTAGCGAAGAAGCTCGCAATGTAAGATTCTCGACTCTTTTAGGACAAGCAGACGCATCGAGTTTCTTTATACTCACGGAATAAACGATGGCGAGCAGCCTATAGTCCCAGCCAATTCGCCAGACACTCATGTCGCGCTCCATCACGAGCGCAACTTCCGCGCCTTCCATGGATCCCATCAAGCATGTAAGTGCTGTCAGGGAGAGCTCTGCTGGGTACTTCTTCGACGTAAATGACTGTACCACAAGATCACAAGAGACTTAGAAGGTAGCTTTTTCTGAGACTCTCTGCTTAAGCTCATTGATCACATTTGGTTTGAAGAGTAAAATCCAGAATAGCTTTGTTTTTCTCTAAAAAACAAATTTGCTAGGATGACCTTACATAAATTTTCAAATGTTACCTGCAATATGAAGAAGCCGGACCAACCGCAGCAACTGGCAAGGAGCGAAAGCGTGCCGCTGACCCAATGCTGGTCAGTTGACCCATGGGGGCCGCCGCCACCTGCGTGGTGGTGGCTCGTTCCACCCGACCGTACGAAGGCGACGATGGGGCCTTTGTACAGCGTCATCACCATCGCTCCGCCAACAGTCACCGCTGTCCCGATCACTTTAGCTAGGCTCTGAATCTTCTTCACGTTCACCTTCTCTAACCTTTTAAAAAAAAAGGCACAAATTACTATATTATTTGCTATAAATGAGTTTCCCACGTTTCGATTCGTTGAATTGACCCGTGAGCTACAAGCATGAAAATGTTTGTTTCCCATCTTCGGGAGACTGTATTGAAATTGCATTCTATAAGTGTCACAGAATGAGCAAGTATTAGACAGCCAAGATTGATTTCAGAACTGATTTGCAAATTATGTACTCGTTTCAATCAAGAATGGTTTCCGGATGTTAATTCTAGAACACCTTAAAAAGCATCGATCCACACGCGCACACATAATTTTTCCAATTGACACATTAGTGTTGTCATTCGCTACCGTGTGAACAAGTCATGTAACCCGACACACGTGTTATTCCTCGGAGCGTTTCATAAAGTTTCAATGCAAGTGATGCAATGATCCGCTAGTTATCAGTATTATGTTAGCTAGCCACTAGTTGTTGTGGGTGGAATATTCATCTGGGCTGCAATAAACAACCCAGCAGAGAAAGTGATGGACATATACTATTCCCGGTTTTTGGAATGACATGCATCGATTCCTATGATATTTATCGGACCCGCAGCGAATAGGCCGGATTTCATTTTCTCAGCAGTGTTTCCGTAACCGAGGATGTCGATAATACCTGAAGGTGAGCGCCATGATGAATGTGATGGCGGGGAGATCGTTGATGGTGGCTGATGCGAAAGTTGCGGACGTCGACTTCATCCCACGCAGTATAAGTTCTGATCCAGCACCGGCCTTGGAACCAAAAAAAGGAAGCTAGCTATCAGATCCCGGAAAAGCTTGCCAGATTTCTCAGGCAAGAATCGAAAGCCTTTATGTGATTTCTGTTGATGTGAAGTAACATCATGGTGAGAAATGCTGATTAATGAAGTTAAAAGGCCATCTATCGCATCTCCTCGGACCTCGCCGTCACTCAATGCCGTCTATCTCAGCATTCATGGATTTCGCGAGTTATTTAGTGTCTTGTGTGATACTTCAAAACAACTTAGTTTTTTTTTTTTTTCCTTCTTTCGTTTTAGGTTTCGAGTGATGTGGAATGGGGAAAGGGAAGAGCATTACTCGAGGAAACCGAGCGCCATTATCCTCAGGAAGATCGGGAGGGTGAGCTTCGGCCGTCTTTTCCTGCCGCCAAAAAGTTAACAGCCGACACAAAGAAAGTCAAGTAAGAATGAGTCACGCACGTTCGAGCAAAGTACAGATCTCAGAGTTACAAAGAGAGAGTAGGAACCTTTCAAGGACAAAGGCGAAAGGGGCGATGAGTAGGGTCGCCACAACGTAGCGATACACGGCGAGGACGTAGTGGTTCATGCCGTGGTTGAGAGAGACGAGGGTGATTATGTTCATGCCGGCGTACCCGAACTGCAACGACACCATTGCCAAGTATGGCTTCGCCTTCTTCAACCCTGACCAGAATGCCCCATTCTCTACCATCTCTCCCCCTCCTTCCCTCCTCTCTCTCTCTCTCTCTCTCTCTCTCTCTCTCTCTCTCTGTGTCTCTCTCTCTCGCTCTATCTCTCAAGTACTTCCTCTATGTGGGTCTGTGCTTTAATTGGAAACACGGGCCTTCTTATAGACAAGTAAAGCAGCACAGTAATGAGAGAAGGGGGGGAGAGAGAGAGAGAGAGAGTAATTTTCTCACCTCCACATTATCCATGCATGTCCAATGGAGCACTCCCTCTCACTCCTTTTCTTTTTTGGCGTTCGATAGCCATTAGCCAAAAGAAAACAAAAAAAGAGCACTCGTCAAGAACAGGGATGATTAATTCTCGTTAACCGTATCCAGTTTTTTTTTTTATTCACATTCACTTTTACGTTACAACTCAAGTCATTTACATTTCAAATATCATTTTCAAAATCATTTTAATAACAGTACATATCATGTAAATTAAGTTTCAATAAGATTATAAAATTTGGTATTTTAGACGCGTTAAAAGCTTAAGATGATGATATTTCATTCTCGCACGCAACATCCGTCCATGTCAAATCGCACTTACTCTCGCTACTCTCCCTCTCTTTCTCCGTCTCTCTCTCTCTCTCTGGCTGGAGATTCCATTACCCATGAGCTTGAAACGCTCATTTCCCAAGCACATGGAATCTCTTTGGCCTTTAGCGATAGAATCAAAGGACACAAAAGGGGAGTGGGATTCGTGTGGTTCTCCTGACGATCGTCTAAAGAAAGCTCAATGCCTCTACATCTTTTGTTATTCATCTCCTAATAGAGCAAACCTCGGTGCTTTCGCATGATGCAAGCAAATTCAAGGGGTCTTCTGGTTCTCGCCGACGAACAGCGGCAGCGGTAGGTGATGGGAATTTCGGGTGGAAGACACTATTTTTCTGAAGACATTGGATGGCGAATTGAATATACCGTCTTTGATTGGGGGCATTTAGCCTAGCTCGGTGGATATTTTCCCGGAAAATTTCGGCCCCGATCGAGCTGGAAAAAGCTGAGCTTTGAGCGGCTTTGGGAATCGTCTAGCTCGTTTGTAAAGTCATCCGACGCCGCGAAAGAATCGCAGCTTGCGCGGAACATGAGGCAGAGAGTCTAACGTAAGGGAACTTACATGGCGATGCTTGCTCATGATCCATTTCATCAGAAGATGCGACCACCAATAATGGGAGATTAACATGCTTGCGTGTGGGTAATCTAGACTGCTTGCGTGGCAATCGGCTCGACCTAAAAGAGTCAACTATACTTTACTGCCAAAAAAACAAAAGAAAATATCCACGTTCTCGATAAATCTCACGAATAATGCATCTGCTTGGCATGTTATAACAAACTTAACATAAACGTGGGTAATGTCCTTTGTAATCAGTCAATCAAACGAGTGATAGGAGGAAAGGGAGTAGAGGAAAACACTGGTCTGAATCGGCTGGTAATGGAAATTTCTATGCAAATATTAGCATTTACTACCAAACAAACAACATAGCATAATATATAGAACATACGATGCCATGAATGATTTTTCCCCTTTATTGGTAGAAATGATCGATAATCTGAAGTTCAATTAAATCGTTGTGTTCACTAGTTAGCAATATCTCATGAGCCAACTAGGCGAGCTAATTTCTTTCTACCGGAATGCAGTCGATCCAATCTAATTTTGGGTAATAATAACCTTCCTATTTATTCAGATAAGACCATGAAAAACTGGTTTAATAAAAAATTACTTGATCTTCTCGATACTTTTTAAAGAAGTCATGTTCTCTACAACCACCGCTACTAAATCCATCAACTACAGCAAGATCGGCATGTTCCAGCAACAAGTATATAGAAGGCAGACAACATGCAAATTCTGGCAGCCCTCTCATCGGGAATAATAATTCCTTGTCACCCTTCTTTTTTCCAAAGCTTAAAAGCTGGCTCTCCGTTCTCACGTTGAGTTACGCTACCAATACATTTCGTCGAAATCTAGTCGGTCTCAAAGCATGTTCTCTCTCTCTCTCTCTCTCTTTGTACCGGCCAAGTCAGTTTCAAGCATTTTAATCGACTCAACATGGAATAAACATCAACTCGGATTTGCCAGCTCCCCAAACAAAGAAAATCTAATTCTTGCCCGCCATTCATGATATCGCCTAGCCATCTTTTGAATCATTTGAATATAATTGAGCCACGACTCTTTGAAATCGATATATTTTCGGCATTAATAATATTTGGATAAATCATTAATCAAGTTAAGAATTGAATTCTGGATATCTCGAGCTAAGCGATTCCTCTTCAAATATTTGGACGGATGGCCGGTGACTTTCATCTTTTATTTTCCCCGTGAGTATTGTAGAGTCAATTTTTTTTTCTTTTAAGGATAGTTTAAATTATGGCGGAGGAATCTCGAAGTCCTTATTAAATAATTGATTATTGGAAGATTTTTCAACACACGGGAGGACGAAGGCCACAAATCGTTGTGGGTGCTTTTCGCATTAGGATTCCAATATGAGAAATTATAGCTGGGTTGGCGGTTTCCCATTTCCAATATATTACAGACTTTATGGCAACCGCCTGACACAAAATGAAGCTATGAATGCTAGGCACCCTGGCAAGCTTTTAGAAGTTTTTTTTCCTCTCTTTGTCCTTCCTTTTGATAGATTGTGCTGTACGCGGCAAGTATATGTGGTCGATAAATTAACAACCTCTTGAAAAAAAAGGAGGAAAATTAGCGTGTAAAATTCATTAATCATATATTAATCGTTGCCTATCATTCAAAGAACGTGTGTATGCACACATGATTAGTTGACTCGCATCGATCGGAGTTTCGAGAGTTACCGTTGGACAAAAATGCCTATTCAAGAAGAGAGGCAAGCTTGACGCCATCAAAGTCATGGAATTGAATGAAGCGATACTTCACCACATGATTAATGTCAACCTTAGATCGCTACATCAACTTTTTCCAAAACTAATAACAGCAACTAATTGCTATACGAGTGGTCTCTTCTAGTTCTACCAATTAAGCGAAGTGGATTTTCATGTCAAATCAAAGGTTGACATAGGTTACATCATACAACAAAATGAATAGGACGGTAGAGGAAAGGTTGACAAAACTCATCGGCTGCAAATGTTTTGCGCAAATCAGGAGGGCGCGAGGAGGCCGTCGAGCAGTTCCAATTCGTGCATGGTTGGGGGGGGAAAGAATTAGAACCCTATTGCTCCATCCCCCACCACGATCGACGGTGCTTGCTGAGGAAGATCCATGTGACCGATTTTTTTTTATTTTTTTTTTGGTCGAACATGTGACCGATTTCAATGAGTGTTTTTTTCAAGGCGCATGAACTTTCTTCTGTGCCCTTTTGTTTGTTTTATCGTTCACGAAGGTTGGGAAGTAGGAGGAGCGAAGAGGGGTTTCGATTGAGATAATTTACTAGCCAGAGATGACAACAATACCGCACCGAGTTGGTGTCCTGGCGATAGAATATTCTGGGCTTCTCGTTACGACATCATCAAATCGGACATAGATGGAACATGTTCCATCCGCAATTCGCAATCCAATTGGTAGATGGTGTCGGATGCTTAAAGTACACCAGATTTTGTCGACTCTGTGTTGTTGGATCCGTAGACAAGTAGAGTTGCGCAGTCGCGAGTATTTAGCGGGAGGGTGTCTTTTATACTTGTTAAAAGTTGGTAATTTTGTACGGGAGTTTGGTTTATTTCGATGACGGTTTTGTAAGTTATTAGAAATGTGTTGGTGATTCGGAATTAGATCAAAGAAAACACTAGCAAGAGATGCAAATAAAAGTTGGCAAATTTGAATTTGTCACAACTTCATTGGAAAAATTCGAAGTAAATTAATTCAAATAATTTTGGTAGCTGTAATAAAAAAATGGGTAAAGTATTAAAAATTCTGTATTTCCAACTTAAATGAACACTGTCGTTAATAACTTGTAATAAACATAATTAAATGGTTTTAAAAAGACTGAGTAACCTAAAAGTAGCCGGTAAATTTATTGGAAAAAAAAAAAGTTGGTAAGTAACTTTAGTAAAGTTGGTAATTTCTTGTTAGGGTGGCCAACTTCCACAAAAGTGTGTAATTTCTATTTATTTCTTCTTCTTCTTCTTTTCCTTTCTTTACCTTTTTCTTTTTGCTAGTGGCTTGTCGCCGACCGTCGGCCACAAGCAATGGTTGGCGAGGGTCAATTTGGCCAGATTTGGCAAGAGGGGCCCTTGTCAGCGCTCGTTGTCGCCCAATGAGGCCTAGAAAGGCCGACTGAGGCTGGGCTACCCTCACTGGGCCTTGCCCTTGCCCAAGCGTGGCCTGGGGAGGCCAATCCTCATCGGCGATCGCCTATGGCTGGCGATTGGCCATTGATAAAAGGAAAAGGAAAAGGAAAAAAAGAAGAAGAAATAAATAGAATTTTTTTTAGATTTTCAAAAACTATTCACATCAACATTGGTTATGTAAGATGATCGACGTTCATGTCAACAATAATGGACTTTATTAGGAAATTTTCAAAATATTTAGGACTAAATTAGCTAAATTAAAAGGTGTATGACTGAATTGGCATAAGTATAATAGGTTTATGACTTCTTTTATAATTTCCCTGAATCGTGTCTCGTGCCTTATGCTATCATTGTGAATTATATCATTAGAATACCAAATGAATGACTGAAAAAGCAAAGAAGAAATTGATGCAGGTAAAGGGACAACGATATCATCGGCCGTGTTGTCTTATCGCCAAAAGTATAGAAATAGGGGTTACAAATTCCCCATCTCATTGGGGGCGCAGGGGAAAAGCGGGAAAAGCGGGAAAAGGAAGAAGGGAAAAGCGGGGAGGGGGAATCGCAAAGCAAGATATACCCGTTCATACGCAATCCATGCAAGGGATACGAAAAGGGTCAATTATTGAATATGGGCAGATATATAACATGAGAGGCAGGTGCTGGAATCATCAGGCGTCGGCATAAAGGAGAAGACGATGAGATGAGGTTTCGATGGTCAGGAAGAGATGGAAAATAATTGAGGAGCGGTCTCACTTTTCACATAAAAGGTGAGCCTGTCGAATGCATCATGGAGCGTTTCACACCCACAACCAACGTATCTACCGTTCCCTTGCTTTGCTTTGAGAATTGATTGACGAGCCTCTAGAAATCAATTTCCAGAAAAGTTTGGACAGCGTAGCATGTCATTGTTTTTGGCTTAGAAGCTGCGTGTTAGCGACTAATTTTTCTCGACGCAATGCCAAAAAGTGACATAGGGGCCAACTCCTCCCGAACACCACATTGAGCTCCGGCTTCAGGATCCGACAAGCAGAGGACAGACAATTTACGCTGGCACATTTAGATTTACAAGGACTCTAATTTCTTGCGAGTTAGCCTGAAGAGAGTTATGTAAAGCATGAAAGAAAGTGGAAAAAGATGGCGAGAAGGACGATAGATTCCCCTTCTTGGTCAAAAGAATAATATCGATGCTAGTCGATAATGCTGGACCGCTGATATCGACGTTAGCAAATGTAGTGATGAGTGGAACTTTCTCTTCAACTTTTGATGGACACGAGCTTCAATGTCGTTTTTCCGAGTGACTTTCTGTGTTGGCCTAAAACTCGAGGGCTAAAGGCAAGTCACCTTTTACACGGCAAAAAAACAAGGCAAAACCTTCCCTGGATCTTTATTTAGATGAACCTGGGCAATCACAGCATATGATCACATAAGTGACAGCGAAAATCCCACGGTGGCTGCGAGTGTGCCAAGTTCACACGACACTTTTCCCGAAACAGAGGGCCCCGGGCCATCTAAATTACAATTCCCCAACTCAGCGGAGAACAAGAACCCTCAGGACATTTGGGGTTGTCATCATGTCGACGACAAAATTTCTCGTGTTGAATTTAAACCTGTGAAAGTAAGTGATAGGGGGATGAAGAGAAAGCTAGTCATTGTTTCAATGTATTACTCTTCTTATTCCATGGGTGATCTAAGCTACGAGTACAGGATGCGGAGAGTCTAGTATATTTCATAGGATAGTCTTCCAACATTCTATTTAACATACATATTGTCCATGCGAGAGTTATGAGTGCCTCCCTGCATTGGCACAGGGTAACACTCTAAAAAGTACTAGGATTGAATTAAGGAAATAAAACATCTTCAGACTGAAATTTTGACCCAGCAAGAATACATTGCGAAATCTAACATAATAGGCAGCACAGAAAGGAGTATAAGGATTGAGAACTGAATAACAATTAAGGCAACCAACGTTAAAATGTTTACAGCTCTGTTGAGGAGCGTAGCTTATAGTAAGGCACAAAAATTTGCACGGTTGAGGATCAGCAAAGGAATAAGACCTGTGAAACAAATTGTGCATTCAATGCTCAAGTCTCCACAAATGGAACTAGCAAATCTCATTGTTTCAATGCTGCAGCTATCTTCTTTTGGATGAGCTCCACTCCGAGGCGAGGAGACAATCTTGGCAAAATTTCCTAAAGCACAGAATTCAGTTAGATATGTCCAGGAAATGCAATGTAAAAGTTAGAACCCAAGCAATCAAACCAATTGGGTTTGGTTGATTTAAAAGACAACTTAGAAGGCTTCTCGCATATTAAGCCAATGATAAAGGCACAATCAAATATTTTTGAGCGAAGCACATTCAGGATAATCGCCTCATTGTGGTTGATAATCAAGCAGTTTGGAAAAATGAGGCCATTGATGGCATTTTTGTTTCATGGGCTTCAATTTTTCTTTGGCCAATTTAGTAGGCTTCGGTTGATTCAAAACATGTTTGGCAGGAAAATTTGCAGAGGTCCAAACACCAATTCAATCCATTCTAGGGAACTCAAATGAGAGATCTAGCCTATGTAGAACTGAAGGCAGAATAGTATGTTCAGACACAATCATACAAAAGCAGAAAGAAACAAGGAAACCTCAATGGGAGAAAAACAGTCTGTTACAGTCAAGAATGGCAGCCCAATACAGACATAAGGTTGCCAGTCGTATGTCATCATTTTCATATAGGTGTAGGATGTAGCCTTTTAAAATTTGACCAGGAAAAAGTTCAACCAAATCTTGACCCATCTGGCACAGGCCAAAGGGTAAATGCAGTTTTCATATTTGGTCAACAAACCACAGCGCAACACAGAATACAACAAGGGAAGAATTGAACTCGCAACGATTTGATGAAAGGCTAAGCAAGCATCCGTTGGATAGTGGATATGGTCTGATATCTTGCTTCTCTGTCACAGTATTAGCACCATCAGAAGGTAAAAATTGTGTCACAAAATCCATCCCTACAGATTGTGTACACTATAAGTCTAGTGGAAATTGACAATTGGCAACTAACAGCTAAAAATCCCTGCATTCAAATGGCATAGAAAACAGAGAGACAAAATTGTCTACCCGAACAAAATGGAAAAGCAGGACATTAAACTGATGATAATCCAAGTGATATCCACATTTCAGGTCTAACTAGTTCTAATTCCTTAGCTCTGTACACACTTTAGAGAGTGCAAGTAGCCTCCCACTTTCCTTCCAGCTAGACTAGTAGATGGTATTGCCATTCTTCTGATCAATTTGTCTCGCCTCAGCCTAGACTCTCGGCCCACCTCCACACAGGTCTCTGGTGAGTTCATGTTACAAAGATATGGAAGAAGCAAGGGCACACTAAGCAGCCAGCTTTGAATAGCACCTTAATGTACCACATTGTTCCCTGTTGCTCCTTGATTTATTTTTTATGAAGATAAACATCACATTGGCACGGTCGGCATCTATTCGAGTGCAATAATGTTCTTGTTCAAATCAGTCTAAGAACCCGCCATTTCGTATGATCGGGCATCTGCTCCACTCATATCTAATCCAATACGTATCTACAATGCACCAACCATATCCTATTCCATGAACGAATTGCTTCAACAAGAGAAAAACCTCGGTTCTTTTGACAGGAAATGAAGGCTCAAGCAGTCAAAAATCCCCAAAGCCTTACCTCAGAACCATCAGAGAGCACTTTGGCCAGCACAGGTATCTCGTACTGGTAAGTTCTCTCCCACTCCGGGTTGCTCGTTATGTCCCTAACCTGCGCCAAAGCATCATGGAACAGAGAGGTCAATTCGCCGGAAAAAGGACTCCCCTCAAACATCCACAATTACACTTGTTCGCAGCACTCGTACCTGTAAATCGACGTCCTGGAGAGAGTCCGGCCCGGAAATCAGGAAGGCGGCTTGGAGCTTCTCTTTGAGGCCATCGCACAAACAGCAGCCGGGCTTGGAGTAGAGGACGAGCTTCCTCGCAGCATGCGAAGGAGAAGGAGGAGGAGGACAGGAGTAGGAGGCGGAGATGAAAGAATTGAGAGCGCACTTAGGCAGTCTCCGCGCCAAAGCCAACGTCGACGACGGCCAGGCCACGGCGGCGACCGCTGCGATGGCCATGACTCTCCGGTGGCCGGTGATAGAGAATTTCGGGCTTTGGGGATATTGTTGGCTGGGCGCCCGGTAGCTGCTGTTTTGCTTGCATCGCCGGCGGAGGATTTTGGGCTGGAAGATTTTGGGCCGGCCCGTTTCAGCTGGACCCGGTTATTGAATATGGAATATGGGATCCACAAAGGAGCGGCGGGAAAAATAAATCCACGAGTTTAATTTTAGAAAAATAACGTATACGGGTTTTTTAATTAGCGAGTAATTCTCACTCCAAAATCAAATTAATTTTTTAAATTTTAGAAGAATTTTTACAATTATGTGACTTTTTATGAACTTTTGTCAAATGTTGACATACTTGAAGATGCATTTTTATTCTTTCTTTACTTGAAGGTGCATTCTTATTTTTTTTTTTCGATATTAGAATTCACTTTACCGATGGGCAGTGTTTCCTTTCAAACCTATTTGATTGAAAACGATATATAATCTGGTCATGCTTCTCGTGTTGAATCAAATGCTTTCTTTATTTACAATCATATAACCTATTTGCTTTCTACGGAGAACTTGATTAATTTTAATATCGTATCCACACAAAGCATGGATATTAAAATTAATTTTTTGTAATAAAAGGCACGGTGAATAGTACCATAAACGTAGTTAGGATAACACGATGACAATTGATCAAACAATATTTAGATGAAAAAACAATTCATATACGTCACACCCCAAAACCAATAAGAGTAGGGGATGACACGGTTATCCTTCCTGACGCAGTCTCAAATCACCAAGATATAACTCCCAAAAGTTCCTTTGTTGATATCGCTTTCGTACTACTCATCGCTAACTTAAGAACATGAAAAGATTAGAAAATAGAAGGTGAGCAACACAGCTCAATAAATAGTGCATCTCTTTTAAGTGGATCGAGAACTCGTTATGCATATTTACAAAATCAAACCACAACTATTTTAACCAAAATCCATAATATAACAAACATATAATAATAGAACAAGTTACATATGTTTCAACATAACTATATTTAAAGTAGAAATATTCATTTCATAATAATATCAAAATAAACATCAATGATCAAATCCATTTATCAATCTCATTAATTCACATATTAATAGTCCATTCCATTGGTTAATCTTATGCCGCATATCAATGGTCTATTCCATTAATCAATCTTATATGAAATCACACGTTGATGGTCTATTTTAACAACTAATCTCAAATCACACATCGATGATCTATTCCATCGACTGAACTCAAATCACATGTCAATGGTCCACTCCATTGGCAAACTCATATCACATGTCAATGATTTACTCCATCGACTAATCTATTGCTCAATATCAAATCACGGTTAAGATACAACGCTTAGTGACAAGGCAATCAAGAGAGGGTCTTCATTTATTATTAGCCAGTCGCTCGATCCACAATGATATCCTAAACTAGTATACACATACTTACAAGCCCCTCACTAGGCTCACAGTGATAATTGAGTATCAATACCAATCCACGACAACATTCTCCATAATCCACAAAACCAAACCTAAAAATCATTTCATATATCACAATACTTTTTGTAAAACATTTCTCAAATCATTTCAAGACTCGTCTAAGAAATCGATATTACAAATCTAATCAAATTAAATGTATATCATAAAGAATTTCACAAATCGATATACATAACATTTCATAACCCATGCTCAAAGAACTTTTTGTAAAAAGGTTTCACAAATCTAATATATATATATATAATATTTATCAACTTCGTTTCTTGAATAGAGTATATTTTTATACTCTCCATTTCTTACACTATCCACAATTACCAAAACATAACAAATGCCTGATCTAAATTTTATGCAACAAACACACTTATTTATATCTCATAAGATAACAAATCCTTACCATTTTGAAAACATGAGTTTACAAATTTTTAAAAGAGAAGCAGTACTCACCTCGAAATACTTACGACCAAATAATAAGCGTTACTCAAATTATCGAACTCGTGATCCTATCAAATAAGAGAGAAACAATGTTAAAATCGATTAAAATGCTACCTCAACTATGACTCAATTAAACTAAGCTTGAACGCTTGAAAATCTACTCCCACGTGCTAACAAAATGCTCACTCAAAGCAATTATTCAAAGCCGTCCATAGTGCGAAGCTTAGGGCGAAACTTTGTTGTGCTATAACTTTCTCCACCGAACCCGTTTTAATTGTACTTATAGTCAATTAAAAGCCCTTCCAACATACTATACAAACCCCAATTTAGCCAACCCAAAATCAAGCTGAAAATCAACCAAATATTGCCCCAAAATCCTAGATGCGCACTGTTCATCATGTGTGAGAAATTTCAAATTTTCATTTTGGGCAAACCATAAGCTCAAATCAAGATCCGTCATATCCTACAGCTTCACAACATCCTAAACTATCATTTCTATATAAATACGTAGCTCAACGACTCAATAATTGGATTTCAGTGCACAAATCTCTAATAATTCTGAATTTCAAGCCCTAATTGCGACGGTTTGTTCGAATAAATGATTAGAGGCTTCGATCACTTAGTGGCATTACAAAATAAAATTGAATTCATTTGATGAGGCATTTGGATCATGAACATGTGATTTTTTTTCCCCTTTCTTCTTCTTCCTTCCCTTCTTTTCTCTCTTCTCTCTCCTCTCTTTTTTTCCCCTTTCTGCTTCACCCAAACTCTCTCGCTCTCTCTCTCTCTCTCTCTCTCTCTATGAAGCTGAAGCCTCCCCCTTATCCCCTTTTCTTTGACTTTTCAACACTTCTTCTTTTTCTTCTTTTTGGACCCACCAGCCAATATAAGTTGCAAATTTTTCTAAACATGTTTTCTGAATTTCAGATTGAAATTCATGAAGACCAAGGATAAATATTTCCTTGAGCACTTTATTCTCATCAATCCTAATATGCCAACAATGTTATTCACCGATGATGCCCTCAAAACTCTCCCAATCTTGAAAGAAGCGAATTCGTCGAGGCGTGTGTACTCAATTTGACGAACCATGAGCCCTTGTTGTCCCATGTTCTCCATGTGAAACAGACCTAGTGGTTAGTTTGTTTTTGTCTTGTAGTTTAGAATAAAGTGATTTTGTTCTTACTAGAAATATAATCATTTTCCTTCGATCTAAACTTATTATTTTTGGGTATATGAAAAACGGTTTTCATATATAGATAGATTGGTTTTCCGTCTTCCAAATATCAACATCCTCTGAACTCTTTCCACGATGCTTCTCCATCTCTCCGCCGATCTAGAGAGCGAAAGAGACTGACCTAATACACATGGGCCTTGCCTCTTCAACTTCCAACATCTTTCCGAAGAAAACCAAAAGCTCTGAATATACAAACGTATATAATATGCCTTCTGATCCCCTTCTGAACCCTCTGCCGATTTCTGCCCATTCTTCAACAGCACGATATCTTTGCATTAGATTCTCTTGTACTTAGGCGAGGCGACCATGCGACCCCTGGTTACTGTGTGTGCTAGTTTCGTGGAAACTGTAATGGGTAGTAGCAGAAGGATGTGGAGAGTTGGGTGAGATCGTGCAGATGATTTCTTGGAGTATTGGATGGACAAGCGTATGAAGAATAATGAGCAAAACGCACGGTAGGTTTCATCATTTTGTTCGGTTGTTCTAGTTCATTATAGTAGGAAGTGCAGAAGCATGTTTACTGACAAGAGCTAACCAAATTCAGGTTATTCGAAGGTTAAATGTGTAAGAGTTATTCTGATGTGGGTTACATGAACTAAGATTAAAATTCACCCTTTTTATGGGGATGGTTTAAGAAGTTGAGATATAAAAATTCTTAATCAATTTAATATAAGGCTGGCAGGTGTGGATCGAGTAAAGCCCGGCCTATAATGAGAGGGTTTGTAACTGAAAACTCTATAAATAGTACTCAGATATCTTCTTTAACTTAAATACACCAATAACCTCGCATAAGAAGTAGTTATAAAATGCAATTCATGAGGAATAGTCTCATTGAGTTAATGATAAAATGGGCAATTAAAGGGAAGCCCCTCAATCCTCGATCGTCACTATTTCACATCAAAAACGAACGATGAATTCCAAATAAATCCCCTTGTCTCCATAACGGTGTTCCAAATACTGGTTATGTAGATCCTCGAGTGCCATTTTCGCGGCTTACAAAATGTTCCTCCTACTAATCTTCTTTTTATTTATTTATTTTGGGTTTAATTCAAAATCGGGGAGCATGCATTGACACAACACAACGAATCATATATGCAGCTATCCATAAATAACTTAGGACTACATAAGTTCTAATATTTATTTATTTATTTATTTGAACCGTCTCGTAATTGTTTATAGCAGATCTATGTGGGTGAGTGGATCAAATTTTAAATAGATCAAATCGTCATCAATAGGGATATGTAGCTTCCACAAGCTATATCCGTCTTCTCTTACATGAATGGCTCAATATGTATAGAAAACTTAGATGTATAAAGTCATTCACGAACCATATTTACGACTGGATAAGGTCACGTTTATAGTTGGCGTTTTGTGAAAGAGAATACTTCACAGATATTAGAGTTAAATTTAATGACCAGACTAATATAATGCGAATGGTTTCATATTTTTTTAACTGTCGATGCCCATGCTTCATTGTTTTGCTTTTCGTGAAGTTCATGGCCTCCATGATGATCTCATATTTCAAAAATACCATCCCACTTGCTTATAATGTGAACATGTCATCTGTCAGACACATCCCTAAAAAGTTAACTTTCAAACGGATTGATCCTGGCAACAGTTGACAATTAATCACTTATGCACTGTATTATTCTATATGCTTCATCTTGTAATCTACAGTTGACCAAACCCTCATTGTGTTCATATCCTCCTTTTTCAAATCTGGTGGACGGACATTCACATTCACATTTCGGAAGTAACAATTCTAGCTCGAGACATTATAATTGGCAAATAAAATTGGTTCACATGGCAAATCACAATTGGGTATTTAAGTAAGTGGATCATTTTCAAATGTAGAATGAAAATTTAGCGAATAACTCTATGAACTAAACTTTTAATCAATCTCTGTTCATATCCCAAGTATTATTGTTATTATAATATATATGAGTGAAATTTCCTGCCAACTTCTTAAGGACAAAGTCCTTATATTGCTCCATAATATATGGCTTTATGTAAATTAAACAAATGAGGGGAGCGTAGCAGGAACATGTGGGATGATGCCGAATATAGTACCGCCTGATTGGATGAAGCAATTAAGCATTGATTAATTAAAAAAGAATCAAAAGAAGAACATCGAAGTTTTAATAACTAGAAAGAGATGAAGCAAGGCAAACGAGGACTCGTACGGATTTGACGACACTATTCTTTTCAACACGTGCATCGGGTCGGACAAAGCAATTCTGCTGCCCGCCTGTCTTCCTTCCTAGTTCCCACGTGTACGACACCAGTGTTTGATTTATTGTTTTTGTTTTAATTTCTTTTGAACAAATTATATCATTGCTTGATGTCGGCTAAGCACTCTTCATAACCTACAAAAGAAGGAAGAGATTATTATTCACGAGATGGACTCATTTTGGTTATCCTCATGGGATTGCCTTGATCAACCGACGATTCCTAAAGAAAGAAAAATAGAAAAAAAAAAAAAAGGAGGTTCATTTATAGTGTGTAAAGGTGCAGTAAGGGACAGTGAAAATTCGTCATTTTTGCACAAAACTATTCATAAAAGGACTTTGGTAAGCTAAAGGAAACATTGAAGGAAGGGTTGTTAAAGTAATTAAATATAAAAACATATCTTCATCTAATAGTTTAAACTTTAGAATAGTTGACAGTAATCCCACAAAATCTCTCATGATATCGTCGCTTGAGGCCGCGGGATCCAGGCAATGCCGGCCAGCTACCTCCCCCACCACAACCACCAGCTCCGGTTGCCTCCCAATCATTCCCCTCTGCTTCAACATCTCCTCCGCCTTTTTCCTTTTCTTTTTTTCTTTTCACCTCAAAGTTACTTTGCAAAATACACCAAAATGAGAGTATCCAAATACTTTTGCCTTCATCAAATGCCCATTCCTCTAGAGATACTTGGGGAAATGCAAAGCCATTTCCCCAAAATCGAACCAAACAGCCCTAAGCCCCATTTGTTTCCCTAATTAAATTTCCACACTTAATACTAGACAAAAGGCTAGACTAAATGTAAGGGAAAGTGTTAAAATAATTAAATATAAAACCATACCTTCAACTAATAGCTTAAATTTTTAGAACGGTTGGTAATGGTTCCGCAAAATCTCAAAAAAGGAGGAGTGTTAAAGTAATTATAGCAATGATCCCACAAAATCTCATGGGGTCACCTTCTGTCACATCCCTATCGATAAGAAGATTGCTCTTTATTTTAAGCAAAAAAAAAAAAAAAACTGGACTGTCATTGAACACAACAAAAGGAATTATTTATTTACACAAAAATAAAAATAAACATATTTTGGTTATTATTGACAAATGATATACGCAATCGATGAGAGTAGAGTTTGATGAAAAGTAGAAGTCATTGACAACGTAATGTGAAAGTTATTAACAAGAGCCCTCAAGATTTAGAAAATTGATCGACAACCATTGACAACAAGTAATTGACATAAAACATAACCGTTGGGTGGTTATGTTCATTGCCGCTATTTTAAAGTTATTTTTTTCATAAATTCTTGTGGATAAGTGTTATAGGAGTTAATGGATAAGGCAACTTCTTGTAACTATCATTAGAAAGTTATTTGTTTATTTGAATTCTAAATTGTAACTATTATATGTAATTGTCAAATTGTAAACTTTAAATAGCAACATCAAACTTTTTGTAAAAGCCCCAATCAATTAATCAAAGAACTCAATGTTCTCACAAATTGATCTTTATCTTTACTTTTTTTTTTTGCAATTTGAATATCTTTCAATTTCTATACTTTAGCCGTAGTTTCATATATCTCATCATTGATTAAATTCCGCCTTACATCTTAATTGCAGTTCTCGTTGATTAAATTTCAACATTCATCTTGTCATGGATTAAATTCCAGCAAATGTTTTTATGTCATCAGGCTTCATCATTGATTAGATTATGATGAAGCATATCTGTTCTTTGTGTTCCATTGATAAAACTCATGTCTAGAATCACCATGAAATCCATTTCCTCTTCATAAAAAAAAAAAAAAAATTCAGTGAAAAGTATTTCGTTGATGATACGATTTCGGTGAAACACTATTAATATGAATATTATATTCATGCGTGCATGTTTTTTTCCAAGTATATTAAGACAGTCGTATAGATGATTCTTCATTTTTTTTTTATGGGTAAGTACTATTTGACAACAATATTTTTAGCTTTTTTCAAGATCATCCATTTCAAATGTGAAATAGCCTTCACGACGTCCTAATCTCCATTCCAACGACACTTCGATCTCTATTTTAGTTTCGGAACTCACTTCGAAATCAAGACGAGTGCATTGAAAATATAGTGAGCATTCTTTCCCTATATGAGGAAATGACCACTCCCTCACTAATTTCTTGTACAGAAATTTTATTTGTCCTCCGGTGTGTTTTTGTCTGTTCTGTTCATATCTAATATGCAAAGTCCATCACACTAAAATATCAAGATTTCTAAATAAATGAAATATTCCATTCACCGTGCTAAAGGCTTAAGGAAAAGAATTGTGGTATCACTAGCATTTTCTTTCTGAAAATAACGCGACATGCTTTTGGATTTAACGATGAGAGGACGCGTCTTGGGCATCAGCCAACGCACTCGAGCTGTCGAAGATAATATGCAGAAAGTAACAAAGAGAAAGTGCCCGGTGGGTGGGAACAGCGTGCCGTACCAAATAGAATCTCACAAGCAAGTCAAGCCGTGCATGGGATTCATTGCATGCCCACGTAAGCCAAAGAAAGTGTGCTTCACAGCGACACGACATGGACCCAGGGCTCGACAGAGACGGTCATCCTTCTCATCCTTTATTCTATACTTTTTACATAGAGAGAGAGAGAGGGACGCGGTTTTGGGAGATGCAAAGACAGAGGAGGGACAGCTGGTATTGGCGTAAGGAAAAGTTGCGATCAGAGAGACTGCGCGTATTGATTTTTGCGTGTCTATACTTATGGAGATTGTCATTAGCTGACGCCCACTCTATATTTGAAACACACCCATCACCCTCTGCAACACCATCCTGGAAGCTGCCTGCTCAGAGAATCCTATGTCTCTCTCTCCTCTCGCATCCCACCCGCACAGGCACCGATGGACATCTAGTATTTAGTTTACTGGTAAATCCATCGACCATTAGGTTAGATTGGATAGAAAATAATTTACTTCAAATTGATCTTTTGAATCCATTTTAACATATTTTTATATAATATAAATCTAGTGACTTTTATCCGATCCGACCAATCTATATTACTAAAACACTTACATATTTAATCTAATTTAGGAAAATTTATACACCAATTGATATGAATATGCAAAGTAAGCGAGTGCAAAATTAAGTGAAGGCAAGAGAGAATGAAGAGTGAGTTATTGAAATAGGTTGGGTCTACATAAATTGTGAATTCATCTGACACTCATTCACTTAGTATAACTAACCATATAATAACGCAATCATTAAATATGGGTTAAGAAATAAGTCTATAACCCATTTTAATAGATAATTATTTACTAGTAACATTATCATCATCACTGCAAGGTTCGGTGAAATCTTTTCGCAAGTAAAATAAATAGAAGATCTTCTCTTTACGTGCATATACAATTCTGAGCAAAAAAACCCTAGTATTAGCTAAGGTAGTAATATTAAGTAATAGATTGCCATTCCACACCTGCAACTAGGCGAACGCCATTTGGTGGATGGAGATTTATAAGGTTGGTTCACCCGAGTATCGGGATGCATCATGCTACACAAGTCGTGTAATTTTCCTTTTATACAAGCTCTCTTTGTTAATGATCTAGGTAGCTGATTCCCATAAAACATAGACGTGTCTCTATAGATAGATTACATGATCTGTGTATCAAATACCAGTTTGCGACCTAAACTTTCATTTGATATGTATAACGAATACGATTTTGAGACCGTACACAAGTGTTAAGAAAAGATGCTTCATGTTATTTTTTGGATTTTGACCATTCGTTCAAATTTTATTTCACCTGCTGCTTTTATATAACTCATAAAATGGAAGATTGTTCCGTAGAGATTCCGAGAGTTACCTAATCAGGCGGTCTTCCTCGGCATCATAAAACTAAGATTGACAGCCAGTTTCGCACTTG
Source organism: Eucalyptus grandis (assembly GCF_016545825.1). Lineage (NCBI taxonomy): Eukaryota > Viridiplantae > Streptophyta > Magnoliopsida > Myrtales > Myrtaceae > Eucalyptus > Eucalyptus grandis. The sequence goes on along the minus strand of NC_052617.1, from coordinate 49,681,761 downwards.
CGTTTATACTTGGAAGGTAACCTAGGCGAAGCCATGTCTGTTCATTGACCAAATGGAATCTGCTTGGAACCCCCCTCCATCTCCAACCTGCGTCATCTATAAATACTCTCTCTCTCTCTCTCTTTTTCTCTATCTGTCTCACCTCGATCTCCCTCTCGAGTCCCGACGCAAGAGACGAAAACATAGAAGCTCAAACGTCGTTCTCACTTCAGTGTTCATCGACAATGGTGAAGAGAAGCAGCGACCCCAAGATCCAATCGGAGCCTCCCAAGCGGACCTCGCCGTCGTCCGCGCCGGCGTGCAGGAAGTACAAGGGCGTGAGGATGAGGACCTGGGGCTCCTGGGTCTCCGAGATCCGCGCCCCGAACCAGAAGGCGCGGATCTGGCTCGGCTCCTACGCCACCGCCGAAGCAGCCGCCCGGGCCTACGACGCCGCCTTGCTCTGCCTCAAGGGCTCTTCGGCGGCGTCGGCGCCTCACGGCCTCAACTTCCCTCGCTCCTCTCTCGCCCATCGCATCCCCGACCACGCCACCCCCATGTCCCCCAAATCCATCCAGCGGGTGGCGGCTGCGGCGGCGGCCGAGGAAGAGGAGGGCGGATCTCTTGACTGCGCCGCCTCGAGCCCGCAGTCTCCATGCCAGCAGTCCCCGTCGCCCTCGTCGTCGTCGCTGGCCTCGTCCCCGTCCCCGTCGCCGCCCGATCACCTGGATGACGACGTCGTCCTCCTCCCTGCAGCAGAGTGGGACGACACGTGGTGCAATCTAGAGGGCTTGCTGCAGTCGCCGAGGTTCCTGAGTCCGATGTTCGCCGACGGCGCGTCGTCTGATGATTATTACGAAGAAGCCGGCGATATTCGACTCTGGAACTGGAACTTTTGCTGATTTTCTTTTTTTCTTTTTTTCTTTTTTCCCTCCCTTGCCTTTTTTTCTTATCTGAGTCAATTACCAACGTAAATTCGAGAAAAGACGAGGAAAGCTCGTCGAGGAAGAGATTTTCTTTTTTTTTTTCATAAATAATTTTTCGTATGCGCTATTTTGGAATCTCCCATGTGATCTGGTGGTGCGCAATGCACGTGGGGGTGTCGATTTCGGACCAAGCCATGTTCCGAACGCTAATTCATTTATTCTTTCATTGGCAAGCTAATAGATTCTCTACATCTGCGCCGTCTATTTCTGTCTTTTTAAATTATTATTTATTTTATATTAAGAAAATACCCTTCTTTTTCTTCGTACTCATGTGATGGAGCTGAAGCCAGGTGGTCAGCTGACTTGACCTTAAATCAAATGAAGGTGTTAAGAAGATGGTCATTTCTTCTTAGAAAGGGTGGTGTTTGATATTGGATAACGGTTTCATTGATACCAAGGTATACATTAAGATTGATTTTACGCAATCCATAGATTCGATAAATGTGACTGACTCTAATTATGTCCACACTATGACTTTTCTAACTATGTATCAAAATTTTATCAAATCGCAAAATACACAAATTGCACATATAGCGGTCCTCTTAGCGCTCTATTTGGATGGAGAAAATGACATAAATGATTCATAAACTTTAGCATGATGTGTAATATTGTTCATGAACTTTCAAATTGTTCGGTATAATGGTTCCTAAACTTTTGGCATGCGTTCAATTAAGTCATTGGCTTATATGAAAATGTTCAATATTATTTTTGAACTTAATTGAGTATATACCAAAAGTCTAGGGATTACCATACCAAACGAATTGAAAATTAAGAGATTACGTTATACATTGGGTCAAAACTCAATGATTTTATCAAACAAATTAAAAATTCAATAATCGCATTACACATTAGATCAAAGTTTGAGAGACCATTCATGTCCTCAATTCTTGTTTGGATCCATATTTGAAAGATAAGCCATGGTGATAAAAAATGTGAGGCACTGATTGATATTAATCCTTAGGTCCTTAGCAAAACCTTAAAAAACTATGACATCCAGGAAAAGACGGATTGAGGTTGGCATCAAGGCCTCGATAAAGATACTTGCCCCATTGCCAGACCCGACTACAACCCCTTCGAGGGGGGGGCTGGTAGCCTTGATTATCGCGACACCTTCCCCCTTGAAACACGGGGACGTGGTACAAGAAAGTGATGGGTCTCTCCCGAAAGGAGGAGGATAAAAAATGTGAGGCATTGATTGATATTGATCCTTGTTAAGGAATCTCCTCTTTTTTTTTTCTTTTTTTTTTGGGTTTTCCACTTAACAACTGCGATGCAGTGGACACTTTGCAGGGTGGTATATATTAGGCCATACGAAATAAAAAAAGAGAAGAAATTTGCAATAGAAATTACTGCGAAAGCGCTCAAATTTATGTTACCATACAACCATGTCTGAACAGGCCCGTGACCATGCAAGCATTTTCTCACTCTATCGGTCTGGTACTAAAATACCCTTTTGCAGATAGGACTTTCCGTTGTGTATTGCATGATGCTACCTAAGAGGCAAATCTTTATGGTCGTTTATAAGAATATGCGATGGACTTTAGAAGATTCAAATTTCGTATCTAAATAGTATAAATTCAAGTTCGTTCATGAAAGAGCACTCTTCAAATGGCCCGAAAATCTCTCCTCCTCTTATCATGGCCCCTGGGCCAACCAAAATCTGTGTTTCAGGGCTGAGTATTAGATGCGTTTGTTTCACAATAATGAACGATTTTGGAGAACATTTTCCTAAAACTGTTCATTTGAAATAATTAATCAATAAAAATATTTTAATTATTTAAAGGGATACAAGCAAACGGTTTTAAACTATATATATATTTTAAATTATTTATCTTTCTCAAAACAAAATGAACTCCTAAAAAGATTCAATATCCGTGTGTAAATAGTTTAAAATCCAAGTCGTTCATGAAATAGCTCTCTTCATGGGCCCGAAGATGATCTGTCTTCCTCTTACTTGCGGCCCGTGAGCAAATACAGTCCCACGGCCATGCAAAACCGGGCTTACTCAGGCTGCCAACGGACACAAATTCAAACAGGAAGACTGTTGGCCCAAAACAGTGATGGGCCGGTTTAATGGATTTCGCGAGATATAATTGGCCCAACAGAAATGTGATGGATTAGAGGATTCGTGTCCGATTTGAAAAGCTTAGACTTAATTAGTTGAATTATGACTTTGAGCAAAAGCCCTAACGCTTGTTAGCATGAACTAATTTATTCTCAACACTTGAAGAGTAGAACAAACCTCAATGGAAAAACAATTAACCGGTTTTGTAAATCTCTTCGAACTTGATAAATATATGTGCCATTCCATTTATCGAAATAAGGAGAGGGCAATACTCCCGATGTCCATTTCGATTGATTCTCCAAAAAGCATAGACATAAAACAATCGTTCCTCTTTCACATCAGTAACATCCATCGCATGTCTAGAAGAACGAGTTTGATGATTTTATTTATCTCACATCCATGCCCGTGATTCATTTAGACTTGATATCTACTTCATCATACTTGATAGGCTCAAATTATTCAAATATTTGCGATATAATTGTGGAATGGAGCCAGAAGGAACGTCATCGGCGTGCTATATATATAGCCTTATAATTAAGCCAACACGCAAATGATTTTACAAGCAGGCGTCTGATTATTTGTACCTGAAATATGTTCGAGGAGAAGACAAATAGGAATTTAGTCGCGCTTATGCGGAAGGAAGAAGGGACCCCTCTTTCCCAAGCAATGACGAGATTAAATAATAAGATAATAAAGCCCAAAGTATTTTTTATGATGGTCGCAAAGCTTTCAACCATTTCAACCGTATTATAATCTTCTGACATAAGCGCTAGCATCATAGATTTCAGGGAGTCGTCTCGAGGGCCGATGCTGTTCCAACTTTCGGCTTGCGTGGTCAACTGGCTTACCTCCATCCCCGACTTGGAGATGCACCGTACACGACTTTCGTTTTACCTGTAGAGTGTAGAGTAATGATTGTTTATGATACGGATTAACCCCGCTTCCGATCGTTTAGCTGCCGTTTAAGTAGACATGTACTAGCACGAAAGCTGAGAAATAATCAAAAGATGTCAGCACCTTAGTCATTCATCCTTACCACCAGGCTCCTAAGAAATAAGAAAAATGGCATAACTAATTATTGAATTTTGACTTAATTTATAATGCGATAATTGAACATTAATGTAGTATGCAATACCATTCTTGAATCTTTAATCTGCTTAGTGTGAACCTTAAATTTTTAATATACACTTTCGAACTATTCATAAATATTTAATGTTGTCCCTAAACTTAAATCGATGGAAGAATAACATTAGATATTTTCATATGATTTATGGACTGATTTAGATTATTTAGCAAAGGTTTTACCGAACAAATTAAAAATTTAGAAAATATTTGTGTCATTATCCTTAAAAAATTTCCCAAAAGGCTTTGATTAATTTAATGTTTGAGGGACTTAATATGATGCACGAAACTCATTCGAGATATTACTATCCTTAAACCAACAAAAGAAAAATCTAACCATAAGAGGTGGATTGAATTTCTTACGCATATCTCTCGATGCATTCCTGCGCATTTCAAGTAAATCCAAAGCTAACGCTTGGCATATCCTTGATACATCTTCCAGTCAAATTCAAGTGTTTATTTTTTTTCAATGTAAAAGCAGCAGAAGTCTTGCGCTGCCGTAGACGTTCAAATTTGAAATGAAGCGAGAGCGTGGCAGGATGGGTTTCGACCGGGGACCTGGGCAACGAGTCAAATTTCAAACATAAAAGCCAAAAGGGATCACGAAATGTGCGTAGAAAGTCAAGAAGTGGAGATGGGGATTAGGTGACTAACCAGGTCATAACTGGATCCGACGATTGCTTGATGAAAAGGACCATTGGATGGAAGGGACAGACCCCAAAGGAAATAAGCCAGAGAGAGAGACGCCAAGGAAAGAACCGTCGTCACATCTTAATTGAATTTTGAACACGATGGCCGTCGCTATCGCTCTAGGGTTTCATGATCAAAATTTAGTCCGTTCGTCAGATAAGTCACAAATCATTTTATGTTAGTCCAACCAAGACCACATAATCGGGAACACGAAATGGAGGAAAGAATCGGATCCGTGGGCGGTACGGTGCATTGTCAAAAGTCAACGGAAGGTGTTTTCCTATGATCATTGCTTGAACCGTTTGAAAGTGACATCGTTTTACGACCGATCATCTTAATTAGTTTTTTGATCAAGACAATTTTATGAATTGATGATTAAGATTGACGTGTATAACATAACATGTAAGGTCGTGATCGATGTGTCATTGCCCACATAGGCAATTATTAACTAACTGTAACACTTTATGATCTTCCTAATGTTAGTGGACCAAATTGATGAACGTGTTACATAGGCAAGCCTGGGGAATTTGGATTATGGACCTCTTCAAAGCATGAATTGCATATATTGTAGAAAGAATAATTAGTAAAATAGCAGCCTCTTTTTTTTTTGTCTTTAATGCATTGCCTCTTTTTCCTTTTTTATTTAATCTATTTCCCATTTGTTTTTTTTTTCATGAATAATGCACCAATTATGATTTTTTTCTGTGGAAAAAGAGAGGAAACCACATGGGTTTTAGACCTATAAGCTTAATTATGCTCTACTCCGTGGAACAGTAACATCATAGCTTGCCATAATTTACTGTTTCATTGTAGAAATCAACGCCTACTATAATAATGGTGTGGTTAAACTACTAAAGTTGGTTCATTCTGGGTTATCTTATTCAATCTCTCTCTCTCTCTCTCTCTCTCTCTCTCTTTCTCGGTTGAACAGCAACATCGATTGTCAGTTTGTGCAATAATGCCACCATTTCCATGCTGCTTCATGTGCCATTATCATACCCAAATCTGAAATAAAGCTATGGAGAGCCAGCTCAAGCGTGGCTAATTGCAGGTACATGATAGGAAAAAACGAGAAAAAAGCATCATACTACATACAGGAGCTACTCAGTCATTAAAGGTCTACTACTCGACTTTTTACCACCAAGATCCATGGACCCATATCTATAAGATTTGCGCCAATTTCTTGCAATCATAGAGTTGGGTTTTGCTAAAATAATGTGTTGGAACTCTCGAATTGGGTAAGAAACCTAGTCTTGAATTGAATCCTTTTTTTTTTTTTTTCCGACCAAGAAAAAAAAAATTGAGTCCATTTTCCATCGCATCGATCGTGGCTGATGCTTGATTGCAGTGCCCTCTTCTTAAGGTCGGAAAAACACTCCAAACAAAATTTAATATACTTGGCGACTGAAATTTTTGTAGGTGCTCAAGTTACAACAGGAACATGTGAAAGAAGGCCGGGACATTTTATCAAAGAGAATGAATTCTCCTATTTTTAATGTTCAAAGAACAGTTGTCAAGGAAGTGGTGAGTTGCATAAAAAATGTGTCTTTTGCCTTTGATCAATTGTACAAGAAAGAGAAACGAATTCCACGTTACATTAAAACCCTGATGCAGCGCCTGGAAGCTTGGGATTCAACGCACATGCTTTGGGGATTTTCCCAGGACATTGTAACTTTCATCTAACCTTTATCAAAGTGGAGAAGATGCATGGAACACATCACAACCTACGAGCACATAATATATATATATAGTCATACATGATGTTCAGATTGTTCAAGTGCACACCCACATTTTTGAATCGTCCAATGACAAGATAATGCAAGCCATATGAATTAATTTTTATGCGTCAACTCCAATCACTCTCCTAGAAAATGACGATCGAAACGGTATTTTTATCATTAACGTCCGTCTTTATGGTGCTAAATACATCATTATATGTGTTTTTTTAGTCATATTTGCGAGACATGTGAGCCGACATCATCTAATGAAACGAATACAAAATTGATTGCTGGAGACACCAATTTATGTGTGCGAATCTATTTTATAAATGATAGACGAATCACCCTTCAGAGTATGTCTAACCTTTAATGGAGGGTTTCCCTTAGATTAGCGTGGCCTCCCCATCTACCAAGCCTCGCTTTTTTTTTAAAAAAATTGAAAATCACATTGGAATTAGGATTTGGTCAAAAGCTATGGATGACCATCTATCTCGTGGGCACATGCGGTTCAGAAACCTAAACAATCTCAACAGACAGAACAAAATGCATGGGGGAGTGGTTGGGCATTTGAAGCAGAGAAGAACGTTTTGAACCTGGTATTTACATTTAGGAAAGGAGGAAGAATCTTTCCCAGATTTTAATGCTCGGAACAGAGAGGGACTTGCTTTTTATGGGCGACTTTTATATGAATAGAGTTAAATCTCTCTACATAGAACATTGCATGAAAAGTAGTATAAAGGGTTTTGGTTTTTTCAGCGTCGACAAAAGAAAGTTATAACCCTACCGCCATCCCCACCACCACCACCACCCCCCACAATCATGTGCTGCTGTGCGATTTAGAAAACTTACAATCCCCAGCATTATCCTACGACAAGTAGCAGGCAGGAAGGCACATGACACACACACACACCCATCTTCTCCTTTTTCTCTTTTTTTAACGAGGGAAATTGAGATACAAAGCAAATCAAGACATGATGTGAGATTCTTCATTCCAATCTGAATCCCCCTGGACTTGTCGCTTTCTCGAATTAAGTTTGCAAAATGAGCTGGCCTACATGCACCTCGAGGAAGTGTATACTCGGGTAGAAAAAACCTAATCTGCTGATGGGAATCTCTGCACATCTCTTGATAGTTTATTGTGCGATTTGACAGTGCTGTGATGCCAGATCTTCCACGTTTCTTCATCTCAAATATTCTGTCACATGAGAAGTGCAATGAGTGGATCTATGAGGCCTTTTCTCTCCAATAAAGAGGCTTTCCTTGGAAAATCTTTTCCGATTTGCAGTGAAAAGCAGTTCCAAAGAAGAGATATTTTTAGAGCCAAGCAGAGGATAGGTTTGAGCAAGAAGCAAACACCGGAGATAAGATTTCCCCAGGTCCTCTGTTTTTCTGTCGAAGATGATGGTGAAGGGGACAGGTTGGGATCAAGCCCATGATCTCATTATTGCACGAGAACATAATAATGGGGCATCCTGGGTCAACCCCACAAGAATAGATCATCAACCCTTTCAAGATAAGGAACATAATTTAAAAAGTTCTTCAGGGAAAAAAAAAAGAAGTTTCCTCATTTCATTGATACACATCGCTTATGTACAAGTTACATTCTGCGTGATCAAAAGAAAAGAGGAGATCTCAACCTCCGAGAAGCTTGTGCTCACCGGGGCGACGACTCTTCCGTGATCATAAAGATTAGTGAAATATACACTTTCAGCCAAAGCCTAAAAAAGCCACTCTTAGTCAAGCTTCTATGTCACAAAACTTGCCGTCCATCCGATTCTGGACAGCTTTCACGGCGGCAACTCTAGCAGCAGTCCCAGCTCTACTCGCGGCCAAGACGGCCTTGTTCACCTGTTCGTCTACTCGGCGAAGGTGAATTGCATTTTCAGCTGCTTTTCTGGCAGCCTGCATTTAGAAGGCAAGAAAGTGAGTCAAACATCTACGCTACTGGGAATTAACAAAAACACGAATGTGACAACAGAAACCTAAAAGATATAGGATCCCTTTAGGTCTGTCGCCAAAAAAGTAGAAAAAACAAAAATTTCGACGAAGCTCTCTGGACTATTCATCAGCTCACATAACTGACAACCCATTCTGCTATAATTTCACATCATTCCAGTAATCAGAACTGCACAGAGACAACGACTGAAAGGTGAAGTACCTGAATTGCTCGAAGAACTGCGTCGGTCAGTTGGGGTAAAGGGGTCTTGAGGGAACCAGAGTGCCATTCACCACATTTTGAATCGCCGTTTCGGAAAGTGTACATTCCATAGCCTTGCTTCGAACCTTCATGCCAAGAACCCTCGTAGCAATGGCCATTGGCAAAATGGTAGACACCGAACCCATGAATTTTATCGCCAAAATATTCTCCAGCGAATCTGTCTCCATTCCTATAACAACAGCAAATCATTGACACCAGAAAAAGCAGGGCATAAGCACCGGAGCAGAAGATATAGTAGAATAATTAGCCCGATAGTTATGTTCTCTACACTCATCAGATCTTCCAAGTTGAAAAATCAACACAAGTCCCAGCATTTATGTGCAGATCATCAACCAAAGCACAAGATGATGAACGTCCACTTCTATAATCTCAAGAAATCATAACCATAAAATCGTCGAGGACACAAATATTCTAAGGCCTTTGAATGAAAACTCCAGATTAAACGATCACCAACTTTCTGATCACAAGAGAACCTATCTACTCCGCTCCAAGACAGGAAATTAAGCATACCACCCATCGCAGAGCTACACAGACAGATATCAAATTTTAATGTCCTATCTCTACGATCAAAGAAGACAGAAAACCCGACCAAATTCAACATGATCGCATCTGAATCAGAGGCAAGAAGACACAAGAAAGAAGAGTGAAGTAAATCTTCACCTGAAATAATAACACCCGAGTCCATGCTTGACCCCACACTTGAATTCCCCAACATAGCAGCTCCCATCAGCACAGCTCTGCACCCCAACCCCATGGCTCTGCCCATTCCACCACTCTCCGGCATACGAATCCCCCGTGTAAAACCTATACACGCCCAACCCGTGCCTCAGCCCGTTCCGATACTGCCCGCGGTACCTGCTACCGCGAGCCCAGCTCTCAATCCCGTACCCGTCGTACTTGCCGTCGATCCAATCCCCTTCGTATCGCCCGTTCGCGATGTAATTGTACACGCCACTCCCATTGCACCTCCCCTTGTGGAACTCGCCCTCGTAGTAATCCCCATTGCTGTAGAACTCCACTCCCTCGCGGATAATCTTCTTCTTCTCCCTGATCGCGGCCTTGGCGTCGGCCGCGCTGGAGTCGCTGCCGATGAACCACTGCACGCCCCCTCTCGCGTTGCCCCGCGAGAACCCTAGCCTCTTGGCGTTGAGGCTGTACAGGTGCTTAATCGTCGAGAGGTTGCGCTCGATCAGGGGCTTGTTCCTGGAGACGAAGAAGAGCGCGACGGCGACGAAGATGAGGGCCAGGAGGAGGTTCTCGGAGGCGGTCGTGCTCGGGGCCGCGTCCCTCCTGGAACTGAACAAGCAGACGAAGAAGACGGTGGAGAAGGCGAGGGAGGCCACGGCGAGGGCCGGCCGGAACCGGCTCGACCCGGTCGGGCCGGACCGGCGTGGGGCGCGCCTCCTGGCCTTCTCTTCCTCGACCGGATCGCGCTGCGGCTGGCTCTGGTGGTAAGAAGGCAGCAGGTCGTCCTCGGCGACGGAGGAAAGGCTGTGGATGGAGGAGCGGACGGTGGAGGAGGAGCGGAGGAGCGACGACTTCGATCTGGTGAGCACCGCCGAGGACTGGCTCTTGGGTCCCTCCATCTGCGGAGCTCGCGAGGCGAATCCAAATTTCAATCCCCGACCGTTGGGGGCCGGACTCGATCCTCGGTTTAGTTTCGGGTTCGTTTTGTCGGGTCGTTTTCAGTGCCGCCGGTAGCGAGAGATTCTGATGAGGAGGAAGGCGGCGCTCGACGTCGACGACGACGCCGGAGACATCGTCCGCGGGTGAGGCGGCGGGAGGGGGGGGGGGGGCGCAGAATAAGCAGAGAGAGAGGGGAGGAGTGACTTGGAAGATAAGTGTGGAGTGGTTCGCTCCTGTGGGGAAGGGGAGAGAGGGGCCTCTTCCCTTATAACGAAAAAATGTTTTTGCAGCGTTCCTAGAGAGAGAAGGACGGGGGGGGTGGGGTGTGGCTTTGAAATTTGGACCTGGTTAGGAGAGAGAATTTATGGGGGATGAGGGAGGGGTGTTTTGATGTGGGCCGTCCGATGGGATGTGGGGGTGATCTAACGGCTCAGATGCAGGTTGGGGGGGTTGCGAGCCGTCGGATGCGAATTGGTGCAGGGGGGGTGGGAGTTGAAAATATCATCCGTCCCCATGATATTGAAATGGTCCGCTTCGATCTCGATTCCCCCCCTCCTCCTTTTTCTCTTTTCCCCTCCTCAGTGCACTCTCTCTCTCTCTCCCCCCTTCATTTTTTTTTTTTTTAAATTTTTTTTTTTTTAATTTTTGGGAAGGGGCTATTGGGGCCCACGACGGTGGTGTAGGTGCAGGCCAGGCCGGCACGTGCCGCGACAGTCTTTGGTCGTGAGAATTTACTGCGCTTTTTGGGTGGTTCGGGGGCAGGAGAAGCGCGCGCTCAGATGGAGGAGCGTGGCGCTCGCCAGCTTCTCTCCTCTCTCGGCATCGGCGAGCACGGCCAAAAGATTCGGGTCTCCCCCCGCTAACGTCTAGTTCGCCCCGCATCGGCCGTTACATCCAGCGCGGAGGTACGTGGGATCCCACGTCGATGCATGTAGAGTCAGGCCTATAACGTAGATCGGGAGTGCCCTCATTGATCGTGTGAAGGGGTCTCGCGTGGGAAATCCTTGTGATCGCCGGCTGTAGCGGAGCCGAGCCTTGTTGACCCGAATCCGCGCGAGGCGTTTCCCTAAGTGTGGCTCGGCTCGGCTCGGCTCGGCGCGTCTTGGGCTATAGCAATGCGGAGCCGTGATTCATACTTTCGATTTAGTTTGAAGACTATTCGCTAGTCTAATTATGATTCTTGATACATAAGCGCAAAAAAATTAAAAAAGGTCACCTAATGGTCCTTGAAAATTTACTCGAGAATTGGAATCAATCTCATATATATTTATAATTGATGTTTGTGATTTTTCTCAAATTTAAACAATTGGTTTTCCCTTTGGATTTGCAAATAAGGGAGGAAGAAAGACACCCACATGTAATTTTCAGCGCACGCACATCAGTTTCGACGTGCGCATGGGAGTCGTGATGTGCTTGTAGGTGCGAGAATCAAATCGCTCGGGAGGCGTTGGTGAAACGCCTTCAATGCGATGGAGTACACGGCGTGGGGGAGAGGGGGGCCCCCGCAACGATGTTCTCGGGCGGTGAATCTCATAAGGAGTCCGGTCGGTCTTCAAATACGGTCGATCTGCTGAACCTGACATGGAAGGAGCTTTCTTACCCCCACAATTCGAATCCACTTTGAATTTTCTCGCGAGGCAGGTTTCGCACTTCTCCCTTTTGACAAAGAGCGAAAAGTCCATATTTGCACGTACAAAAACCGCAGATGATGACGACCGACTTATTTCGGGGCCCTTCCCAAAAGGCCCCACGTGTTCCCCGGAAAAGGGGAAACCGAATTAATTGTCTCCGTAGAGAATTCTCAATTGCTGAATTGGTCATATGACATGATAGGGGATGGCAAATCATGGTAATCGATACCAAGCGACACTTTTGCCTTTTAATTTTCTTATGGAAAATGTGCCCCAGAAAACATGGAACAGCCACAAAAATTTAGCAAACTATTATTCTTATTATTATGGCGTCTTTGTGACGACACTTGCAACATATCACATATAAATCAATTGGAATATCATCATTGCATGGGAAGTTGAACCGTCGTCATCAAACTTACGATCAAGAATCCGATGATCTCCGGTTCCAGATGCTTGATGTTATAAAGAATATAGTCTGTCGACACGGTTTGCTCGAGATTGATCCTGACCCGCCCTTTCAGGTTTTCTTCAGCTTTGCCTTCATCCTCTCAACTGCGGACCTCAAAGTTCCCTCATCTTTGCAGAATGTGAATCTTACAATGTTCTTACCCTCCTCCGGGTTCAAGTAAAATACGCTAGTTGGGATCGCCACCACTCCAACTTCTTTGATCAAGAATTCGCAGAACGCGATATCATTTTCCAGACCAAAAGGGGTATGATCTACAACCACAAAGTATGTGCCGCTTGAAGGGAATACCTTAAAACCAGCCTCCTTCAATCCCTCCACCAAAATTTGCTTCTTTGCTGCATAATCCCTCTTTAACTCCACATAGTAAGAATCAGGGGTTCTCAGTGCAGCGGCGGCGGCCCACTGTCCCGGGGTGTTGGTAGCAAATGTGAGGAAAGAGTGCGCCTGCCGCACTCCCCACGTCAAGTGCGGAGGAGCAATAGCCCATCCAATCTTCCATCCGGTCAATGAGAATGTCTTCCCCAAGGAATTCAAGGTCACTGTTCGTTCATACATCCCTGGAAGAGAGGCCACGGAAATGTGCTCCATCTCAAAAGCCAGCTTATCATAGACCTCATCAGAGAAAACCAAAACGTCATTTTCAATGCAGAGAGAAGCAATCTCATTAAGCTCCTCCCGAGTGAACATCTTTCCAGTAGGGTTATGGGGAGTGTTCATGAGAATTGCACGGGTTTTCTTTGATATTGCAGACCTGAGCTCATTAATCGGGATGGCAAAATCCGGGGGGCACAGTGTGATGCATTTTATATCAGCACCAGCCATAGACAGAGTGGCTTCATAAGAGTCATAAAAAGGAGCAAAGAGGATCACTTCATCACCAGGATTTATCAATCCTAATATAGTTGCAGCGATTGCCTCGGTGCAACCAGAGGTAACAGTAACTTCCGTCTCAGGGTCCACCACAAGGCCACTGTCTTTCTTGAACCGAGCAGCAATAGCAGAGTTCAAGTCTGGTATTCCATAGCCCCGAGCATATTGGTTCTTGCCATCCCGAATTGCTTGAATTGCTGCTTCCTTTACAAATTCAGGTCCATCAAAGTTGGGGAAGCCCTGTCCGAGATTTATGGCTCCATGTTTGATGGCAAGCATACTCATTTGTGTAAATATTGTTGTTTTAAACTTCTCCAAGCGCTTTGCAACCTGGATAGGAACGAAACTGTGTCACATTAGTGCAACAAATGTTACTACACAAAATCATGAATTTTAATAAAGCCATGTTTTAACATACAAGGACATCGAGGAAATGGAGCAAAGTCCAGACAGCTATAATTCCCATCAATTTTTATTATGGACAGGTAAAGAGAAATTCTTCACAAAGCATTAACGGCATGCCAACCCATTTATAAAACAAATATCAGCCTTTGAAAAGAAAAGAGAGGGGGAAGGAGTCCCACACTCCTTGCAGGTCAATTTGACCCAAAGAATCCAAAAATGCAAAGCCGAACCACAATAGATCTGGGGAAAAATACAGTACTATTGAGCAACCTGCAACAAAAGCCAAAGGTCATGCTAGTAAAGCGTCTATTATTTACTAGCTGCAATATCAAGTGGTATCCAGAATTAACAGTTGTTTTTACTATTAAAATCCATCAGTTTTCAGTATTTCCAGAACTTTCCTGAAGCTGCCACCACATGTCTAACAGGTAGGAGTGCTGATATGAAGCTCTTTGTTTCTGATGGATGTCCTATTTCCAGTAAAAGGGGCAAACCTTCTTCGCGCCGATTCAGGAATAAGATGATCAGTATATTTACCTCTGTTATATTTAAAGTTCAATAATCATTTTACATACAGATGCTTCATTGCAATCAGTGAGGATATCAAAAGTCAAACCACGCATGGTTAGGCAGTGTAATGAGCATCAGAATGTAAGCTGCTGGAGCGACGCCATTAGTAGATTAGGAGACAATAACAGCAATACTGTACCAACTACTACACCAACCCAGCAGGCTACCAATCTTGGCCCACTCATTATAGATTACTAATATTGTGAAAGGCTGGGACATGGTTGGAAAGGGCAGCAATTTAGTGCAGCCATCAATTCCACTTCTGATCCCCAGTGTAACTCCCAGGGAGATAAAAGGACCATGCACATTGAATTCGATGTAGTCTCTACCAACCTTCTATTTACATAGAAGGGAAGCAGAGCAGCATTAATCTGCAGGCTCCAACTTAACCGGAAGAGATAGGCATCAGTTCCAAATTTATGAAATTTCATGGTGTAATTTCAAGTTCATCAAATTCCATTAGAGCTGATCAACACGATTTAATTAGGCAGCAAACTGCCTAGCCCACTCTCTATACAAGCAGTCAAGTTCCCTATTAAGTGACATGAATCCATATGACATGCAGACAGGGATTTTGCCTTTTTTAATAGATTCACAAAAAGTTTGTGAATTTACAAACAAATCTTAAGACTCATCGTCACCATGGGATTGATATCTGGCCTCTCCATTGTCAAAGACAAGAATGCAGAAGAACTAAACTAAAGGCCAAACGAGAAAAACCCAATAACCATACTGCCCACCATTACACCATTGTATTTGCAGTGCTTGACAGCTCCGGCCCAATTGCAACTTAGTAATGATCGATTACAAAATAGTAATGGCAGAATTCCCAATTGCCCCAACCAAAAGTGCCAAAAACTTTCAGACAGTGCAAGCAACCGCCCCTAGATAATTGCAACGGAGATTCGCGTTGATAAAGACGGAGAACACAAACGCATATAACTCCAAACGCATATCAACAAAATCGGATAGACGATTAAATCCAAACTCTTGACGCTCGCATCCAAAGCATCCTCGCACTACTCAGTTTCAGCTCGATCCTTGACTAAGGCGCACACGCGGACACGCGAATCGCAATCCATCGCAACCCGAACCGAAAACCGGAAACCACCTGCAAGGGCTTGCCGCTCGACTCCTTCTGGTTCGGAGAGGCCTCCTTCTCGGTGGCGACGGTGGACATGGCTGCGAACGAGGGCGGCCGGCGGCGGCGGCTCCGGCTCCCGGCGGCGTACTGGCGCAGTAGTTGCCTGGAGGAAGCGAAGAGGGACGAGGATTTCGATCTCAGCGCACCGAGCACCTCATGGTGGCATGACCAGGTGCACTGAGTCTGCATCAGCGAAGAAAATTTAGGGTTCGATAAAGCGGAAAGCAGTGGAAATGACAAGTTTCGGAGTCAACGGCAGCGAGGGGGGGATGAACTTGGTCTCGATCCGGTCTCCATTCGGGATTCTCAGGAATCTTGTTGTGCGCGCGTGAGACACGAGGGCTGCGAAGAGATTGGCCGGCCCATGGGCTTTCTCATGTTGGGCTGGCTGCCAGGAAGATGCGAAGACAAGGACACGATTGCGTACTAAATAGAGAAAATATCGACACGGTTGGTGCCATTTTCGGAGTCCAATTTTGTGATATACCCCAAAGAAATTTATAAAAAGAGAGAGAGAGAGAAGAAATTGAACGGTCAATGGATACGCCGACTAATTGTAATATTAACATGTCTCAATACAACGACGACATATGGTCCGCATAATAAGTTACATCCACCGGCTCGATATATTTATTGTCATTGTCTTACATAGGATACTATGATTGAGATTAGGTGATACTATAAATATAGCCAGAGGAAGAATAAATAAAAACTCAACCGTTGAGGCGAGAAAGATTTTTGTATCGATAGCTGTGCTGATCTACTCTAGCAATTTGGAAATGGTTTAACCTAGAACTTGGAGGTTATGTCCGTAGAAATCGGTAAGTAAGTATAAAAATTGACGGTTTGCAAACTATAAAAAGAAGTTGGGAATTTCATAAAAGAACGAGTCACCGATAAGTTACGCATATTCATTTTATCAGTAGTTTTTCGACACGATCAACGCATAATAAAATTCATCGGCACGGATGAAAATTCGTATTTTCGGGCATGGGCCACTAGAATTCTGCAAAGTAGCTTATATTGATTTGTAACTTTGCTGATTCGGTACTAAAGTAGTAGCTTATTAATTGGTCACTCTATTAGTCCAGGATTTGAAATGATTGCCCCGGATAAAGCTGGTTGTGGATAAAGAGTTGATTAACATCTCAACTCTGTTAGTTTTAATCTGGTTGTATCGTAACTGTTGATTAATATTTTTCACTTGCATTACTACATTCAATATGTTATATACACATTCATGCCATGCTTTCGAAATCTTGGCGGCTTCATACTTAACGTCTCTATGAGAATTAATTGTATTAAATCAAAAGGAGCATGGAATATTAATTAGAAGTTACACTAATGTTTTAATAAGATAGGTTAAAGTGTGATCCAGACCAATGTGAACTTGCCGCCGCTATAGAAATATGTTTTGGAATTATAACATTAGTTAATTTAAAAAAAAATCACCAAATGCCAATAGATGGTTAGAAAAATAAAACCCTCTGGACATATACTCTTTTCTTTCTATGATGGGTCATTTTATTGTAGTTATTAATTTGTAAAGAATGTCATATAATTTTTTTCTGACGATTGGTTTTTTCTTTTATCTTTCAATATAATTTATTTGTCAAATATGAGTCCAATATGGGAATAATCGTGTGGTATGATTTCATGATTGTAATATTTGTTAAAGGATGAGTCAAATATGAGGTTTCTCTATATTGTCAAACTCTTTCAAAATCTCTTATAGATGATTATTTGTAAACATATAATTCCCGGTTATTTCAAAGTAATAAACATTTATTAACAAACTACGCATAATTATGCATAAGAAAATATATGAGAATATATCTTCTTAGAAACTTATTACCAAAATGTTCTTATGAATTAGAGTTGCCAAATTAAAAATCTGCTAAAATGATCCTTAAAAACAAATCACTTGGTAAAGATCGCACTTAAACGTGGCGTGTAACTCAATATCCCGATTCTCTCTTTTCAAGCGTGCTTGATATTTTCAGCCTACGGTCAAATCAATGTAAAATGATAATAATTAGGAGACACCTAGGCAGATCTCTGGAAACATTTTTCATGCTGAAATAGTTTTATCCTGCAAGAAAAGACAGTTATTCATTGCCCGATTATAACACGATATCAAAGTCGGATCTCTTAAGTCTGATTTGTCATACCTTATCTTCTCGTTCATACACAAGTTTCAAATGCTCGCAACATTTCTATTCTCAAAAGCTCATTTTACCTTTCATTCATATATATATATATATCAGCCTTTCCACGCGAGAACAGTGCTGAAGGTGTGAATCATGATCATGAGTTTCTTCTTTGAATAATCCGCAAGTGCTGCGCGTATTTCAGCGCCTTTGTCTGAAGTTTCTCGTTCGGGACAATGTCGAACTGCGTGCTCCTGCGAGAGCGACTCGCCATGGCCGAGACCAACAGTGCAACGACATTCGCTTCTCTTGGAATACCCCGTTTCAAGTCATTATTAAACCTGGTCTCGCATGATCAATCATTAAAAAACAAAAGGGAGCTGGCCTCACTTAAAAGTGACTTTCGATATTTATTTCCTTGCTCCAAGACAAAAGGAAGAACAAACAATGACGAACCTCAAACGAGCTTTCGTTCCAGCAGAATGAATATGAATAGTTCTCTTCTAATTTAATGAATCGGGATCGGAGGAAGCGGTCCAAATGGAAGCAGAGAGCAAGCGCCTAGATTTCCAGCCCAGGACAAGCCTATTCCCGGCGACCTCCTCCACCCTGTACCCGTCGTCGAACAGCCCCACCAAGAGCTTTGCCTGACAGTGATTCGAGGAACTCACTCTCCCCGGCTTAAACCCCTCCGCCACCAGCCACTCCCCCCAAGAACCGCCCTTCCCCGATCCCTCCTCCTCCTCCTCCTCCTCGCCCGGCCTGCCCCGGTACATGCGCACCAGCGACCCGGCTATCCTCGGACCCAAGAACACCTTCTCCACCAGCGCCCGAGCCCAGTCCGGCATTGGGAACCCTGCCTCGAGCGAGTCGTACACGGCCGAGTAATGGTACAGCGAGTCCATGAACCGGCCCATGAACCCCCCTCCACCTCCCGCGGGCCCCGCCTCCTCCTCCACCAGCGTCACCAGCGTCGGGCTTAGGGCCCTCGCCCCGGACAGGAACGAGGCGATCGAGGCGGGTGTGTGGTAGGTGGAGTGAGGCAGGTGCAGCATGCAGTTGAAGAACAGCGCCTCACCCTGGACCAGCTTGAGGGCGGCCGGGCGGAAGGTCTCGTCAGGGTCCATCCTGTACTGGTGGAACGAGAAGGGCTGCCCCACGGACTTTGCGTAAGCGGCCAGCCGGCGGCCTGTCTCCTGGACAGTCGTGATTGAGCGGCGCCCGCTGCAGGCCCTTGACACCGCCGTGATCCGGAGGTGCGGGGCCGGCCGGCCGCCATCTTGAGAGACGAGAGCCTGCATCAAGGAGGCCCATTGTACCCCCTCCATTATGTCATAGTCCACCACGTGGACCCGCCTCTCGTGACCCACCGCCTCCAGAATGGCCTGATTGGCCGTGAAGTGCCCGAACTTGACGTACGGCGACATGTCCTGCAGAAGCTGGAACGCCACGAGCACGTCCGTTTGATTGTAACCCCCTTCCAGGCGGTGGGGCCTGCCACCGATCGAGTGCTTGCCGCCACCTTGGGCCACCGCCCCCGCACCCTCCAGCAAGCCCTGCAACGCGTCGGTGAAGTGCGCCGCGAGCCGCTCCATGTTGGTCCCGCAGCGGCCCGAGGCCGGGGAGACCAACTCCTTGAGCCGAACCAATATCACCCGAGCCAGCTCGCGGTTCTCGCCTTCGCTGCTCAGCGCCTCAGCCGCGGCCATCAGGAGGTGGACCAGCCTCAGCCCCTTGAAGTCGTGGCCGTCGGTTTCGTCGCCTTCCTTGTCGTTAGCCACGGTGTGCACGGAAGGAGGAGAGTCGACCCATTGTGGGGGAAGGTGGGGCTGGTCGGGCCCAGTTCCGTCTTCCAACAGGGACGCCAAGAGGTCATCGAAGCCGCCGAGGCCGCTGCCAGGGACGGCGTCCCAGTCGAGCACCGGCGACCAGTCGCTCCAGTCGCGGCAGCCACCATCGAACTCGTCGGTGGTGGCGGTGCTCTGGCCTGAAAACTCCATCATGGTGACATAATCAATGGCCATGTCCATGGCTAACTAATAACAACGCGAACAAGATCCAGTGATCTATGGAAGTCGCGCGTCAAGCGTTTGTTTTCCGAGAGATTTGACAGAGCGTGGAGAGGATCGGGTAGAGATGAAGCATGAAGGGCAGAGAAAGAGATTAGGTGGGGACGATAAAGAAGAGGCTTATTCAAGAAAAGAGCATTTTCATCGACTTAAGATGGGCATTTGATGCCTTACGTTGGTCTGGTTTTTATATGCTTCATCCCACATATTAAGCAGTTTCTCAGTGATGTTGCAACAATGCCCCTCTACTTTCGGGTAATTCTGATTCTGCCTGTCTTTGGCTCTTTCTTGATTTTCCCCGCAAGATTGGGGTTTTGTTTGTGGGGGGGGGGTGTTGAGGGAGTTTTGCGCTTTGCGACCTGATATTTTAACTCATTTCTACATTGGGTAAAAATGAAAATCACCCATTAGCGATGCATCTACTTAAATGCCTTTTCTTATAAGAGCAAATGGTCGGAGTAGATATATGAACAAGAAATGCTAAAAAGTGCTCTTAAAGGTTTGATTTTATCTGATTGCTTAAGATTTAAAAATATACAGATTTAAAAAATAAAAAAAATTTGAATGAAATTTTTGCTAGTGACAGATCGCATCGATAGGCATAGGGAAGCAAAAGAAATCTACGACTTGACAGATTCTGTTTTAACATGGCCTCGTGAAAGCTTAGGACATATTTAAATAGATTTTCACTTTTCACTTTTTCTTAATCTCGTCCTTGTGATGCACACACTTTGACTTCTTCAAATCCTAAAAACTGGGGACTTTCATAATATGCAAATGACGCATAGTTCACATGTTTTCATGATTTTGGTGAGAAAGCAAAAGAGTATATTTCCTTAAACTTGATTCTAAATAAGCAAACCCCTAATCGTTTTCTGAAGACAAGAATAAAATTGGTATAAAAGAGCCGATGTGTGAGACAACGTCCGTGCGATCGTGGGAGTGAAGAAGAAGTGAGCACAGCCATTGATTCCGCTTAGGACTTATCGAAGCGAAAGCTCAGTCGCTGAGAACGCATTTGGACGCGAGCTTTTGACGTTTTCACTCGGTCCCCTGAACTCAGATCACTCGCATGATTGGCTCTTACGATGAAGCTACGGCAGCGAGTTCGAAGGTGGCCGAGTTGACCCAGCTCTTCTGCTGCCACGTCCACAAGCTCCGCCCTTTGGCTGTTCAGTCCGGCGTCACTTCACTGGTCGATCCGGCCGGCTCACTCCCAGCTCGGCTTGTTCGTTCCGTCGTAACCCACTATGCTCGCTTTCATCGATGTAAACATGCGATGTGCACGTAGATTCGAAAGAACACAGATGTCCATGTGTTTCTATGTTCATATGTCCTCTGAAAAATGACATTTTTGTGTCCGCCCAAGTCAGCCACCGTGAATCTTTTTCATTTTCTTCTTTCACTTCACATGAGGTGATTGACTTGAGTGGATGGAGACTTTGTTCTCTCATAGCACTTGAGATACTTAAAACGCACCACACGAATTCCATGAATTAGCTTTGTGGTTAGAGGTAATTATCGCGTGGATTAAGTGCATGTAAAGGTTCCATTTTTCAGTCTATCAGGTGCAGATGAATCTAATATATGTCTAGGCCGGTAACCTTCGTAGAAACTGGTTCTTGATAGCCTGTCCTCAAGTGCTTGTGTATTTGCGCACTTTGGAAGTTTAAATTATCCTTCCGATGGGCAGGTATTATGCCAAGAGCTCTAATGGATATCCTTGTCAATGCCCACCGACAATCATGGCTTGGTGACGATCAAGTGAAAGCAGCAGGGTCTTGAACTGCTTTAATTTAATCCAAGTCAATCCCTGCCTTATTGGTACCTTAACTAATCATCCCACCACTAGGGAAATGGAATTCAAACTCCTAAGTTTCGAGCATATTATACGCCAATAATTTTCCAATCCATGTCTAGAAAGTATCTGGATGAGCGAACGTACTCGCTTGTGTGTTTACGCTAAAGAATGAGATTCTTGCTTGTCCTCAGGCCCCCCAGCGATTCCTCTCTAGAATATCTGCCATGTGCCAATCCTTTTTTTCCTTTTTTTTAAAAAAAAGGTTTTAAGCTTTGGTTTTGGCGGGCTAGTTCATGTGTCATGCGTCGGGTGTGCTTTCCCTCGGCGCATAAAAAAATCTCTACTTATTTTGGCCGGTGGGTGGGAGGCAGACTATTCCTAAGGCACGCTTTCGAAACAAGTAGCTGACCATTCTTGACTTAATGCGTAATGTCTCCCTATTGGCTTTCGAAACAAGTAGCTGACCATTCTTGACTTAATGCGCAATGTCTCCCTATTGAAACAAGAAGAAGAGAGAGAGAGAGGAGAAGATAACACGTGAATCCCGCAAATTCGGCAACCCATCGAAGTTCGTAATGAAAGATACGCGGATATCTAGTTGAACTCAAAAGGGTTAAAAAATCCCACTTGATGACATCTCGTTGCGCACAACGGGAAAGTTTGAGCAGGTCCTGACACCCCCCGCAACTGCGTTTTCACCGAAACTACTTATCATAAGTTGACATTAACCCCCCAAGTCACGAACACTTCGAACCTGAACGGAAGTTCGGAGCTGCACGGCGATCAGCTGCACTCACGGTATCCTCCATGCGTGGGAATCGACTAGATACGAGGGAACTGCTCATCGAGCAACCAGCAAATCGATGCAGATCTCATTCGTCCGGCAAGTAAAATGCATAGGACGGGGTGGGAACTTGCGCAGTCGTCCTTTTCTCCGTTTGCGTTTGCTTAGAGGGCAAGTAAGGATTAGATTTAAGACTCGAGTCAACATCGACGTGGTTAGTTTAATTCTACATTTGGGGAAGGGGGGCGACTCGAAATGATTAGATAAAGACTTTGCTCGTTTCGTGCGGTTCGGATGTGGTACGAGGCACACACGTAAGGCGAACTTCTCGTGTGAGAGTATAGCTGACGAGGGTCATGTGGGGTTCTCTACTTTGACGCGAGAAGCATCATCGATCGTTGGAATGGATCCACGCGATGGTCTGTGCGCGCTGCAGATGCCGACACGTCGCCTCTTCTTTAATACAATGTCTCCCGCCCTCGCTTATTATTATGCTGTCAAGGCGCATAAAACATCGCGAATTTATCAGCTTTACATTAGTTTAGAGGCATGCCCCACAGCACCTCAAAATGGTCCTAACATTTCGTAGCCTCCAGAGATTTTGGTGGTCACGCTTTGTATTTTTTTTGAGACGGTTTGAATCTCGCATGAATAAATAATGAGCCTCACATGGTGTACATCACTTCTCTTTTATTAATACCATTCTAAATCAAAACTCCCCGTACTTCGTACTATGATGTGGTCCTTTAAGAGATTGTTGGAAGCATTATTCTATATGTTACCAAACTCGGAACTTGACCAATATGGAATATGCTTCAAGGTGAGTTTAAGCGCGTTATATGGAATCTAGGTCTAAAATAGGAGATCCTCCTGATATGACCCGAGTGCCCAATAGCAAAATGATAACCAACAAAAAATATCATATGCCATTGTCAATGAAGAAACCTACTAAGTTATTTAAGTTCTTTTAAGATATTTTAACCCATCCGTTATACATCAATGACTATAATCATGTGTGTAATGAACAGAAATGGATCTCGTGACCTTATATTCAGTTTGACGCTCAAATTCACACAGATGGATATATTGATATCATTATGCACATATGGCATATAGTAACAGGTTTATATACATAAGTAAATATATGGTCCGTACTCATTATTAGTTACAATTCATCTCATATATACATAAGTAAATATATGGTCTGTACTCATCATTAGTTACAATTCATCTCAACGACCCATCCTCATCACCAACTCATGATGACGGAATCATGAACACGAACATATTCGATTACAAGGTCATTTACATTGGCAAGGATAGATACAGTACTATACAATCTCATGATGATAGCTATCCCATTTTCATTCCCATCAATATTCATAATCAAACTCAATTTCTTTCTTTTCTCAACCTCGAGTCCATTAATATCACATGACAGGTTTCTCAAGCCATATTAGGCCAATAAATCATATCATTTCGTGTATCAACTACAGGATTTTATGTGCTCTTAATCCCGCGGAACATTTGTCTTTTATTAGTCTTATGATTGTACTGATACATAGAGTTCCCTCTTTAGCAAATAAGTTGTGGCATAGATATTCATCACATGACAATGCCGACATGCAAATCGTTACACCATAACAATGGCCATGTGCAACTAAATGATAACAATATAAATAATACGATGCAAATATCTTGGCATTTTTCATATTTATAATAGAAACCAAATATGCACATACTAACATTTGCAAACCCACAAATTTTATTCATAAAGCAATGACTATTCAATCTAAGAGCTCCGAAAATTCTTACATTGCATGAATATATGATTATTTCTGGTTCGGCTATTAAAGGCTAAAATGTATGCCAAGCTACATGATCCCTATACAAAAGACACTTTTATAGTAAGCTGATTTCACAAATAAAACATTTAGAATTTGGTCACATAAGAGTTTATCAAGACTAAAGTCACTCTTATCAGTATATTTCTAGATTCAAGCTTTACAAAATTATAAGATTAACCCTACGCAATTTCTTGTTAAATAATTGTACTCTTTTATCTCAAATTTTCTTTTGACCTAGCTCTACTAATCAAATTAGCTAAGGCCACTCATCTACTATTTGATCCATATGAGACTATCATTACGCTACATGCCTATATCAGATTTCCTACGATTTGTGCAATCAAGTCCAAATTCTGACTAGTAAGGGAGACTGTCTAGTTAAGGCAATTAATTCTATACTTAAATAGGAACCTACCATCATAAGGGTCCTTAACACGGAAGCTTCCAACTTCAGGCAGGAACTGATACCTACCAAGAAAGACATTGTGTCCTTAAAGAAAATGAAAGCACTCGAGGGCATGACTTCACATCGTCCTGTTTAACATTAATAAACTCTCAAATCACCACTTAATTACTCATGAAAAAACTCCTAGAAGAGCTTTCTTTAGCCTCTACTAAGGCCTTGTTTGGTAACATTCCAAATAGTGAGTGATCTATTCTTTTATTCCGAGAACGAAAATCCATTCTTTTATTCATTGGAATAGATTTGAAACAGAATCAAGAAGTAGAAAAAAGTTAATTATTGTTTTCAGTAACAATTCTAGAATCAAGTCTACTTCTTCTTCTTCTTAAAAGATTAAAATAAAATGGTTTGGACTATAAATATTAAGAGTTTTACCAAACATAGTTCTATTTCCGGAATAAAAATTTAAGGGTTTTACCAAGCACCTTCAAATGCTTAGAAATTTTTCCTGGAAACATAATTAAAAAAAAAAAAATCATTTTCAAGCCAAATTTGTTCTTGAGAACAGAATGGTTACCAAAAACACCTTAAATAGTAGAAAGTAACTCCCAAAGCACACAGCTATCCTTTGATTAAAATGCCCAATTTAGAAAGGAAAAAATATGATTATTGTTGGAGACGTCGAACCAAAGATTGTGATCGATATCAACCCAAGATTGCAAGAGATTATAATTGATAATTTATATCAATCTGTGATAGGAATTGATTTAATGTATCTTCCTTTGTTTTTCCTTAATCAGACATTCATTGTACTATATATAGGAGCTTGTACAATATAAAAACACACAATTTAATATATAGAAATTACATGTTGTTCTCTCATTCTTCATTCTTGGCCTATTCTTCAAACTCTAACAATTATTCCTACTTATAATAATCTTGTCAGTTATGCAGAGCTCCAGAAAATTTATTTATTGTTTATTTATTTTGCTTTTTTAATCCTTTTTTGGCGGTCCTCAGGTTGGTGAAGTCGCCATCACATGTTCACGGACTCACTGTAGAATTGCCTAACTTAAAGGGCATGCTTCGCAAGATCAGTGGCATTATGGATATGCAATATAACAGCAAATATGGTGCACTAGGACAGCAGTAAGAATTTCATTTGTCAGATGGAGTTGGAGTCTTCAATGATGTGTTTTCGGGACCTTGAAGCAACCAAACCTTAGAATACTCAAGGTTTGGCAATTCCTTTTCAATTCTTTGTCTCACTTAGATTTTCGATTACCCACTTTACTAATTGTGTATATATTCCTACGTTACGTGGGGTGAGAAGTTTTTAAGTCGTGTAAAAACGGAATATGTATTTTAATGAATTGTTTCTCATATCTTGTTTCATATGAATCTTTTTCTTTGAATAAAGGATAAGGGGATTGAAAGTCCTAAAATTTGTCACGAACGTGTAATTGAACCTTAAAACTTTCAAAAAACGCAATCAAGTCATGAAAGTTGTCAAATTGATTTAATCAAATCTTTCCATTGATTGTATTTTTTTTAAATCTTAGAATTCGATTGTACTTTCATGGCATGTTTTAAGATTTAATTGCACATTTTGAAATGTTTTTTTTTTTTTTTTGAGAAAAAGTTTTCATTACCAATTTGTTGCTAAGAGACAACTAAATTTGGAATCATTACATAATAAAACCCAAAGTGGATAGGGGGATATAAGACCCAATTCTGAGGAAGACGGTTGTCTCGATGGGCTTGTTAGCTTTTTGTGACATTTAGATTTTCACTCGATAAAATAATGAGCCCTAGATGCGTAATGGCCCACACCACGTTAATGAGCTCATCGTCGGACCACGCCACTTGCATTGCGTCGAGTCATCACCGAGCAACACTAATTTCATCTTATTCGAGAATGTGTCTACATTGCCGAACCGTTGATATTACTCGTCATCAATAACTTTGACGTCTGTTTTCATCCCGCGACATCACACCGCTCTTCGATCAAAATTAGATGCGACACTCGCGAGGATCGCTCAACAACCAGCTCAAGTGGTCAGAAAACCCACCGAATCCTTCGTCATGGCATGAAGATCAAGAGCGGCATAAGAGAGAAAGCCGCCCCTTCATTACTGGCTTCTCCCTCCTCCCCGCAGCTCATCACTGCCACATCCATCGCAAGCTTGACCAGCTGTCCACCCCCTCCGAAAATCCTTGACATATCTCCATCATATGAAGATTTTAACCTCTCTCCTCACTCTGCAATTGCCGCGAATAAGCGCACCTTTCTAGCTGGCATAGGACGAGGAAAGGGAGTCAACAAAGGCTGCCCGAGATGAGGTAGTGTTGACTGAAGAAAAGAAGGACATAGAGAGAGAGAGAAAGAGAGAGGGACGCCACTCACCCTCTGTCCCACCGCCTTAGCTTCGCCACTCTTCTTCAATTCTCTTTGTAGCCGCTGCCACAAATGGAAAATAAAAAGTCCAGGCCACAGCAACTTTTCATCTAGCCTTCAACCATAGAATATCAAAAGCGAACAGCGAGCATCCCATCTCAGCGAGGCCGCGGAAAAAAATTTGTCTTTCAAGTCAGCGCAGTATTGCTGCCGTCAGCCCCTCTTTGTCTCACCGAGTTGCGACCACCGAACACTAGGACCCGAGACAAGTGGATATCCTCCATTCTATCCTATATTGATTGTTTGTCATGCGACAAGAATAGTTTCCTAGAAATTCAAGAACATTGTTGAGATTTTCGTTTAATCGAAGTCTTGACTACGTTACTCATTTAGTCGGAAGCTTTGACTACGTTACCTAGCTACGTTGTCGAGTTTGAAATAGTTGAGCTCATGGGTAAGTTGTAGAGGCATGGATGGTCAATATTTGGCATGTGCGAGGGCCAGAATGGCAGAAACTTTGAAGGAAAGTTGTGACTGGGCTGAGGATAGGTTTGGTTCTAGCTCCGATCCTGAAGTTTGCTAATTTTGCACCAACTTATGTGGTGCAAATTTCATGGGGCATTCTTCACGAAAATCATCCCTTATTGGCTGTTTTACAACATACTTTAATTTCAAAATTATTGGATTTCATATGACAAAAATATATTTGAAAAACTTCAGGATTTAAAATCTGTTTTTGGGTTCTTTGTACCAACCTCTTTTTGTTTTTCATTTTCTACAAATTTCTTGGTCTAGAATTATAAGATACATTCTTCATGAAAGTTGTAGAGTATGTCCTGGGCTACCATATATTAATTTTCATAATTTTTTGGTCTCATTTGGTCAGCAAAATACTTATTTTTCTACTCAATTTCGTTCTGCAGATTTTGACTGTTTTGAGCCTGTCTTGCAAAAATTGTTTAGAACTTTGTGAATAGAACTAGATTTCAAGTTTTCTTCACAAAAAATGTTCATTTAGCTCTTGTCCACCTCATACTAAAGTTTCATAATTTTTGAAAACCATTTACCTAGACAATAGCCATCAACTCTAAAGACATGCGAGACACCCTATGCAGCTAGTTTAAGCCTAGAACGTGGGACCTTCCTTACAAATCGTTTAACATTTGTACGAATGTGTTTATATTAGTTTAAGGGATAAAAACGATTGATGATTCATTAGTTGCGTGCTTGAATTCCTAAATAGTAGTGACATTAATGTGTTTTTAATTTAATTATGAAATTGGTGCATCATGGTGTGAATGTGTAATTGAGAATGCCGTCGGTCCTTGAGATGATGATGCCCCGGGTTATAATAGGGATGCCTGGAGGGGTAACTAGGTTTCTCTATATGCCTGGAGGGAGTAACACGATTCCCCAAGATACCTCACGATGCCGGATGGGTGCAAGATGCTCGAGGGTAATGGGGTTCCCCGGATTATGATGACAGCATGAAATTACATTAATTATGGTTTTGGTATTTCTAAGTTGAATTACTAATCATTTGTTGAGAAAAGTTATTTCTTATGTTAATCGGTCAGGTATTTTGAGAAGGTTCTCAGGTAAGTGGTTGTGCGTGTGATTTATTGAACTTCCTATTGAAGCTATATTTGTCAATGCGATGATCAATTTGTGTAGTATAGACTAGTGGACCTTCTGCTTGCTGGGTTGCAAGTTACTGGTTGTTGACTTCATATTTTCAAATCATTAGAATATCAATCTCACCTGCCTCCCTAGTGGTTCATTATGGGGTGCCAATGGACTTCACGTGGGACGAGGACAGGTTTGTAGACCCCGGTTTTCCAAATATTATCTTCATTCGGATCAAGTTCTATTCACGTGGGAGGAGGACAGCTGTGGCAAGGGCTCGCGGCCCTCGCCCAGCTAGGTGGGCCGCCGCCCTCGCCGGGCCGGGCGAGGCTGCGCCCTCGCCCGATCGGGGCGAGGGCTCGCCGGCCCGACCGGGGTCGCGGCCCCGGCCAAGGCCCGGCGACCGGCCGACCCTCGCCGTCGCCGGCCCTTCCCGGTGGCGGCGGGCGGCGGCGGCGCGGCGAGGGATTAGCCCTCAACCACCTCCCCCCTTTCTTTTTTTTTTTTTTTAATTATTAATTTTTTAATATTTCAACTAAATTTAATTTCAAAATTATTAATTTAAAATATTTTAACTAAATTTAATTTTAAAATTATTATTTTTAAACATTTTAAATAAGTTTAATTTAATTAATTATTTTATTTTATTTTATTTTGCCACGTCGCACGTCGGTGTGAAAAACAGTGTCGTTTTGAGCTCGGTTCGCCGGAAAAGTGCCACGTCGACATTTTGGCCGGATTGGCACTCAAGTGATCCCTTTTACTCCGATTTTGGCACTTAAGTGTACCTTTCGTAAGTTATGGCACTTTAAGTGTCCCTTTGGCCAAAGTTAAGGCACTCCAGGGATCCGCGCGTCCCAAGTTTATGATAAATAGAGCTTGAGTAGCTCAGTTTCTTATAATTCAGCTTGACAGAAATTTATTTTACAACTCTTGAAATTCAAGCAAGTCATGTGAAATCAACGTGAGATCCAAGGGGGTTACATTAGTGGCCTTCAACTGAAAAACTGCAAACTTCACTTCATCCATTGTAACCTACCTATTAAAGCTCCACTTATTGCATCTCCTACTATGCAAGAACATTAATCCAACACCAACAAAAAGTTTCTAGGGCTAACTGTGCCATAAAGATTTTGATAGAAGTTTACAATGTGTTCTTTAATTAGTTTAAGATCCCAACAATATTCTAGTCTTCAAATTTCAGCATAGTTATTCTATTATGTTGCCTTCTTTATTTCGTTGTAGCGTGAAAAAATTTCGTGTTTTTATCTTCTCATTTTAGCCACTTTATCCTTGATCTCATTCTTTAATATATCTCTTCCTATCTCCATAGTTGTTCAATCTGCATTTTTAGTTGCTAAGTTTCTTCCTATCTCAATACCCTTTCCTTATTGTACGTTAATCTTGGTAAGCTCTTTTTTGAGGTCCCCAATCCGTCTAAATACGTTAGACTATTTATGGTTCCTCTAATTGGCTAAAGCTTCAACAACCTCATTCAGTTTGTTAGGTAGATTCAGTTGCAAATCTCGTTGATCATCTCACACAAATTGCACTATATCCCAGCATTCACCATCCTCTATCCAATAAGCATTAAATTTGAACTCTCTTTTTATTTTTGTTGATGGAGGAAATAATGACAATAATAGATGGCTATGGTCTAAGCCAATGGCATGTAGAGCATAGGCTTCCACATGTAAGAACATAACTCGCCAAGAACATAACTCGCCTCTTTATATTATAGAGAACCCGATCTAATCTCTTTTTAACCAACTCCTCCCCTTCTTGGTTGTTTGCCCAAGTAAAGTGCATCATTTGATTTCCACATCCATGAGTGCACAATCATTTAACAGGTCTCAAAAGGCTGCCACTTGATAATGGTCCATCTCCCTCTTACCATATTTCTTCTATTAATACAAAATTTCATTAAATTCTCCAATACATATCTAAGGTAAGGTATTCCTCTCATGAATCATTCTAAGTTGCTACCATAATTGGAGTGTTTTCTGGTAGTTTGTAGAGGCATTTAAAAATGAAATCCTCATATGGATATCACTGTTAAGCTCTTTACAAATGACCTCGATCATCTCTCCCGAGCTTGATACAAGTTCAACCAACACAACATTGTTCTAAATTAAAGCCAACCCCACAACGATTCCAATCAGCTTAACCACCATCAAATTCTGAAATTGTAGGCTCTTTTTTACCCTTCCTACTACAAGTTATTTATTTTTTGTTTCTATTAAAAATACTAAACTGGGTCTTTTTTTAGCCATTAAGACTCTAAGGTGCTAGAAAGTTAGGGGAGAGTCCAAACCCTAACAATTCTAGCTCAAAATTTTCATTTCAATCCCACTGGCTTATTAGGGCTAGCCACCAAAGCCCACTTTTTCAATTCTTTAACTTTTGTGATTGGTATGTCTAGTAGGGTCCCCTCATCAATGGATTGAGAACGGGAGCCCTGCTGTTCATAGGAGCAAAAACATTTCAATTTTTTTGCTGTATGAGCTTGCTTCCTACTCTCTCTTTCTTTACATATCCATTAGGTGCCATGGGGTTGGATGTTTCCTTTAATATAAGATGTTTCTCTTGTCATGTGAATTCACCCCCAAGAAAATCTAGGTTTAAGCTGCTGGCCCTCTTTTGTTTTAGGGCACTTCTCTCCATTATGACCATGGCTAGTGTGTTCATGTTCTCCTATTCATTTTGCTAAAAAGGGGCTTGTAGTTTAATCTGAAGAGGAGTTTTTGGTATTATTTCATCAAGTTCAGGTAATGGGCTTATCTTTCTATTGAAATTTTTTCAAAAATGACTATTTTCTCTCACTTCTGCTTTGATCTTAGTTGCCAAACTTACGTACTCTATTTTCTTCTAGCCTTGATTGTTCGTAAGGGATAATCTTATAGTAGGTCCATAATGTCCAATATTTCCACAGGAGTAGCAAAAGTGTGAGAGTTTTTCAAATTTAAAATCCACCTAAACTTTCTTGTGATCCAGGTTAATAATAGTCCTAGACCTCGAGGACTTAGATAGGTCTAGGTTCTCCCTTTGCTTTTCCCACATTTGACTGACCAAAGCTTTTGGTTTCCATCTTCACTTTTTGCACTTTTTCTAGTTTTGTGGCTATATTTAAGACTGTTTGTTAGTAATTCTACCCCTAAGGAGCCCTAAGATATGTACCCAAAAGTCACCATGTGTAAAAATATAAGAATGGTCAAGGGTATTAGGATCGCATTACTATAAAATTAGCATATTTGGAGAAGGACCAGGGGTAGAGGTCAAGACTCTATTCTTTTTAGCTACAAACATAAAAGTGAATGAAAATAGCCCTGGTCCTATTGTATCACACAAAACCAATTCTAATTTTCATGTCATTTTCATTGTATGGAAGAAAGCCTGTAGATTCATATTTAGCTTGGAATAAAATTTTCATATAAGGGTAACTCACATTCATGTTTTTTTTTCTCTGTATGTACATCTTCCCTAATCGTGACCACATCCTCCGAACTATAACTCTCCCCAACTCCTACAAAGGGTTGCTAGCCTTCTCTCATTCTCTTCTCCTTCATTCATTGCGACATTACTAGCAAGTTCTAAGTAGAGGTGATCGGTTCCCAATTTGATCCGATTCCACCTAGGAATCATAAATTAGATCGGGAGAATCAGTTCCCAATTTTTATGACTGGGAACTAGATTGGAAAGGTCTAGTTCGATTCCAATGGATCAAATCACTTTTTGTTGTTACATTGAAAAGAGAATATATGTCCCCTAGCTTTCCAGATCAAGAACTCTCTTCAATCAAAGTTAACAAAGAACGTGATACTCCTTGAAAGATGCCGATGTTGAGCGGGAGGGAAAGGCATTGACGTCGAGCAAGATGGGAGGTGAGGCTGAGAGAGGGAAAGATGTCGATGTCGAGGCTCGAGCAACTCAATTGGAGCGAGGCGTAAGGTGAGGTAGCAACTGCCACAGAATTGTTGACATCCGATAGATGCTATGAAAGGAAGACTAGGCATGCTACAAGAGAGAGAGAGAGAGAGATTCTAAAAGTAGCTTCAAAGAGATACCCTTTCTCAACTTCTGATGTAAGCTTGAAAATAAAACAAAAGAAGATGAGTAAGGGTGTATTTGGTAACGATTATGTTCCCAGGAATATATTCTAATCAAAAATGATTTTTTTTATTATGTTCTCGAGAACAGATTTTAAGTATTTTAAGCCGTTTGTAATCGTCCAAATTTTTTTATTCGAAATAGAATTGCTTTTGAGTATCGTGCTCATTGATTTTATTCCAAATCAATTTATTTTAATTTTTATACTTTTTCATTTTTTTCTTTTCATTTTTTCCCTTTTTTTCTTTTTTTCTCCTATTCTTTTTCTTCTTCGGGCTAGTCGCCAGGACCGCCGACCCGGCCGGACGAGGGCCGGCAACCTCACCGGAGCGTCACCAGCCCTCGGCAAGGCCGGCCCTCGTTGGTCGAGCCTCGCCGGTGGCTAGGCCGGCCTCATCGGGGCTAGGCGAGGCCCACGTCGAGGCTCACCCAGCCTCACGGTGGCCAGGCAACCTCGCTAGGGCTGGGTGAGGCCCACCTGGCTACCGGCTAGGCGTCGCGAGGCTTCCCAACCTCGCTAATGGCCAGGCAAGACTCACCGGAGCTAGGCGAGGCCCACCTAGCCATCAATGGGGTTGGGTGAGCCTCGCCAGTGGCTGGGCATGCCTTCGGCGAACTCGCCGGAGTCTCACCACGATCGGCGGTAGCGGGACTAGCGGTAGACGAGGTGATCGATGAAAGAAGAAAAGAGAAGAAGAAGAAGAAGAAGATAAAATGGAAGAAGAAGAGTTGTTTTGATTCTTAGATTTGTTCCCGGAATAATAATCAATTTTTTTTTTTATTCTTGATTTTGTTTCAAATCTACTTCCAGGAACAAAATAAATAGAAATTTGTTATTGGGAACAAAAATTTACCAAACGCGATTTTGTTCTCTAACTACTCCCGGAAACAAAGAATCAGAATTTGGTCATATTTGAATGGTTACCAAACAGGGATCCAAACAGAGCCTAAAAAGAGGAGATATTAGACAGCTTCCTTTTTCCTTCTTCTTCGGTTAGAGGAGTAGTTGCTGGACAAGTCGCATTTGGTTCCAAGATTTCTTTCCTTTCCCATAAAAGATATAGGTCTCATGTTTCCTTTGCTCATGCTTTTGGTTCACTATTGATCCTCTTGGCTCTTTTATTTTTCCAAGTTCGAAAACGCATTGAACTTAATTTTCATGGATTTGAATGCAAACCAACGGTAAAGGCGATGACAAGTGTTATTGTTCTCCATATTCGATATTTAATAATTTATTATACTTTTATATCACGTTAAATCTTAAGATGTATGATCACGAATTCAGATTATATTGATGAAAATCTCGCTTTTAAAATTCCCTTGTCTCAATAATGGTGGCGGTGACGTGTGCGATGATCGTAATCCGACTGAGACAGGGCGCGGTCCTTTGCTTGGAGAGTCGGCCTGCACAGGCAAGAAATTTTGTTTTCTTGGAGAAGGGCAAAAATAAAAATGAAAGAAAAAGCTCTGTGGATCGGATCATGGGGCGAATCGGGTTATCAAACGGGTCGGGCGGTGCTCTCGAACCTCCGACTCGGTCGAGAGTCGATCTGCTCGACAGTACGCTTCTCGCCTTCGCGTTCGCGGAACGAATGCGCCATTGTTGAGCGGGCTCTCTGCTTTGGCTTTTGCCCAGTTCTCGATCTTCCTCCGAGGCTCGCTCGCTTCGTCCGAATCGTCGCGGAAGGAAAAAGAGAGAGAGAGAGAGAGGCACGAGGGCGCGAATTGGGTAGCGAGAGATGGGAGGGCAAGAGGAGGTGAAGCACCTCGAAGAGTGCTCGGTCTCCAAGTCAGTCGCTTCTCCTTCTTTTCCCCTTTCTCTCTTCCATCCGACCGTGCTGATTTGCTCGTCGATAGAATGCTTTTTTCGGCTGGGTTTGTGCTTCCGTGATGCGTTATTGGATTGATGCGTGATGGGCATTCGCGCGAATTGTCGTTGAGCTTGGACTCGTTAGAGAATTCGACTGCGGAAGGGGAGATCGATTGTGGGTCGAGCTCAAAATGATAGCTTTTTTATTACCCTCCTGCGTGAAATAGAGAATCGCTTTTCGTTGCTTCAGTTCGCTCGGTCTAGCAGTTTTTGCGGATGGTTCTTAGCTTGTAATAGTCCCACTATGTGGCTGATGTGTTCATGGCATCGGGCGTGTTCTCTTTCCCTCTTTTCTTTATGTTCTATGTACAGCCTGCTAACTCGATAATCATATGCTCTTTCTTGATTCAGCACAATTTGACTTGGTTACTGAGAATTCTAGAGCATTTTCTCACATGATACCGGCATTGTTAGGGGATATTGTCGGCAATTTTTAGCATATAACCAGGATGAGAAAGCTTCTGCAAAACAGCAAATGGTTTGTTGCATCTTGTGGTTATGCACGGGAGCCATTGCTTTTCATAGTTCATAGGTTTGTCAAATGCGTTCCTCTCATAGGTTGAATAGAGATTTCTCAGCCATAAGACAGCCTCCGTTTCGTGTTTGATATTTCGGGTTAATTTGCTTATGAGGTGAATCCTGTAGAGTTTTGCTCTTGCTGGTTTTGGAATTATTTTAACAGGAATCATTGCAATGCCCCATGTCTGTGTGTTCATAATTTAGCACAGGGATGATGCTGATTGAATACTTCTCCAGTCTGAATTGGAAAAACTAGCCATAATCATCTTTGCAGGAAAACCGTCTGCACACAAAAGTATTGGAGAATCTCTCTTTGGCTAACTTATGATTTCATCAACTGTCATGATTCATGCGTTCAATCTCATGGGATGAAACTTTCTTCTACTGCTTCTAGCTTAATTAGCTAGAACTCTATGTTGTTGAAGGTATTGAATATTACCACTTTGAACTGCATTGCAGATTAGGTACCATCATGGTTAGAGTTGTTAACTAGGCCGGCTCAGCCCTCTTTCTATGCTAGTCAGTTGTAAACTTCTGGAGTAAGGTACTCTAGCATTAGTAGGCTCGCAAAAAAAGCCTAGGAGTGTATATTTTCAATTACACATTGGGAACCTACACAAAAATCTGTTTGGGAAAGAGAGTGCCCCCCATGTGCTCGTGAAATGTGATTGCAAATATATCCAGGGATACTTCATGTATCCTAGACCTTACTAGTGAAAGGAAAACTCACACCACAAATCAGTGGTTGACAACAAGATATGCTTGGTCCCTTGTGGGACCAATATGCCACATGATTTTCACGTTTAAACTCTGAAAGTGTCAAAATGCAGATAAAAATACACATGCTTCTTTTTTTATTAAATTCCCACTTGATACTCCAACAATCTTGAGATGTCAACATCAAAATTATGATGATGAATTCTTTCTTCCGACATGCACTTTAGACATATACTGCAGATGTGGTCTGGTCTGAGCTGATATATAAACAGTGATGTGATGCGGCATGATTGATTATAGTATTCATTTAGTTTGCTTTAGAGTAGTAAATTGCAAGCAGGTCTGCTTCTGTTTATGATTTTAGGAATGGTGGAGCATCTGCTTGTTGGTCATGCCTTTCACGTCTCTGTCTCGGAGTATGGACCATTGTCCATCCATGTAAAGTCTTAATTTTATGCTCTGCAGCAATGAGACATATAGTTTGTTTCAATAAAAAACAAGGGGAGCTTTCATATTTTGTTGCAGTTTGTCATTTAAATACAGCATTCAAATATATTTTCCTGGTGAGAAGTAAAATTGTTTGACTCATAGACTTACATGCTGTTTTGTGTAGTGCATTGGGCACTTGGGTGTTCTCGGTAGCGGGAGCTCTCTTAGCGATCCCGGTGGGGATAAAACGGAAGTCTCTGGGACCTCTCGTGTTCTTTGGGACAACAGGCACCATGCTTGACATCATTATGGGAATCACCGCGTGTGAAAGGGAGCATGCTGAACACCAAATGCAGCTTTTAGAAGCCCAGAATGCTGCGGCAGACCCCAATTTGGCGGAGACTGCAAAAGAGTCTTGATTGCAACCTTTTTTCTTCATCATGAGTCTGTTTTCAGTCTATGCCATTTTGTAGCTTTCTTGAGAGGACTTCGTGGATCGGACATTTGAGACGTTCTGGCATCGATTCATCCATCTGAAGTGTTTGGTTATGGCGAGTCTTGAGTAATGTCACTCATACATTGCTCAAATACGAATGAACTATGGCGGGACATATTCCCCTAGGTCTCTCGGGACAGTAACGATGGTGGAAAGCAAAACAGAAGCCCCGTCGGAAAAGGCTCTCGACATGACATGGGAGCTGTGGCTCAAGCCATACCATCTTTGCTACTACTTCATTTGACCGGGTTTCACTCCGAATAAGATTTTCCGGAAGACTTTGTGTTCCTTTCTATTTTTTTTTCTGGGACCTCTTTCGCATTATCTGAACAACAATCGATCTGCCAGCCAACCTTGCCTGTAATCGCACGGCGATGGACTGAGCCCTGCACTGGCGACGTCGTGTGAGGCGAGGGTATTTTTTGGAATTATAAAAGTTTAGCAAGAGTAAAAGTGGAATAAAAAATGTATTAGTATTCTGAAAATGTTCAAAGAGGTCTTTAGAAATTTAATTGCATCACTCTAAAACTCTCCACCAAAAAAAAAAAAAAAATGCCAAATGGTACGTGCATTTGCCCATAGTAAATGTTGCTAAACATTCTCTTACTGTATGGCAATGTAAACTAATAATTCGAAAGATGCTTCAGCTATTCTTTCCATGAGACTGATAAGGCTCACTCTTGGGGTGTCGATTGATCCTTCTCTCTTTAGCTGGCAATGTAAGTGATTAGCAGTCTAGGAGCAGGAGACCCGCGAGCTGCATAGGGCTTCAGCCGGAGGTATGCTGGAGGTTTGTTAACTAGAATTTAAATGGTGAGCTTCTGAAATTGTCCGACAACACAGCAAATTCAGGCAAGTTTTACCTCAAACATTTGAGGTAGAGAAGTGAATAGAGATGAATTATTTCTTTCTGAAGCACGGCAGTGTTGCGGTGACCATTTCATACCTCCCACTTTCCCTGTCTAAACGGGGATCTACATTCACTTCGAATCTCAAAGGACTATTTTTCCCCCGCTGCAGTAACGTTTTTAGTATAACAAACCACACGAAATGAAAATCTACACTATCGTGGCACTTGTTCTTTTCCTCCCTCTCCATCTCATCTCCACTTGGTGAGACGATGTCTGATGCTTCTTTCGCTCGTATGCGATGGTGAGGGCCTCTGGCTTGGGAATGGATTTCAGGGACACCCTTGGAGCAAGACTTGTGTACAGGAAGCTTTGCTTCAAGGCATAGATTGACTCTCTCTGCAGGTATATTCCCAAAAAGCAGTTCTGCGGCTTTGTTTTTGACGAGAAGCGGAAGAGACCCCGATTCATCCCATACATACAACTAGAAAAGGCAAATCAAACGACTATGTCAGAAATTGTTGAGAAATTGGAATTTAAAAGGAAAAAGAGGCTCCAACAGAAAAATCCAACAGATGGTTTTCAAATGTCCAATATTTAGTATCATCAAATCATCTTTTTATTTTGAGGTATTCTCTAAGCAACAGAGCTTCAAGACAAATTTGACAGAAAAGTCTCATAGCTATGGGTGAATAAGATCTTTTAGGGTGATGACCAGGAAGGTTTGGAAATGAGGTACCCCTAACTATTCAGAAGTACCACTTTGTGGATTTAGTTCTCTTTTTCTACAAAATGTACTCTTGGTAAGTGGATTGAGAACAACTATACACCTTTTCCATGGTAGCTTAGTAATGTCTTATATTGAAAATAAGTTAGTCGCTGAATGTCTATCCTTGTCCTTCTTTCTGCATCAGATTACATACTGTAATAGGCAGACTAGCATGAGCATTAAGGATTTTGAAGAGTCAAACCCTACTGCAAGTGATAATCTTAAGTTAACCGGAAAACAGTAACAAAACTGCAAAAATACAAGGCAAAGGATCTCCTCACCATGAAGGGTTGGTAAATCAGGCTCACTACATGAAGGCGGTCAGAGCTTTTATCACAGTAGAGAGGAACAGAGTTCTGCTTGGGCGCATGCTTACTGCAACAAAAGCCAATTAAGCATTCAATAATCAAGGCGTTGCTCAAATATCACAGCATTCCTTCAACTGAGCAGAAATGAATATCTCTCACCTATGTTCTAATTCCAAAGGCGAACCACAAAGCTGGCAGCCAGTACAAATGAAATCCTTAGCTAAACCATCACCATTCTTACTGTTCATTCTCCGGCTTATGAACATCTTTTCCTTCTCCATTTCACAAGTAGCTCTCCACGCAATTGGAAGAAAGATTTCACCAACAGATGCCAGAAAGATTGCCTTACACGAACAATTCAGGTTTAGTACTTCTGAGATAGAAGTACAATCCTTGTACTCTCCCACTTCCACAACTTTCCAGTTTCTTGATAACTTCTTCTGCTGAGAAACAATTTATGGTCGCATCCTGGCAACAGTTAGTATGGCGTGGATGGAACAGATAAGGTTAACAACAACAAAAAATGACTTCAGAAGCAGGTTAACATAGCTGGTATATACAGGTACAGAGGCATGTCTTCCAAGATTTAAACACCATAAGATAAAGTATATCCATTACTAAAAAAATATTTCTTATCACATGGCTGGAGTAGCAGTATGACTCAAAGAACAGTAAAAGTTCACACATACAAATGATGTAATTTAACATGAAAAAGAAATGGTCATAATAATCAGGAACTAACATTGTGGAGGATAAATTCATTTGCCTTGACCCAACCAATCACCTTCTTGAGTTTTTCCCTTGCTGCAGTGCCAAGTCTGGAGTTCCCTATCAGTTTGTCTGCGTCTAAATGAATACCAAAAACGATGCATTGAAAGTGATCACAGGATGCAATCATGGAACAAGCATTTAAAAATGTCACAAATGGAGAAAGCAGATGTGCTTCCACCTAATTCACATAAGCTACATATGGCTTAGAATGTGCATGTTACTGAATTGATTTCTTTTTTCTTTTTAGAGACAACTACATATTTTACACCATTTATAGTGAAAAAGATCTTGTCATCAATGTCTGGCAGAAGTATTCACCTTTCAGCAGTTCAACTTCGGCACAGTAAATGCTAAATTGAGAAAGGAAATTAGTTGGCCACGGGCAAATAAATAGAAAACTGTGAAAAGGCTTCCTCCATTTTGCACTCATGTGAAAACAGAATAGTGGGATGCAACATGAAAGTGCAAAAGAAAGATGTGTAAAAATAATAATGGATGAACTTGATAAGTTCACTTATATATAAACCTCCACACACAGGACTAAAATATGACAAGAAGCATACCTTTAGAAACCATCAGTTCATAAGAATGGACCAAGGGCACAATTGATGAACAACTGACTGTCCTCGCATCAATAAGATCACCGAATCTGGCAACCTTAACATCTGAGTGGCACGATGAAAGGAGAAATATGTGTTTCATGAGAAGAAACTTCGTTCATTTTAAAAACTATTCATCGCACTACCTAAAATTTTAAATAGCCCAAAAAGTGAATTGCCTACTGTTCTACAGCATTAAGATAAAAAGATTGAGAGGCAATCTTACTTTGTAGCAGTATCACATCACCGGGAATTGCCAAGGACCCCATTTGCTTCTGCCAGAGCGACACAGTGAACCATGGCCGCGTATCATCACCAACTTGCACGTCGGTCCTGATAACCTCCCCACCTCTCGACAACTTGTACTGTCACAGCCAACACCAGAAACAAGAATAAGCAGGTCGAGCACCATCCCGTCGTGGCGACAGCTTAAATCTAAGAGAAAAATGCGCATCGCGCATCCCCTTTGCGTTCCTATTAAGTGTAGCTACGGAATCCGCGCACAAGCAAACGCCTTTTTCCATTGTGCGCACGAACCCACAAAAAGCACGGCCCCGCGGATGCGCTCGAGCATACACTACACACATTTCAAACCGACCCAGAGCGGCAACTCTTTTGCATTTCCGCTGCGGACTCGACAACTCGCGAACTGGAACCAGACGGACAGCCCGGAACGAAAATCACGACCCCGCACCAGCCGTTCTTAGAGACTAAAAGAGGAATTAGTAGATTAATCGCGGATGCCGAATTTCAGATCGATCGGCGTCCGGAAAAGAGATGATGGTTCGACGGTGACCTGAACCGGAGTGGAACGGTGGACGAAGACGAGGAGCTGGACGAAGTCGCCGACGTGAGAAGCTGCTCCCGAGAGATCGATCAAAGGCCCGTACCAGCCGATCGCCGATGCCATCGTCGACGATTCACCAACGAGAGAGAGAGCGAGAGAGAGAGCGAGAGAGAAGTATCGTCTCTGTGCAAGCGCGCGGGATTGGGAACTCTTTGTAAGTTGTTCGAAGGCCCCTGGACTTTGGTCATTTTCTACTTAAGGGCCTCGGCAATTCATACTTTTACAGTCAAGACCCAGACTGTAGAGCTTAAAAATGAAATTTTTACTCTTTTGCTGGAAAATAGAATCATAAAAATGAGATTTTTCCAAGACCATACCCCATTTCCAGATGAATTTTTCTGTTCTAATAGGTTTCACTAGAGGCACGTTGGAAGCATCTTATGCAGTCAATCTAATCTCTTTCTAGTGTTGAATTAAATCCAACGCTTCAGTGTAATACGTTCTTGACATCTCGGTTGTCGCTCTGGACTGTAGGCACCCTAAAAAAGCTTAATCCCCAATCTCTACAATTAAAGTACCACGAGCCATGGACTCTTAATTTAGGATGGTCATTTGGAGCAGCTCAAGTGATAATCTCAACCTTTTTTGCATAATCTCCACCGTGGTTGGGAATCCGTCCTAGTGCCGTCAAACTCATTCTTCAAGTAAAAGAAAATTTACCCTCTTATGGAAATGCGATAGTTTCGAGCACAAAACCCAAATGGGAATTATGTCGGATAAACCAAACATTGAGAAACACATGCCCAGATTGTAAGTGGTCTTGCATTAAAAGAAAAAAATACATGTTATTCATTGGAATGTGCTACCATTCGACATCAAACAGACAACCGACCACAAAATGTAAACATTTAAACAACACTTGGAAACCGGAACAAGCAGAGGCGGCCACCCTAAGTCAAAAAATTTCCTGGGTTGCAGCCTGGGTAGAGTCTACTTTCCCCGTGCAGCTCGAAACCGGCTCCAGAACTTCAAAGTCAGAGAGTGATGCTTGAAGCTATAGTCCAGGTCAGGAACTGGCCTACAAAAATACGGCCCCGTTCCAGCAAAGCAGCTTCTGTTAAAAACCAGCCACTAAAGCCAAAAGCCATATCGACCTGTACATGCACCTCTCACGACACTTGTCAACATAACCAAGTTCATTAAACATCCCAACTTTAGTAACTTCCATCTTAAAGCCTATAAGCAATCCTCTACTGCTTCATCTATACAATAAACTTCCCCAATCCATCCAAGCCCGGCTATTATTCATCTCCCGTGAGTTTCTTCAGAAGCATTGCTACCAGCACCTTCTCACCTCAAATAGGTACTCATATACAGCCTCGCACTAATGTCAATAGGTCCAACATCCCCACCCACTGCATGAAGCGCAACAGGTATGGTGGAGAGAAGTCGCACTGTCATTGGAAAAACCATAGGACCGACTTCAGAACTTTGTGAGCTTAGTCGCGAAATGTCCAAATTCTTAACTTCTGTGGCACCAGAGTCATAGGCACCCACAGCAGACCCACCGAGGTCTGCTTCTTGGTCATATGAACTCACAACAAGTGCAGCATCTTCAAGTGCCCTGAACTTATTTAAGTAACCTCTCCTAACTGAGGACTTATAAGCAAATAGACTAAGCACCAATGTAGACGTGGTCTCAAGCCATTCAACAAACAGACCTTCAACTTCATCGTAGTATATTCTCCTTTCAATCTGCAGACAACCGAGGTGAGAAAAATTACAAATAGAGAAAGAAAAGAAAAAGGCATTCTCAACTGTAAAATGCGAAATCCAACAAAAAAACGCTACTCACCGCCAATGTTGGAATATAAAGGGACATAAATCTGGGACCCAGGCCTAATACTCTAGCTTCTGTTATTAATATCTGCAGATAAAGAACATCATCACTTAATTCCCCAACAGAAAAAAGAGCATTACCCAATTCCTCAAGAATAGAAA
The DNA here is from genome assembly GCF_016545825.1 of Eucalyptus grandis. Taxonomy (NCBI): domain Eukaryota; kingdom Viridiplantae; phylum Streptophyta; class Magnoliopsida; order Myrtales; family Myrtaceae; genus Eucalyptus; species Eucalyptus grandis. The sequence goes on along the minus strand of NC_052617.1, from coordinate 49,638,966 downwards.
GTTAGGTTTATAAAAGGCAGCTAATTGCATACCCTTTTTGCAAATCATGGGAGGATTCCATGCAATACAGGAACAACAATGATAAGTAATGACTAAACTTAAAAAATAAAAATAAAAAAAGAAGAGACAAAGATACACAGTGTTATTAAATGAGATCTTTGCACTTTTTTTGCAATACGTCTCAAAAAAAAAAATTAGAATCTAGACTTTGGGAGAAGAGATACCACAAAAGACCTCAGACGTGTAAGTTTCAGTCATGAAATAAACAAGACAAGAATGATGAGGTAGATGAATGGGACATATACACTAACTTCTAAATCACTAGGGAAAGCAATAGCAGCTGCTGCAGCCACCGACAATTCTAGTGAGACAGACTATCAAAGTCAGCACATCTATCCGTACACAAAGTTAAAAGAGCTCAAAAGAGAATATCTATGACCCGGTCTTTAAAAGACATCCATTCTTAACATCACAAGATCAATTTCTTTCCTTGAAGCACAAAAATTTCTAGAGCACACACCACAGTTATTTAGCAGAAGTGCCAGCAAAAGAAGGAAGTAATACACACCTGCTTTTCCTTTAGAAGAACCCACATATATAGTTTATCAATGGCATCCTTGACGTGCCTACTTGCTAGCTTTCTCTCGTTACAATAGGCAGCCACATCAGACAGAAGTTCTCTGCCAGGAACTCCATACTTCAAAGCTGCAGCAGATAATGCTTCATGGCCCTCCCTAGAATCAGTGACCTCATTGTCAAAAGAAATGCCTGTAAAACACCTGGTCACTACGTCTCCCTGGTTCTTAGCACTGTTTTTCAGGTACATCTCTTCAGCTTCTATAGCAGCAGCAAGCATGCGATGTACTACAATATCGGGATACCGGCGTAATGGAGATGTAAAGTGAGTATAAAGAGGAAGAGCGAGTGCATAATGACCCCATTCATCCTCATTGTTTTTCAAATCACCCGTACAAAAGTAAGTTGCAACTTGCATTGGCTTTGTAGCATAAGAAATAAGAATATCAAACAGCATAGAATCATCCTTGAGGGTTTCCTTGATTTGCTCCAATGACTTCCGAAACTGACCGGAAGAAGAAGTATCCAATGCTAAACCATGTTTCGAACAAAAAGCTTCAAACTCCCGAAGCTTGCGCATATTTGGTTCAGGATGCCTTCGCAATAATGCAGTATCAGGAAAAGCTCTGGCTATGACTTCAGCAGCGGTCCTATTTGCCAAAAGCATAAACTCTTCAATGAGGAAATTTGAGTCTTTCCATTGACAAAGAATGCTCTCGTATGGAATTCCATCCTCATCCAATGAATACGAAATCTTAGAGTTCTCAAATGCTAAACCCCCATCTTTAAGACGATTCTCCTTCAAGATCCTGGAAATATCGTTAAGATTTTTTATGGATGTCATTACATCAGACCACTCAAAATCCCCATGCAATTCCAGGAGGCCATTCTCTGAAGCATTAGCAGTCCCTAGACCGACAATTCCATCAATAATGTCCTGAGCTTGTTCATACGAGAGCTTACAACAAGAATGTATCACAGTACGACCAATCCAACGATCAATAACATTCCCGGAACTGCTGATATCCCAGAAAATTGAAAATGCAAGTCTATCAACTCCAGGATTTAGTGAACCCAAATTTTCAGAAAGCAAAGGTGGCAACATTGATATCTTCCGTCGCAACATGTAGACAGTTGTTGACCGACTTTGAGCTTCCAAATCCAAGGTCGTGTCAGGTTGTACAAAATATGACACATCAGCAATGTGGACACCGACTCTATATGTGCCCGTTGGTAGTATGTCAATTGAGAGGGCATCATCAAGATCGGTCGCAGTAGAAGGATCAATCGTAAATATGCATTTATTTCTCAAATCTTTTCTACGTTGGAATTCCAATGGCGGCACATTCCAAGGGAGACAAGGAAGACAAGAAATAGATTCTGAAGAGAACTCAGAACAATTAATTGAATTCTGAAACAAGATGGCATCAATATTTGGCTGCATCTCGCAGCCACGTCCAAAGACATGCAGGACACGAGCATATGGAAAGTCACTCTCCTCATACCAATCCTCAATTCTGGCAGCAACCAGTTCCATTACCATTGTAGTGTCAAAATCGTTCAATCTTTTTCTGATGCCTTCTGGCAAGTCTTTTGCCAGGACCATCATCTTAGGAAATCTTGCATCTGTAGGCACCAACTGAATGAATTCATGCTCAGAAAAAAATGATGAATTCTTATTTCTTTTAACATTCTTTCCCAATCCTTCCTTGAACGCGAGCCACTGTTTTGCATTAAGGAAACCAACAACAGTGTCTCGACGCGATGATTTTTCAATGATGAACACAACCCTTCCAGTCGGCCTCTTTGATGGGTGAGAACTGATCAAAAAAGAGATCTTCCCTATTGCATCCTCAGGTTCTTTCTGCCAGCTAGAAGACCCTCTCTCGGGATGATATGAAGCAGAGGGGTTATATCCATTAATAAGATTACTTTCTTGACCAATCGATTTCGCCTGACCAGATTTTTCAGAAGTAGTGAGGTCCCCGTAATCATTCCCAGAGACGATAGGATTTCCAGTATAATCAAGCTCAGAATAAATCTCCAATCGTTGTCCGCTTTTGCAAGAATTGCCAGAAATCTCATTGACCTCCTGGAAGACATTACCATCTTCTGTCGTAGCAGAGCTGTCGGAAGACCCAGATGACCCTTTCATCCTGGTCCAGGATGTTAAAGGATCGATCTTTATCGCCACTATGTCACCTTCCACCTACATTAGGGACACGTTAACAATTATCACATAAGTCACACTCCAAGCTGAAATCCTTACAAACCAAATACATCAACAATACTAAGCATCTTTCACATTAGAAATAATTTTCAACCAATCAAATTTGCAAATTGGAAAAAGGCGATATAGCTAAAAATGAGATGGAGTTTGAACAGGTTTGTTATGCTGAAAATTATCATAACCCATCTACCTCCTTCCTTAACAAGATTCTGCAAACATAAGTACAGCTTGCCACTGTCATTCGTGTGACAGCAGAACTCATGCATGAAGTAGGAACTAAGCAGAATCAGACTCCCAGCTTCTGCCAAAATTGTACAGGTCTAAGGCACATAAATGCACCAACACTAACAGTATGAACAGGTCATATGGTGGTAAGCCGGAAGAATTCCCAACTAAACTAAGCAAAGAAGGAGATACCATGAGATACTCATTCAGTCAGAATAAAACTCAAAGCTCATGAGCAAAGTTGACTTACAGCTCTATTCTGCAAAGCAACACCATTTATAAGAATATCCGTCTGCACTCCGTCAATCTTGCAGTAGGCCTGTAACCACAAACCGGGGGTAAAATTATGTACATTCGAATGTATGAAGAGGTCATTGTGAGCATTGAAAAGCTAACAAACCTCTAGTCTATTGTGAGCATTGACACGAAACAATGCCCTGAAGAGATCACCTTTCTGAAAGTAAAAGGCAAAAAACCATTAAAACAGAAATATCCAGAACCGTGATTATACAAAGATTCAAAACATAATCGGTTTACTTTCAATGACTTGTTAGCTACTAACCTCTAGAGCCTCGTTAACAACCTCCACAGACCAATGTGAAGAGGAAATCTTACTCTGATCACAGCTCAAAGTCTGATAAGGACTCGAATCCTTACTAGAAGATGTCTCAAATGACCCTCTACATGAATCTGGGTCAGGAAATGATTTGGAGGACGTTCTTCCTCCAGTGTTAGATGCAAGTGAATGAAAGTTTGCCACCCCCCGCACTTGTTCTTGATCCGCTTCGTCGTTTATATGCATTGCCGGCATGGAATTGAACGAGACAGGTGATGCTTTTGCTGACTCTTGTTCAACTGAGGGATAAGTGCCTAATCCCAAATATTTAACGTTAGAGGGAGATCTTTTCGCAAGGGATAAACCCACGTCGCCTTGAGACTCATTAACTGAACTGCAAGCAGCTTCTACAAAGAAAAAAATTGTAAAATCAGAATTCTGAGCACTGAAAATGAGGCATCTACTAGCAAAAGGCAAACAACAGATTTTATCATCAAGAGAGAAATTAGAAGCAAGAGAAGGATCTGCATATTGCGATATCGACAAGCACCATACAGACAAACAGTAGCTGTTCACAACCATGCAAATACTTTCTTGATCCCGGGTCTCCATTACATATTACACCCATTCTCTCCTTTGGTCGGCGACTTAAACCAAAAAACCTTGAATGTTAAGATGAACCATCATCGACCAGGGCATGCAATTGCAACCTCGAACTATGAGTCCTCTTTTACAAAAAAGAATTAACCAATCCTGAGCTTCTTCCCCCAACTCAAAGTCGATTGCTTTGAGAGAAAGCAAATTCTTTGTCATGTAACCCGTAGCCTACAACTAAATCTAGGCCTCCATGTCCAAACCGATCGAGGGGCCAGTTATACCATTTTCTTTTCCCTGGTGACCTTATCACAAGCAAAACCAGTTCTTACATCCAACTCAGCTACAGAGAGCAACCCGCGACTCAGCAGCCAGTGAACTTTATCAATCGCCGACGTCAAGTTCAATTCAACCCACACCTCAAATCCAAAAAAACTCGAGCATAAACAAACGATCAGGCCCCATCATCGAAAGCAAGAAAAAGCAAGCATTTTGACCAACGAGCCCGGCTCGCGCATACCGGAATTCGAGTTGTTCTGTTTGGAGCGGCGGTTCGATCGGCGCCGGCTCTTCTTCTCCTTCTTATCCCCATCCTCAACCCGCTCGACTACCGCCTGCTCCACACCAGCCTTCATTTTCTCCCCCTCCCCCCTCCGAAAAACCAGCCAGAAAACCGAGACGCAAAAGGGGTCGCGAATTCGGCCGCGGAAATCGAAGCGAACAAAAGGGGAGAGAAAAAGATTCAACAAATCAAAAGTGAGATTAAATAGAAAACAGAGAAAAGCTACTTAAGGAATTAGATCGGGGAAAAAGAGGAACTGGAATCCAGACATCTTCCGATTCGTGGGAAAAAATATAAAAACGGAAGACGATCCGAGCCCGACAGCAGAATCGAAACGAAACGGCGAGAAACCGAAACCGAAACCAAAACCAAAGAAGAAGAAAAAAAGGAAAAAAAATTAAAATTTGAATCTCCTCCGAGAAAAATTCAAGAGGAACCCCCAAACCCCCAAAAAAAAAAAAAAAAAAAAAGAAAAGCAAACGACTAAATAACCGAAATCGAAGTAGGGGAGGATTAGGGTTTATACGGTGGAGAGAGGAGAGAGAGAAAGGGGGGAGGAGAAAGGGACGTGATGAATGGTCGGCGAAGACATGGGCGCCGACTGTTTGATTCCTTTGTCTTCCCTCTTCGCCTTTGCTCTTTCCCCCTCCCTCTCCTTTTATCTCTCTCTTTCTTTCCCTCTCTTTCCTTTTTATTTTTATTTTAATTTTTATTTTTATTTTTGCCTTTGGGACTAAGGGAGTGGGGGATTGGTTCTGGGGCGACACGTGTCGGGCGTGCTTTGGACGCTTGCGGAAGGGGGACGGATCCGGTGGATTGCGTGCGCCATTGGCCAATAGTGCGCGGGGAGAAGGTGGCCCTTTCTGCTGGTGGTGGTGGTGTTGTTGGTGGGTGGGACTTTGGGGGAAAACAAAAGGAAGCGTTGGTGGGGGATCTCGTGGTCGCCGCGCCGGTCTCTGGTCGGGTCACGTGAGGGCTATCCGGTTCATTCGGCGGGCCGGGTCGGGTCGGGACGGGTGATCGATATTGATTGGTCTTTAGACCCCACCCCATTAAATGTCGAGGGCATTCTTTCATAAAATCGTAAAATTAGAGTGATCTTACTGTTCCCCCACGTGCCATTGTTTAAATGTACCTAGTCTACACTCAGGACTTTTGTTCTTTCGTAAAATCGTAAAATTCCTAAAACTTATCTTACTATTCCCCTCGAGAACGTGAAGCGCATTGTTTAGTCATTTAAAACGATGAAAAGTGAAAATGAGCATTAGAAAATGGAGTTAATCATGGCATGGTGACTCCTTTGGTTTCCCTCGAATGGATAATGGTACAAATAATTTATGAACCTTTTGTCAATTTGTAATGTCATTTGCGAATTTTGGCATAATATGTAATGTCGCGTTTGAATTTTTAATTTGTTCAATTTGATTTCTAAAATATTTGTAAATGTTTGATGTAATCATTTTGGGACTAAAAATTGAATATTTACTAATAATTCAAGGAGTAGATTTAACAAATTAAAGGTCTTGGAACGACATTGCACACCGTGCCAAAATTGAGGGATGATGTTGCACAAATGAAAAGCTTATGAAATATTGAGTCAAATTTTAAGAATTATTAATGTCATTTTTCATTTTCCCAAAGTTAAAAACGGATGAACTGTAAAGTAAGTCCATTCTTGGGCACAGCTTGTCCATTTAAATTCAATTAGACTAACCCACACCCCTAATCATTCTTTTTTTTTAAATGATTTATATATTTTTAATTATCAAGAGCGGATTTGAACAAGTACTTTCATGACGCTATGCTCAATCCATCATGTAAGCTCGAGTCACATCGCAAAGAGCAGGGTACTTGCAATAATTAATGTTAGAATATCCTATGGATTCCATATATAAATTAAGATATTCTACTATTATCCTTCGTATAATTTCTGGAATTGTTTTCCTATAATTTGCTTTTCCAAATTAGACCTCATTGTATCTATTTATTCTGACCTTGTGCCCTAATACCTATATACATAGCTTTTCCCTAAATCTTTGCTCTTTATCAATCGAGACATGTGACGTGCGATAATCCTTCTCTAAATAAAAATCAAGCAAACTTAGCAAGGGAAAAATAGGTTATTGCAAAGCTCATCTCTATCCCCTGGCTCCCACCTGCACCCGTCGAGAGAGAGAGAGAGAGAGACGACGGCGACATTGGCCGCCTGGCTTCCCCGGTTACAGGCAGCAAATAGGCTCGGCAATTGGGACGGGGCAGAGAGATGGAATTTGAGAGGATCGGGTTATATCACGTGTCGTGTTTTGCAATTTTGCACGAGAGTTATTCAATGGGGACACAGATAATTTTTGTGTCTCCAGACTCTCCACATAGCAGCATCGCAGTAACAAAACCTTCGTACAACAGGAATGATGGGACACCATATTCAAGTGTCAAAGTTAATGAGGTTGTTGGAAGAAACTGAGAAACATTAGTTTGCATGCTTCCCGTGCCTCGTTGGTACGAATTCGTCCACTTTTCATGTTAATTGTAATAAAGCGCAGCTTCTCTCTTCTAGTTTTACCCTCCTTAAAACAAAGTCGACAAACTCTATTTTCCATCTATAAACATAAAATAAAGTTCATTTTTAGTTCTTTCTACCTATACATGCAAAGAACCTATTAATTATGTCAATTGAGTTATAATTTTTTCAGTATATTACAAGTTGAATACATCTGATCAATTTTGGTCGATAATTAATGTGTAAATATTGACCCTTCTACATAAAACAATTAGCATCGACATGGACAATTTTTGAATTTTTTTATTTTTTTTTTTTTCTTTGCTTGGCCACAACAAGGGCCATACGTCCTCATCTAGGCTTGGGAGGGCCACAACCTAACTAAAAAAAAGTAAAGAAAAGGAAAAAAAAATTCACAAAATTATTAACATAAAAAATCCCAACATCAATACCGACCTTACTACGTAGAACGCTCGACAATTATGTTAACAATTTCTAACTAAAATTACCTGAATAGACTCAATTAGTAAAACACGAAAAAATTTAGAATTCAATTGGTGCAATTAAAGATTTACAATTGAATTGGTAAAAATGTAATAAATTATGATTCTTTTGGTAATTTTTCCCTCCCTGTTTCTCAACTCTCTTTTCCAAAATTGTCAAATTGAATGCTTCCCATATAAAAATTATCTTGTCCTGATTGACCATTCGAAGGATCGATAAAGCGTAAAAAAAATCAGGCGGAACCATGAATGAAGAGCCATAAAAATTCAGATTTTGTCAATGCTACAAAAGCATGAACGACCAAATGTCACTCCTTTCTAGTCGCGAATTACCTTTCGGTCTTCCTCGTGTCTGAAAATGATCGCGCTGGTTTCTTAAATCTTAAGTAAGAGACGAGGAGTGCAGTGTAGAGCGAAAAGGGCACGTGCCACTTGAGCAAAAAAATCCGCCACGGGTAAGCCCATTCTTCGGCCCAATGGGCTCTTTTTGAACAGATACATTGGCGGAATAGAGACTCCTCCTTTGGGAATAATTATAGGCCACCTCACGATCTTCCTAGCTAATCTTTCTTAGCTGTCTTCCTTCTTTGCGGATAATATTGTAATGTTCTTGATTGAGCTAAAGAAGCAACGCATTTTATTTATTTATTTATTTATTATCGATTCCAAATTTATAAGTGTTTTTTTTTCATGATCGTGTCTGTATCATTGTCTTATGATTTTTTATGAGCATATAGTAAGAAAGTAAATGGGCAATTCTCGAACAAATGAAATGTGCGAAAAACAAAGGTTTCTTTTTCTTTTATTTGCTCACTCTAATATCATCCAACCACCCTGACTTAATCGAGCAACTGCATAGGACTTTTTCCGTTTTCCCGAGGTTATTAAGCCTTCAGGCTGTTCGATTTTTTTTTTTTTAAAGAAAAAATGCAATCCAAGATGTTGGCTTGACGATTGAAGAGCTACCCTTGCATTTTGCACATAGCTGATCGATCGAGCGCACTAGAAAATTTCAGCAATTTGCCTTCCCCATCTGTCTTCCATTGGGGAAAAAAGAAAAAGAAAAAAGTCAAACAGCTATATGAGCCATTTAAACCAATTTTTTTTTTTTTTTAACTTGGCAGTTTCACATTTTGCATTTGGAAAGGGCCCTTAAAAATTGAGTAGTCTTTTCCCATCCCCGAATATATTTGGTTCTATTCAAGAATGACTCGCTCAAAAGTCAAAGAGAATTGGTTGACTTGGGAAGGTGGCTGCAGCCTGCAGATATATATGATTCTCAAGAAATTATAGAAGCAAGCCATCCTTATTTTATATTGGTTTGCCCAAGAGAAGCAATTGAGTTTACATTTCTAGATTCAGGGTACCTGCACAGGTCACGAGAGATCAATTTAATCAATTTATGAGAATCACATTACGTTCACAAGCCTCCAAGTAGCCTGGTTTCTGTGCTCACGTCCTCGGAATATAATATAAAAATATAAAATTGTATAATGATATGATTCTACTCAACCAATTAATTGAAATGGCTTCTCACGATTCCTTTGAAAAATTGACTGGGGACTACTAATTGATAATAAATCGAGTTAGTCTATAAGATTCGTGGGAAAATAGAGCAAATAGCGAGGAAACAGCCTGGCGATATGTGGTTAGTGTAAATGATTAAAGGAGATTGCCTTGAAAAACCCATCTGCCTCTCCAAGATGGCAATGGAAAGATAAGTGTAGTCCGACGGTGCAAAACACTCACAAGAGAAGATCTCTCGAGATTTCTTATAGATACTCGAATGATATTATTGAATTATTAAATATTAAACTACGCTTCATATAATAATGTAGACTTTTAGAATAGTTAGAGACGATTCTTCAAAATCTTAATCCTTAATTTTAGTTTCTTCAGATTTCTAGACTAAAGTCCATATATCATCATATTATCGTTGCATAAGATTCTTCCTGGTATAATTTGTTCTCAATGTCTTACGTAGAAAGTTAAATCTGACTTGGGAGTTTCACATTTTTTGGGTAGGACTCTTCTTGTCTTCAATTTTTTTTTTTTTGGTTAGAAACAACAATTGCAACGGGAGCACTTTGCTTACAAAAAAGGGGATTACTTGTTTGAATTCATCACCTGGGGCTTAGCAAGTGTGACATGCTTGACATGCTCAAAGCGCGTTGTAATACGAGGAACAATTCCATACCTCTTCAGTGAATCAAATCAAAACAAGTTATGGTTTAATTGTATATACAATAAGGACCTAACAATCTTAGATGATTTATTTTTAGATTTATCCTTTTAATCAATCATGAGGTCAGTTCTTCATTATTATAATTACCTTTTCTTAAAATAATCCACGAACTGGCCATCACGCAAGGATAGCATATATATATATTTACATAATTATTTCACAGCTCAAAAATTCAAGTCATTGAATAATTATTATTTTCGCCGGATAAGCCTGACCGTGCAACTGGGCGGTCGGGATCAGAAGTCGCTGGAGCCTGACGCAGCGTTGGTCAACCCCTGTAGGCGCCCGCATTATATGGGATCCCCCGGATAATTACCCACTTTATATTCGACAATGACACGCAATTCGCTGCGACATTTTCTTTTTTAGCAATTTATGTTTTCAAATGGCGGACCGAACGATTTATTTTAATGAAACCGAAAGCGAAACGTCAGACCACGACGGTGCAACGCACGTGGAAGAGTCGGGAATCCGCACAATTATGATCGCGAGCATCCTCCCGACGTGTGCAGTTCGTATCGTGCCAACCCCTCTTGGGATCTCCAACGACTGATTTTGCGGGCGACCATAATTGACGGCGCTGCTTAATTGAGCTGTAATTTTGTTTCTGCTGGGAGTCACTCCCTCGCGGACACGTGTAATTTGGCCGGGTTTTTTTTTTTTTTTTGGCTTTGTGTAGACTTTTTGGTGATCGTGCATGGATGTAAATGCCGGCAAGACAAAGTAGGCTCTTCCAACATTAAAAAGCCATGATGATCACGTTTTTCCTTTTTTGGGTAATGTACAATTTTGTCTTGAAAGTAGGCTCAACGCCTCAATCGGATGACTTTACATGCAAGTGGGCACCGGCAAGCCTTTAAGCTTTCGGCAAGGAGATTTTGTGACTTGCCAGTGTGACTTTTCTTCGCATAAAGTTAGAATTAGTAAAGCTATGAGATCGTCAACTTTCCGACCTTGGTTTTTTCTTTTCTCCCTTCATTTTTTCATGTCGAGAAAGCTAATTGGGTAGGTGAAATGCGAGTCAATATGTGAATGGACAGACCAAATACAAGAATGTTCAAGCTTTATGATGTAAGAAATTAAATATTCGATAATTTGACGTGAACTTGATTTGTAATATCCGCAGATTAAATCACACGAGTATAAGTGAAGCGAAAACATATTCTATTTTTTTACTAAACAGGCTTTTGGTTTTTGCCTTTTATGCCAATAGTTAAGTTGGAATTTAAAAAAAAATGGAAATAGAATGATAGGTGAAAACCCTGCTAGGATACTAGATCTCAAGTATTCAATTACTTCACAGAAAAGTTAAATGACATGTGACCTCATTTTGTTTATGTTTTTTTCTAGTCTATTTACATCCATCGACCAATATACCCATAAAATGTGGGTAACCTAGAAATTTGGTGCAAGATACTATAATGTAAGGCATGACTTAATGCGATTGGTAAGTTACACATTTTCAAAAGAAGAAATAATATTTTCGCAAATTAAGTGACATTCGACAATAAGATGATGGTATCAAAGGACAAAGTTGGACATAGCCAAAATTTAGGAGATAACCATTGATACAAGCTCCATTTATTTCACGAAAAATAAATAATTTAAAAAATATATTTATAATTAATCAATAAAGAATGTATGTATTACGATAATAATTTATTCTTGAATAGTTTTGTGAACGATGAAAGTGGTTATTTTTATAAGTAATTATTAAAAAAAAAAAAATTAAAATTATTTATTTTTCGATGAAATAAATGGTGCTTAAAGCAGGGAAAATAATTTTCATATCATTATATTTCTAGTTCAAAAAGGTTTAAAATAGAAACCCGCTCCTCTTCTAAATTTCATTTCCAACGGCCACTTCAACTGCCGTCCTCGCCATTATCGACTAAAACACAGCGACGACGAGACATGTCCGCCGTCCTCGTCGCTCGCAGCTCTCTCTTTCTCTCCCCAAAGCTATCATCTTTCCCATTCCAAAGCAACGCCGCCCCCCCCAAAAGCCGCTCCCACCGCATCTGCATTCTCGAAAATAGCAATCCCATTTACCCTTCTCTCCGACCTTCTCTGCCTCCGACCCCCGAATGGCGTGCCCTCGCCGGGTTTCGCCCCCGACGGTGGCGCCATTTGATCGCTGCATTGGAAGCAGGGGAAGCAAGAGCTCGTGCCCATCCCGCTCGCGTGTGACAAGCAATTGTCGAGTGCAAGGAGCGGCAGTTCTCCGAGCTGTGGCCTCGTTCCCGGCACGCGGAGGCGGCGGCGCCAGTACTAAGCAGCTGTTGTTGGCTGAATTATTTGCGCACACCAATTGTTCGTCGTTTTACCTGAACGAAGCATGTTCCCTGTTGAGTGTATCATCTGGGTATTGTTTGAGTCGCTTTTGTTTGGTGGTTTTAAACTGAGGGGTGGAACTGCAAGGGTGTCCTCTTGCTGATCGAATTAATAAAATAGTGGGGAAAGAAATGGGTAGTGAGCGAACGGGACCTGAAGTTGCGGCCAGACGTGCTGCTCCAATAATTGTTGGATAAAGAAAATAATTCCGAGAGTCGGGACCAGATGGCAGTTGCACAGACAATTAATTGTTGTTATGGTGGTTGCTGGTTCTCTAGGTTAGAAGGTAATGAACTTGGGATGGGAAGAGACCTTGTCATTGTGGAGAAAACCTCGTGGGAAGAGACCGTGTAATTGTGGAGAAAAACTTGTGAGCAAGATAGAAATGTGAGAATGATATTTAAGTTCCCAGTGGGCATCACCGCGTGAAACGCTGATGACCGCTATGATAAATAAGCTCTCCCTTAGATTTGACCTCCACAGAGATATCATCGATGATGTAACCGTTTCGCCCTCTAGGCTGCCTGTCACGGTCAAGGAAGAGAGGGGGTCAACGCATTCGTAGAATCAGAGCCAAAGAAAAGAATGAAGAAATCCTGAGCATAGCAGTTCCTCCCTTCCCATGACCCCTCACATCCAACTTCTTACAATGTTCTTTGCATCTGCTGCCCCATCCCCTCTCCTCATGGGATTCCTCTTAGTCTTGCCTACGGTTTTCTTCTCCTGCGCTCTGGTCTCAGCTCTTCCTTTCTCAGAACTCATACGCCCGGATTTCAATGGTTCATACCTCCAGTTCATCGACAACTCTGGTGCATTTCTGCTATCTCGTAATGGAACATATAAAGCTGCCATTTGCAGTCCCGATGCTCGACAAATCAACTTCTACCTTTGTGTCATTCATGTGTCGTCTAACACCATGATCTGGTCTGCTAATCGGAATCATCCTTTCTCTGAAGCTGGTAAAATTTATCTTACTTCTAAGGGGATTACCATTGTAAATGAAACAGGGGTTGAGGTATGGTCGGCTCTGCCAACTCAATCATCTGTAAATGCCTTGTTGCTCAACGAGATGGGTAATCTGGTCCTAGTCGATCAGGCCAACAATTCTTTGTGGGAAAGTTTTAGATATCCAACAGATACGATTGTGATCGGGCAGCACTTGCCTGTAGGAACATCACTTTCTAGTGCTGTATCAGCTTCTGACTTGTCAACCAGCGACTACCAGCTTGGGCTTACTTCTTCAGATGCTATACTGCAGTGGCATGGACAAACATATTGGAAATTGTCAATGGATACCAGCGCATACACTGATTCAGGTTACACGGTTGAGTTTATGACCATAAACGGGACAGGCCTATATCTGCTCGATCTCAATGGATCAGTGGTCGTTCGGGTGGCCTTGGCATCTACTGATTTCCGAATTGGCAAGCTGGATGCCTCTGGCCAGTTCATGGTCAATAGCTTTTCCAATGGGAAGTGGAACCATGAGTTTGTGGGGCCATCTGATGGTTGTCGACTTCCGTCTGTCTGCGGCAGAATTGGGCAGTGTTCAGCCAGCTCTGCTTCTAATACTCCTACCTGTTCATGTCCCTCTAATTTCCATCTGAGTTCTCCGAACTCAAGTACTTGTGTGCCAGTTGATGGTTCCTTTTCGTTATTTTCAGCTTGTAACTCATCAAATAATGGTAGTCAAGTGGATTCATCTGCTGCTACATATTTGACCATCGGATATGGCTACGACTACTTCTCCAATGATTTCTCTAAGCAACTGAACTATGGGTTGAATCTGTCTGTCTGTCAAGAAGTCTGCTCTGGAGATTGTTCTTGCTTTGGAGTATTTTATGATAATTCATCCGGGTTTTGTTATAAGATTGAAAATAAGTTGGGGTCCGTTATATTGAGCGCTAACAGTGACGATGATCTGTTGGGATACATCAAAGTTGTGGCCACCCCCTCAACCAACTTTGATGGTAACAACAATTCCATTGATCAAAGTCAAAAGTTTCCTGTGGTTGCTCTCATACTGTTACCTTCCGCTGCATGTTGCATCCTAATTGCAATAGGTTTTGTCTGGTTGAAAAGATGGAGAATCTCAAAGTTCGGGGAGATAAAATCAGGCCAACCTGACTGTCCTTCCTCAGAAGAGCTTGATGCCTTCCACATCCCTGGCTTACCTAGAAGGTTTGATTATAAAGAGTTAGAAGTTGCTACAGATAAATTTAAGACCCAGATAGGGTCAGGTGGGTTTGGTGCTGTATATAAAGGTATACTTCCTGATAAAACAGTTGTTGCTGTAAAGAAGATCACCAACTTAGGGATCCAAGGGAAAAGAGACTTCTGCACTGAAATTGCTGTAATTGGAAATATCCATCATGTCAATTTGGTCAAACTGAAAGGTTTTTGTGCCCAAGGTAGAGTTCGCTTGTTGGTTTTTGAGTATATGAATCATGGGTCACTGGATAGGATCCTCTTTGGCACTGGACCTGTTTTGGAATGGCAAGAGAGGTTTAATATTGCACTAGGAACAGCACGTGGCCTTGCATACTTGCACAGTGGTTGTGAACAGAAAATTATTCATTGTGATATTAAACCGGAAAACATTCTTCTGCATGATGATTTCCAGGCAAAGATCTCCGATTTTGGGCTTTCAAAGCTTCTGACCCCTGAGCAGTCCAGCCTCTTCACAACAATGAGAGGCACTCGTGGCTACCTTGCACCTGAATGGCTGACAAACTCTGCGATTTCTGAGAAAACAGATGTTTATAGTTTTGGGATGGTGTTGCTTGAACTTGTGAGTGGCAGAAAGAACTGCTTATTGCGGACTCAAAGTCACAGTTTGGAGGATGATAGCAGTGGTTCGCACTCATCTTCATCATCAGGGTCGGGATTCTTATATTATCCTCTGTTTGCCTTAGAGATGCATGAACGAGGGAAGTACTTGGAACTTGCTGATCCAAGACTAGAGAACCGGGTGACAAGTCAGGAGGTAGAGAGACTGATACAAGTTGCTCTGTGTTGTGTTCATGAGGAACCATCACTACGGCCAAACATGGTAGCTGTAGTCGGAATGCTTGAAGGGCGGATCCCTTTTTGTCAGCCCAG
This sequence comes from Eucalyptus grandis, assembly GCF_016545825.1. Classification (NCBI taxonomy): domain Eukaryota; kingdom Viridiplantae; phylum Streptophyta; class Magnoliopsida; order Myrtales; family Myrtaceae; genus Eucalyptus; species Eucalyptus grandis. The sequence goes on along the minus strand of NC_052617.1, from coordinate 49,623,539 downwards.
AATAGAATCTTTGAACTTTTTGCGCTTCTATGGGCGTAGGTTTACTGAGGCTTCCGTGATAGGAGAAGAAAACAGATCAAACAATGCAATCTTATATTCTCAAGCGAACGCTTTTCTTACAAGCATGGCTGGTGGTTCCTATAGATCTGTCTCTTACATGTCTTCTCAGCAAGTTTCTGGCCCGAGATAGCAATGATCAACTTGGAGTTTTATGGCTTGTAGACAGATTGTGTAAATTCTTGAATTGCAAAGCCCTCAATCTTGTTGCCTTTCTGGGAAGTCCTTAATTCCAAAAGTCAGAGAGATTAGAGATGTTTAACGCCCTTGGATCTGGGACCTTTGTTGCTTGAATAGGGCGATTCTTTTAGCTAAGTAAATCAAAGCCTATGTATTATTTCCAAGCCTTTCTATTTCATTAACAGTTGGTTGCTTGTCTAATGGCTTCTGTGGTCGTCATTCATATGTTTCTGAATATCGGTAATGGAACTAAGAAAGTCCTACTTTTCAGGATCCGAATAATCTCATCTTATATTGTGTTTTGGTTTCAACAGAGATCCGCTTCACTAAAACACATACTGAAACTGACCTGAAAAAGGATAAGACAAATAGATGAAACAGTTTGGTTCATTTCCAGGGATCCAGCGCATGCATTTCTAAAGAGGAGAGGAGAGGATTGTTGTTGCTATAGAGAACGAACTTGACTAACTGTAAGGTAGAAGGATCTGCAATAATGGTTCTGCCATTTAAAGCATGTTTTCTGAGATATGTGTAATAAGTCAGATCCAGTAGATGGATCTAGTTACATAGTGTTTAACGATCATGAAAACATGTCTATCTCAGGCCAATAAAAAAATTGGCAGGTTTCAACATTGATATACATTTCACTTTCGCATTTTTTTTACTAGATTCCTCCATGAAACACTGACTAAACTTTGTATAAGGTGGAAGTTTTCCAAATAGATTGCATCATATGTATATTTGACATTCGTCATTAAACATGGCAGTAAGTGGTTCTCAAAAGTTGCATTTCTGACTTAAAATAGGCCTGCCTTTCAGCGTACTTCATGCATAGTTGCATATTTTTCATTTACTTGTTGTCTAAACTTCTGCAGCTGACAAAGAAACCTGAATTTTAGATTTTTTGAGGGGAAATCATATGTTAGTCCTCACTTTTGCCACAGCGATGATATAGAAGAATTAGCATTATTGCAGAATTGATGTACAGATTACACCAGATGTGGTTCCCTGGACACAAGTATTTTTCACTAGTTGTTACGTGTAGATATGTCGCACTTCATGCACTTTCTTTTTCGTTTTCACGATACTGCAATCATTGTTTGCAACATTATGCCCGGACAGCCAACACTACTTGTTCAACCATGCGACATGTTTTTTCTTGGTGCAGAGTAAACATTCTCACAATCCATGTGCCTCACTTTGAACAAAACATAAGTTTTAAGTGGGTTGTGATGAATCCAGGATTTATAGCAAGTGTGTGTATGAAGACTAAATTGCCTGCCTTTTAGGCAGATAAGCATGTTATAAACATAGGATCCCTTCCCAGCAACCACTAAGAAAGCCAAACACTACATACTAAGTAGCAAGTACTGCTGCCCACAAATGCCAAATTGCAGGAAAAAACTAACTAGGAATCAAAAATGACATTACTTCTGATAAGATGACGAGTTTGATTCTTGTTTCATTCTAAAGGCCTAAGTCATACGGACAAATCTTTGATGGGGCTTAATAAATCCAAAAAAAAAAGAATTGACGAATCGCAGTACAGACAAATCATTTATATAACAACATCCAGCAAACATTAATGTCCAAACATGGGAAGATTGATATGGAATGAATTTGCTTCCCCTACAATATTGTCAAACATGCCAAAAACAAAGTTTACATATTGCATGCTGTACAAAAGCATCCATTTATAGAGAGAGACAGCATTGAACGTATCACCATCACGGCCTTTGTAAATTTGACTATAAAGTGTAAGGAAAATAAAATAAAATTTGACTACAAAGTCCTTGACATACGATGAGGAATTACCGTTACAATTACAATAAAGCAAGGAAATGATGTAGATGAAATTACAAAGCTTTTAAGACAAATCTAATTTGCATTTACAGCAAGGATATATATGAACCATCTCGGGATCAACACTTAGTGCAAAGCATCATAGGTAAACACAAAAGGGAGGTCTGTCTCAACATTTAGCTCAGTAAAACCTTTGGCCAAACTGGTAGGTCATATATCAGGATTCCAAGAGTAAAAGAAATCATTATTGTAGCAGCGGCATATGCATAAGCGTGCCAAGGATGCTCGCTCTGTCTCATGGCATTGAACTCACCTATAAAAGTGGAAAGAGTACTCAGACAACCCAGGAAGCCCATTTGCACGCCCGTGACAAAATCGTCGCAGTTCTTGGTGTTCACCTGCGATACAAGAAATGGGGTAAATAAAATCCCAATGGATAATGCGACATAAAAATAATATCACAGAAAGTAGGAAGTGCGTGATATCAATCCCAGAACATCTACAAAATAAATTGTCTAGGTCACGTCAATGGGCATATGTCCATACCTCTACACTTTTCGGGCCCTCTGTTGCAGTTATAAGCTAGAAAATAAACTAAGACCATGAGCAAGTTTGGTGTCCGTGTTGACTCACTTCTTTATTCATTCGAGATAGTGGTGGTCATGGCACAAGATGCAGAAACATCGGCCATCAAAGTACCATAGGGAACCCATTTAAGCCAAGCAGCTTTCCCTAGGATGCGCCAATTTAGTCAAGCCAAAAACTAGGGGTGAGCATCGGTCTAGGGTCAACCCTGGACCAACCCTGGACTGGCCCAACCCTGCCAGTTCTGGTCCGGTTTTTAGAGAGATTGGGTCGGTCCTTAGTCCTAAAATTATGGACCAACATTGTGCGGGTTAGTTCTCGATCATGAGAGTTTCGGGTCGGTCCAACCTGGACCAACCCCGACTATATATATAAAATATATATTATTTATAATTTTTTTATATAGAGAAAACCTTAAAATAAATGACGTCAACAATATTAAAAGCTCTTTAGTGAGGAGTTCAAGTAATTTTACATTATTTTTTAATAACTTAAATTTTTAATGTTTTTTACAGCGTCGATAGTTATAATTTACGAATGAGGAAAATGTTTTTGTGAGGAGTCCTCATGGCGTCCAAAAAGACATAAACAGCTCCTTATGACATCCTCCTCTAGTATTCGTTCTTTTCGGTCTTATTTGTTCTCTTAGTCTTCAATTTGCCAAAATCGAAAGAAACAACTTCTCGCTCGCCACTCAACACTCGCCACGCTCGCTTTGGGTCACTCGTGCCCCTCATCGCTTGATACTCACTTGGCTTGTTGCTCCCCGCTCGACATTCAATTCTCATTATGTTCGACGCTCACCCCACTTGACCCTCACCGTTTGCTTCTTTTAGCTGACCTCACTCATCATTGAACTCATTAGGTCGGTATGGTCCTTAGTTGCCCTTTTAAAGAGTACAAAAAATGAAATTAAAAATTATTAGTTGGTCCTGAGTTGACTTTGAAATCAGACCGGACCCATTGGGTTAGTTCGATCCTCAATCGTTTTTTTTAAGGAGTACAAAAAATGAAATAAAAATTCTTTACCAAAAAAAAATGAAATAAAAATTATCGGTTGGTCCTGGGTTGACCCTAGAATTGGACCGAACCCATTGGGTCGGTCTGGTCCTTAATCCCAAACTCAATAGGGTTAGTTCTCAGTCTCAAAAATTGAGGACTAGTACTGTGCGGGTTGGTCTTAGGGTTAGGGGATGGACCGGCCCAGCCCAACCCGGACCATGCTCACCCCTACCAAAAACCACCTTATCCACACACCTGCAGGGCCAGCCATGCAAGGGATCCACACTTGACCCATAGTTCTGCCTTTTTCCAAACCCTTTCTAAAGCATAATTCCGCTCACAGCAAATGATGAGGGGAGCATCAGAATTACCACCACTGATATGGCAAAGTGACGCTAATTGCGATCTACAGCCGCCTCCTTGCTTGATCTGAAAAAACCTAATCTAAAATTCCTCATGATCCTCCTAAAGAGCCACCTAAAACCCATTGCCGTTTCCACCCCAAAGATGATTGAGTACGCTGCAAGGACCAATCCTGCAAGGTTTTGTAATGAAAACACACTTCTTATTCCGAAAATTGAAAACATTATGAAACTGAATCAAGTGCAACGTACAAGTGAAATGTTGTTCAGATACATTGCAACTCCAGGTTGAGATGATTTCAAAGTGTCTTTACCTAGCAGGAAGCTCAGAACGGGGAACAACCATTGCCTATTAATTGCCAGATCAATCATTTTCTGGTTCCAGCCGCTGAAAGTTGTAAGGCTACCCAAGTAGCCAGTCGTCATCCCAATGGCAAGGTATTCTGAAATATCGGATATATCTTCTTTGAATACAACACCCAACCAACCCATTAAAAATGAGCCAAACTATAATGAAATTGGATTGAATTTGCATGAGAACTTGATAGTCAACGATCCATCAGTGACTGGATATTGAACTAGACAATTATTTGGCTTGAACATAGCCATGCATCAGCAGAAAATACCATGGGACTTATTAAGTACTCCCCTGAGCTTTTGACATTACTAAGAGACACGCAACCAATCCCCTCAGACCTGTTTACAGGCCAACAATTGGTCAAATTGCCTAAGCTCCGAGCATTACTATCAAAATCATGATACAGTGAATATGTTCAGTTGTTCTTCCTCATAAGCTATTGCGAGGACTTGCAGCATGTAACAATTTCTGTTTCTGACAATATCATCACATACTTTCACTGTATACAGGGCTTAGAGAGGAAAGATTAGCATGATAAAAGAAATTAGCAAAACTGCCTCAGAATTCAAGTTATGGAAAGCTATTCATGCGGTAACGGATGATGTAGCGAGAGATAGAGGCTCTCTGAGAATGAATCCAGCTGAATGTGTTCTTGGCTGGCTTGTTTTGAGAGAGAGAGAGAGAGAGAGAGAGAGAGAGAGAGTACCATATTGGAAGGTAGACGAAGGTATAAAATGGTTTGGTCGCTTGTCACCCCAGCAATCTGTGGGCCAAAAAGTTTTTGCAGCAGATACCTGGCTAAAACCTGTGAACAAAGTTGATTAGATGCATATGATGACTTCAAGAAATGGGAACTCTTCAAATCATTTTCCAATAAAAGTTCGACATTGATGATTTTTAGTGCATAGTATCTTATTGGTGCTTTGGCACTAGAAAGATGCGAGCATCACATAAAAGTGGATTCTGAAGATTCGCTTATGCCTTCCATGAAAAAAAAAAGGAAAGAGAGAGAATGAGCGTGCCATTCATAGCACAAAGAAGCACAAAAACGAAAAGTCCAATGCCGAGAGATTAAGAAAATGTATCACCCCTGAGATGCCAAAAGCAGCTAGATGAAGAAGATGGGAAGTGTTCAGATACTGGGGCAACTCTTCTCCATCACTCTGCATTCAGAGAACACATAAGTTTCTCTAGGGATCGAATCATCAACATTCATCTAACAGCTCTGAGAACCATAATCCAGTAGTTCATTTGAAGAGGTACAACATATTGATAGATGGAACAAAGTTCACAGATTGTTGTGTAGAGAGTGTGCATTTTTAAGTCACTCTATTTCTTCTTCGGCAATGGTAAACAGGGAATACTATGTTCATAATGTTGCTATTCACCAAGCAGCAATTCATGACATTGCAGTATATGTAAATACTAAGTCCCTTTGTGCATAAATTGACCACAAAGCTAACCTACAGTCCTCAAATCTCAATGATCTGTATGGACAGACAAGTCTGTACAAACTCTTTTAGGAGCTTATTTGCTTTTCGTCTTCATGGTGCACTATTTTGACCGAAGGATGATGATTGAGCTCCACCACCAACAGTATTACGGGGGAACTGACATGTGGCGTTGTAGGATTCTGGGACTTGAATCCATGGGAATGCAATAAAGGATCCTCTTGCACTGGAAGACCTGTACCTTCCTCGAGAGCATCGTCCGAAGGCATGTTAGTACTCTCATTTCTGCTCTCTGCACATCTATGGAGAGCCAGACTTGCCATATCTCCTGACACTGACCCAGAGACCGCGTCATCTTCTATTTTACCATTCATCTTCAAGTGTAGCGAACCCAAGGAACTTGAAGGACAAGCACTGCTTGTGGGAAGTGGGACTATGCAAAATGCCTTTGGTCAGTTTGGAGCTACGATTCTTCAAATCCGAGACATGTGCAGAAGAAGAATGTAGCTTTAATCTTCTGGAAATGAAGTAAGAAGCAATTCAACCAACATGTGGGTCTGGATCAAGAGAAATGTGAATGACAACTGTATAAGGTATCACGGGGCTTTTTCTATTTAGTGCCACCGCTTGATTTCATTTTTCAGTATCATTCGAGTTGTGAATACTGTCATTTGCACTTATATAAGTCTGCTGATATATTTCCTTTGTAAGTAAATGGCCAATAACAGAGACCTGGCATCAGTGGGAAGATGATTTCGAAGTTCAGTTGTCGCCTCCCTCCTGTTATAGTTGACTCAACCCACATTTGTACGGTGAACCTAAGAGTCGTCCCGCTTAAACTTTATTCTTACTTCTGAAACAGCAAAATCATTGGGATTCCTCGCATAATAAACATATCGAAGAAGACATATATAATTCAAATTATTATAACAGCATAAGTTCCTCCTTTGGGAAACCTCTTGCTCTCTAGTGTAGGGAAAGCGGCACTGTTCCGCATTCAGAGAAACAGTGCGCACCATCGTCTTACCATGAAAGAACAAATTTTCAGTTTGGAGATTCCCACTTTGAATGACACTGTTTGAGTGTTTTCCATACACACATCTGAAGTAAGATCAACCCATGGAAGGAAGCTGTCCATGTGAGAAAAAGACAGCCATTAAACTTGCCCAACGTCATTTATTTCCATCCATCTATCAACGAGTCCTGTGTTCTGATCGCAGTGAAAGAGGGAATCGCGCTGCGCCACATGGGTCTTGTCCTTTGAACTACAACGATTGGCTTTATATCCCTTCCGTTCTCATGCATACCCATGCATCTGCGTGCGTGCGTGCCACGTTGGGCTGACAAAAGCTCTCGAAAAGCGCGATTTCGATTTACTTTACCTAACAAATTTCGATTCCTCGTTTGCTGTGACCTCTAGTTTCCATGGATCGATACCTCGAACGGGAAAAGCAGCATTATCAGAGAAATCGAGTAAAAAAAGAAAAGAAAAGAAAGGAAAAGAATAAGGCAAAAACTGTGGACCGTAATGTTAGAGATTGCATATAAACAAAACTTGAAGATCCCGATTTTGTCCATAACAGGTAAATTCATACAAATCCGGGATCGAATAGCGGAAGCATAATATCAACTTACCTCCAGCCATTGATGAAATCTAGAAGTGGGAAACCTCCGGATCTTTGATGGATCCACACAACACAGCACGAGAAATTTGCAATGTAGAAAACACACGTCCTGTTCTACTGCTCAATCCCCTTCACAAAAACTTGATGGTGTGTTTTTCGTATCGTTAGGGTTTGAAAACAGACGACCTGACGATTTTATTCCGTTGGTTACGTTACCGGTATCTTCCATCAAGACCATTATGGTAATGTAATAACGGACAAATATCACTTAATACACGTGGGTAATTAAGGGCAATAATTGGAATTAATATAGGGAATCAATTGGGAATTTATTGAGAATGGAATATTGGAATCATAATAAAATATATTAATATTTTAACATTCTCCCACTTGATCCCAATATTCCTTCAAATGAGTTATTAACCCAAACCCACAAAACTTCATACCGAAATAAAACACATGAATCACGGCGATGAGTCCTCTTAGAGCGAGTATTGTCTTCCGTGTATCACAATGTATTTCATCAGTCCATATGTGATCAAATAACTTAATGAATAAACCTTATGTTTACTCCAGGTCAAACGTAATTATTTTCTCATAATAACTGAATGTATACAACTGTATTGAGAAAAACATTATAAATGAATAAAAGTCTCATAAATTCTTCCATATAAAGAAAAATTTACATAATTGGACCAATGCCCATTCTAGAAACATGATCTTTATAACTCATTGGCGGCATGCCTTTAGTTAAAGAATCAGCTATCATCAATCCAGTACTTATGTGTTCTATGACCACTTTCTTCTCTTTAACACGTTCTCGATGGCTAAATACTTGATGTCGATGTGCTTGCTTCGACTACCACTTTGTGGTTCTTAGCCATAAAAACTGCAGCTGAATTGTCGCAAAATATTCTTAATGGCCTAGCAATGGAATCCATAATTCTAAGCCCCGATATGAAACCTTTCAACCACACACCATGTGAGGTGGCCTCAAACAGAAACGAACTCTGCCTCCATAGTGGAAGTGGCAACCAAGGTTTGTTTTGCACTCCTCCGGATACGGCTCCGCCGGCGAACATAAAAATATATCCCGATGTTGATTTACGGGAATCAATGCAGCCAGCAAAGTCGAGTCCGAGTAAGCAACTACCTCCAAGTTGTCCGTCCGTCTGTACATAAGCATGTGTCCCTTTGTTCCTTGAAGATACCTCATCACCTTCTTTGCAGCTCTCCAATGGTCCATACCTGGATTACTTTGGTATCTTCCCAATATTCCCACAGCAAAGGCTATGTCGGGTCGAGTGCAAACCGAGCATACATCAAGCTTCCAACAGCAGAAGCATATGGGATGTTCTTCATTTGTTCCCTTTCAAAATCATTCTTCGGGCATTGGTTTAAATTAAACCTATCACCCTTCACTATGGGTGCTATACTTGGTGAACAATCTTTCATCCGAAACCTCTCTAAGACCTTATTGATATAGGTTTCTTGAGATAGTCCTAATATACCTCGAGGTCTATCCCTATATATCTTAATGCCAATAACATAAGATGCCTTACCCATATCCTTTATATCAAAACTCTTAGAAAGAATTTGTTTCACCTCATGTAACAACCCCTTATCATTGGTTACAAGTAAAATGTCATTCACATATAGCACAAAGAAATAAACTTTGCTCCCACTAACCTTCTGGTATATACATCGATCCATGATATTCTATACAAAACTGAATGAATATATGATCTCATGAAACCTTAAGTACCATTGGCGGGATGCTTATTTCAAGCCATACAGAGATGACTTAAGCTTGCATACCAAATGCTCACCAGCATTAGAAAAGAATCCTTATAATTGTTCATGTAAATCACTTTTTCTAGTTTACCATTGAGGAATGCCGTTTTTACATCCATTTGATGTAACTCCATATCAAAATGAGCAACCAATGCCAAAATAGTACGAAGAGAATCTTTCTTGGATACAGAGAAAACGTCTCCGTGTAATCGATTCCCTCCCTTTGAGTAAATCCCTTGGCAACGAGTCTAGCTTTATATCTCTTTATATTGCCACGATGAATCCTTCTTAGTTTTGAAGACCCATTTACAACCAATGGCCTTTGCACCATCGGGCAATTCAACTAAATCCAGACTTCGTTTGATGCCATAGAATTCATCTCTTCCTTCATGGCATTGTACCATAAATTAGATTTATCACAACTCATGGCTTGTGAAAACGACTCGGGATCACTTTCAGCTCCAACATTATAGTCGATTCTTGTAGATACATAATGTAGTCATTAGGAATCGCTGATTTCTTCATTCTAGTAGACCTTCTTAATGCCGCATCAACATTCTCTGAGGAGTATCTTGCTCTTTGGAAGTTCAACGATCTCGGTAATTGCTGAACAGTTTGGTCTCTTTGGATCAATATCACCTGGTTGTGGATCTTCAATGATTGGTTGCTCGGCGACCGGTTGACTGAAGGGGGCGCCGTAAGAAACAACCAATCCAAGATTCGAGGTGGAAGGTTGAGTATCGAATGACCTTCTTCGTGGACAAAGTCCTTGAATTGATCGCTCCCACTAATCAGATCATTTTCAAGAAATTTAGCATTTCTTGATTCCACAAACCTAGTGGTGTGAGATGGACAATAAAATCTGTATCCTTTGGACTTTTCGGCATATCCAACGAAATACCCACTTATAGTCCTTGGATCTAACTTCTTTTCCTGTGGATTGTAGACTCTTACCTCAGATGGGCATCCCCAAACACGTACATGTCGCAAACTCGGTTTCCAACCTTTGAATAATTCAAAAGGCGTTCTTGGAACGGCCTTGGTTGGAACTCGGTTTAATATGTACATAGCTGTTTTAAGAGCCTCATTCCACAAAAACTTAGGAAGTTTGGAGTTGCTAAGCATACTCCGCACCATGTCCAATAATGTTCGGTTTCTTCTTTCTGCGACACCATTTTGGTCTGGTGAACCAGGCATAGTGTATTGGGCAATAATCCCATGCTCTTCAAGAAACTTCGCAAATGGACCAGGTGCTTGTCCATCTTGGTGTATCTACCATAGTATTCTCCACCTCTATCCGATCTCACGATCTTAATTTTCTTGTCGCATTGTTTCTCTACTTCGGTTTTAAATACCTTGAAGGCATCTAGTGCTTCGTGCTTATTACGAAGCAAGTAGAGATACATGAATCGTGAATAATCGTCTATGAAAGAAATGAAGTATCTCGACCATTTGAGTCCATATCTAGACTACAAATATCTGTATGTATGATTTCTAATATTTCTATACTCCTCTTAGCACCTTTCTTTGACTTGTTGGTCTGTTTTCCCTTTATACAGTCCACACAAGTGTCATAATCAGTAAAATCTAGAGTATTAAGTACTCCATCATTTACTAGTCTCTTAATTCTATCCATGGAGATATGTCCCAACCTCCGGTGCCACAACATAGAGGAATTCTCATTCACAACACATCGTTTTATCCCAGCATTATCATGAACGTGCATCGCATTATTAACGATATTGTCTTGTAAATTAATTCGAAAGAGACCGTCGGACAAAATACCACTCCCAACAATTTCAGATTTATACGATAAATTGAATATTAAATCTGAAAATTCAAAGGAGTATCCCAAAGGTACAAGTCTTGAAACTGAAATTAAATTCCTAGAAAAACTAGGAATATAAAAGGTCTTTTCCAAAATTAAAACAAAACCACTACCGAGAACTAATCTGCATGTCCCAATAGCTTCCCACACGCGAGCGCATCTTGTTTCTGAATAGATGCCTTGTTCACTTCCCACTGGATTCATGGTGTTGAAAACCCCGCAAGGAATTGAAATGTGGATTGTAGAACCAGAATCAATCCACCAAGTGTTGTGACTCACATCAACCATATTAGTTTCATAACATACACATGTGAGTTGGTTACCTTTCTTTTGGAGCCACGCCTTAAATTTGGCGCAATCCTTCTTCATGTGCCCCTTCTTTTTACAGAAGAAGCACTTGGATTCCTTCTTAATGCCAGCTTGGGAGGTAGAGACATCTTACCCTTCCCCTTTTGCTTGCCTTGCCCTTTATACTTATCCCGTGTTGTCATATGAGCACTTTCTCCTTTCTCCATAAGTAGCCTCTCTTCCTCTTGAACACACATGGTCATGAGTTCATTAATTGACCACTTAGTGTTATGTGTGTTATAAGAGATCTTGAAGGGAGCATACTCTTGTGGGAGAGTATTTAGGATATAGTATACAAGAAAGGATTCTGATATCCCAACCTCAAGATTCTTGGTGAGCCGCAATGTCCCTCATCTTCATGATGTGCTCACGCACACCTCTTACACCGGTAAGCTTCAATGATGAGAACTTCATAATTAGGGTCATGGCATGCGCCTTCTCTCGAAGACTCAAATTGTGCATCAATGGCCTTCAAGCAATTCCTTGGCATTGTTATGCTTTGAATGACCGAACCACGAATGCTAGCAGAGAGTTTTGTCTTTATGTACATCACACTGAGACGGTTGGACCGCTCCCATTGAGCATAATGAGTATGCTCAACATGAGTACTACTCTCAGTAGGTTCAAGTGGTTCGTCTGACCTAAGAGCATAATCAAGATCCATGCACCCCAATTGGAGAAGAACTAATTCTCTCCATTCTTTGAAGTTATTTCCGTAAGCTCGGGAACAATTATACAGAATTAATCGTAGGTGGTAAAACTGCATTATAATCAAAGGAAACTTATGTATCAATATATTTGAGGCAAATAAACTTAGATCATATTTTACCAATGTAAAACATGTTTTAAAATATGAATCATATAACATCAAAAACTACCTGTGGGTTAAGTTTCTAATTTAAATTGATTCATAATTACTTCATGATGAAACTATCAAATTATATTCCCTTCCTTAATCCCTGTGGGTAAATTAAGAAAGATAAAATAATATTTCATCCTAATTAATCACATTAATATATTGAAAATTCTGTGGGATAAAATTCATAATATTAATGTGAATAATTACAATTATTGTCTTTAACCATATGTGATCCAAAGGCTCTTAATGTATATAATTTAATATAATCAAAGATGCGTGGCTAATCCTTAATTAATTAAATATATACGGATCACTAAACATTTAATTTTCTTCATAGAATTGCACCTTAGGGTAGAACAGTAAAATCACGTGCAAAGGGAGTAAAACTGAAATTTTGCACGCAAGGCCAGAATTGGAATTTTACTTTTAAGGGGTAAAACAGGAATTTCACGCCAAAAAGGGCAAAATCGGAATTTTGCGCGGGCAAGGGCAGAATCGCAATTTTTTATAAAGGCGGAGGGGCAAAATTGAGAATTTTGCGGGCAAGGGCAGAATCGCAATTTTCCTAAAGCGGAGGGGCAAAAATGAGAAACCACAGGCGCGCGTGCAACGCACGCGTGCTTTCCGTCGGGCGCGTGCAACGCACGCGCCCGCTCAGCCACTCGGGCGCGTGCGTTCCACGCGCCCGCGCAGCCTCTCGGGCGCGTGCGTTCCACGCGCCCGCGCAGCCTCTCGGGCGCGTGCGTTTCACGCGCCCGCCGCAGCCCGGGCGCGTGCGTTGCACGCGCCGCTCTGCGCTCGGGCGCGTGCGACGCACGCGCCCGAGGTCTTCTTCGGGCTTTCTTCCGCCGCTTCTTCCGCCGCGACCGCCTCTGTTCCGCCGTCCGGGTCTCCTCCCACAGCCCATGTCCGACCAAATTGGATGATGGGTTTCGAAGAGAACGCCGGGACGAACGAATAGATTCAAGATCCGGCAAAAACGACCATATATGGACCGAATTAAGCCAAAAAAGTCTGCCCTATCAAACCCTAACCACAAAAATTCACCGCTCGATTTCTTCGAGGATCAGTAATATGTCGAAAAAATTTATAGATTTCTCTTCCTAATGGCGGTGTGATCATTCAGATCCATTATTTCATGGGGTAGCCCGAATTTGGTCGGAATTCTCAATTCCGATCCAAGCCATATACAAATCCGAAATTTATCCACATATAATTCAATAAAATAAATTCCAAAAGGCTTCACCAAGGCAGAGATTGCTAATAAGGGCTCTGATACCAACTGTTAGAGATTGCATATAAACAAAACTTGAAGATCCCGATTTTGTCCATAACAGGTAAATTCATACAAATCCGGGATCGAATAGCGGAAGCATAATATCAACTTACCTCCAGCCATTGATGAAATCTAGAAGTGGGAAACCTCCGGATCTTTGATGGATCCACACAACACAGCACGAGAAATTTGCAATGTAGAAAACACACGTCCTGTTCTCTGCTCAATCCCCTTCACAAAAACTTGATGGTGTGTTTTTCTGTATCGTTAGGGTTTGAAAACAGACGACTCGACGATTTTATTCCGTTGGTTACGTTACGGTATCTCCCATCAAGACCATTATGGTAATGTAATAACGGACAAATATCACTTAATACACGTGGGTAATTAAGGGCAATAATTGGAATTAATATAGGGAATCAATTGGGAATTTATTGAGAATGGAATATTGGAATCATAATAAAATATATTAATATTTTAACACGTAATACAATGAAAACGCAACTTCCACTTTTCATGGAAGATGAAGACAAGAAAAGTAGGATAAGATCCCCACTCCATCGTCATATTCAAAGGAAGCACCTTGCTTCCTTCGAGACTAGGCCTAAAAAGAGAACTTCAAGGTTTTAGCAAGGCAATGCTTAGATAATAAATTTAGGAATTTCATCTATATAAATATAAGAAGTGGTGCCGCTTATAACAAAAGTTGGATGAACTTTTGTAAATGTTCGTGAATACAAAAAGAGCATAAGGTCATAAAAGTGCTTAGACATAGGAAATTTTTAATCGAGTGTGTATAAATTCATACATGTGACAATTTGATTAAGAAGTGGAATCATGGTTCAAGGTTTTATCTACCACTGATTTCATTAGTAGAATTAGTTACACTAACTGAAGGTTCAAATCTTAATAGATATTTTCTTGTATGTGTAAATTCATGTAAATTAGTATAGATAACAAACTAAGTGGGGGATTATTGAAATAGTTTGTTATCATAAAAGATATGTATCTTAATTAAGAGACTACGTAACTCTTGGTTAAGAGGAGATGTGACTCTTGATTAAAAAAAAAAGACGTGACTCTCAGTTATGAAAAGAGGTGACTTTTCGTCCTAAAATGTGTATCTTAATTAAGAGATTACGTGACTCTTGGTTAAGAGGAAATGTGGTTTTTGATATTAAAAATAATAAAAAAAAAGACATGACTCTTAGTTATTGAAAGACGTGACTTTTTGTCTTAAAAAGAGGTTATTGTTATAAAATATTGTGTTACAAATATGTAATAGAGAAGAGATTGAGAAGAGAAAGCAAGTGAACACTAGAGATAGTAGAGAATTGTTATGTTGTTGTTCTATACATCAAAACTAAACTCCTATCTATAGGAGAACAATAATGTATTTATCATTAATATCAATGTATCGAATTATACATGTATTGGATAAGGGAGATGAATGTTCATTGTATAGGGAGATGTACTTAGGGCCCGTTTGGTTAGGTTTTTGGGGAATGCCATTGGGAGAATGCAAATATCTTTGAGGGAAAGGGGCTTTCGGAAATGTTAGACCGTTTGGTAAATTTTAGCATTGAAATGCAATTTAGCATAAACACCGTTTGACAAAATTTACATTTGTAATTAGTTTTGGTTATTTGTTATTTTTTTTAAAGTCTGAAATCAAATTCTGGCGGCCGGCCACCGTCGGACGGCCAGATCTGGCCTCGCCTAGTCGCCTAGCTCGCGCAAGACCAGGCGACGCCGGCTGAGGTCCGCGCGACCTCAGGCCACCTCGCCTGAGGTTGTGCGACCTCAGGCGAGGCTTCTCGGCGGCCAGATCGCGGCTGAGCGCCGCGTTTGGCAAAGAAGAAGACGAACGGCGAAGAAGAAGGCGAACGGCGGATGAGACGATGAACAGTGACGCGATGAACAGTAAAATTGCATCTCCGGAATGCCCAATGCTCAAAGCTGGTCCTCCCCGGCATTCAGCTTTCAGCATTTAAAATGCCCACATTTCGCAAATGGCCATTCAAAAGCCTTTGCCAAACATCCAAAATTTCCTCCAAGGCGCTTTAGGGGCCCAAAGCCCCTTGGGAATGCCCAACCAAACACCCCCTTAGAACGTTTGATACAAATGTACCATAATAAGTACATTAGATGAGATGAATATAATGAATATTCATTCATGTATTCTGTTCATTCATGTATTTCATAACACTTCCCCTTGAATATTCATCATATTCATTACAAATGTGCATCGAATGATACTGTCTCATTAAAAACCTTAAGCCGGAAAAACTCAGTGGGTAAAAACTGGACAAAAGGGAAAAAGAGTGTAAAGCACAAATTTTATGATCTCTCCATTTTATGGATGCATTAATTGCCTCGTTAAAAACTTTAAGCCGGAAAAACTCTATGGGAAAAAACCGAACATAAAGAAAAAAGAGTGCAATGCATAGATAGCCACTCCTGGGGCTAATCATTATTGCATCTTGTGAACTCGCCCCATATCAATACTGCAATGTATAGTTCATAATATCTTCCCTTCAATTGAGCCGTGTAGCCACTGCTGGGGCTAATCAATCTTGCATCTTGTGAACTCGCCGCATACCAATGCCATATACTAATTTCTCAAAACTTGATGTTGACAATGATTTGGTAAAAAGATTTGCAAGATTATTTATGGATCGAATCTATTTAACATCAATTTGTCAACTTTCTTGAAGTTCATGAGTATAGAAGAATTTCGGCGAGATATGCTTGGTCCTATCACCTTTGATATATCCTCTCTTGACTTGTGCAACACAAGCAGCATTATCTTCATAAATTATAGTGGGAGAATTTGTAACCGATATTAAGCAACAAAAATTATGAATATGTGTTATAACGGATCTTAACCAAACGCACTCTCTTCTAGTTTCATATAAAGCAATAATCTTAGAGTGGTTAGAAGATGTATTTACTAGTGATTGCTTCGTAGAACGCCAAGAAATAGCGGTGCCGTTATAACAAAATAAATACCCGGTTTGAGAGCGAGCCTTATATGGATCGGATCTATATCCAGCATTAGCATATTTAACTAAACCAGAGTTAGTGGAATCCTTGGAATAATATAATCCCAAATCTATGGTTCCTCGGAGATAACGGAAAATATGTTTAACTCCATTTCAATGTCTCCAAGTTGGCTCAGAACTAAAACGTGCCAATAAATATACCGCAAAAGCGATATCTGGTCTCGTACATTGTGCCAAATACATCAAAGCCCCAATTGCATTGAGATATGGTACTTCAGGACTAACTATCTCTTCATCAAATTCTCTAGGATGAAATGGGTCATTTTGGGGATCTAGAGACTTTACAACCATAGGGGTGCTCAATGGGTGAGCTTTGTCCATATCGAAACGTTTAAGCAATCTTTCAACATATACTGGTTGATGGACGATTATTCCATTTGCTTTATGCTCAAGCTCTAGACCAAGACAAAGTTTGGTTTTACCCAAATCTTTAACTTCAAACTCCCCTTTCAAATATTCAGCAGTTTTAGCTAACTCTTCTAGAGTTCCAATCAAATTTATATTGTCGACATAAACTACTATAATAGCAAATCAGGTTTCTGATTTCTTAATAAACACACATGGACAAATAGGATCATTCTTGTATCTTTCCTTAATTAGGTACTCACTTAGGCGTTGATACCACATGCGACCGGATTGCTTTAACCCGTACAAGGATCTTTGCAATTTTATTATGAATAAATTGCGAGGAGTGCATGCTTCAAGCATTTTGAATCCCTCGGGAATTTTCATATAAATATCAGAGTCTAATGAGCCATATAGATATGCCATCACAACGTCCATAAGATGCATTTCTAATCTTTCAAAGATTGCTAGGCTAATGAGAAAACGAAATGTAATCATATCCATCACGGGTGAATATGTCTCATTATAATCAATCCCAGGTCTCTAGGAGAATCCTTGGGCAATGAGTTGGGCTTTATACCTGACAACCTCGTTTTTCTCATTTCATTTTCGGATAAATACCAATTTATATCCAACGAGCTTTACATTATTGGGGATACGAGTTACAGGTCCAAAAACCACTCGTTTAGTTAGGGAAGCTAATTCAGCTTTAATGGCTTCCTCCCACTTAGGTCAATCTTGCATTTGACGACATTCAATAATAGATTGCGGCTCACAATCATCATCCATAATTTTATGAGCAACTGAGAATGTAAAAGTATCATCAATGATGATTTCATTTCGATCCCAAATTTCATTACAATATGTAATGGAATTCTCGGTATTTCCGGGGCTAGTGTTCCTTTCATGGGTTTGCGCCTATTCAGGAGCAATAAGCTCTTTGGGAGCAAGCACAACGCTAGGCTCTTTTGGAGCGGATTCCTAATTCTTTCCAATTCGTTTTTGAGGAGCAGTATCTTTTGATCCTATCGGTCTACCACACTTCAAGTGCGGGGGATTTTGATCCATTTTAGCCTGTTCTTCGGGAATAGCTATCCTAGCTGGAGCATTTGCAGCTGGAATATGATAATAGTGCAAATAAATGTGCAAATGTGACATTGCGCATAGATAATAGGTAAACATGGGACCATTTACAAGATGCGTCCACTAATACCATAAAATATCGAAATGGTCCACTTGGTGATTGTATTGATCTACAAATATTACCCTGAATTCTTTGCAAGAATAAAGGGGATTTGAGATTAACCTTTGTTATAGAAGGTTTGGTAATGAGCTTTCCTTGTAAGCAAGCCTCACAATTATAATATTTGGACAACAATATCTTTATATCCTTTAAAGGGTGCCCTTTTGTATTTTGAATTATCCTACGCATCATTGAAGCGCTAGGATGACCAAGGCGATCATGCCACAGTCCAAACTGATCGGGGCTTACCAATCTCCAAGATGTGATGGCGTAGGTTTCAACAATCTTAATCATGACACAATACAAACCCATAGAAGAAGCTTATAGCTTCTCATGGATGGTCTTTAGGCCCATCTTATAAGAGAAAATGCCAATATATTCCTTATTTTGCTCATAAATAGTCTCAATATGATACCCATTACGGTGTACATCTTTGAAACTGAGCAAATTCCTTTTGGATCTAATGTTTAGAAATGCATTCTTAATATGCAGGATGGTGCCATTTGGCAAAATAATTGTGGCATTCCCAAAACCATCAATAATCGGAACATGACCTGATATTGTATGGATTTGTGCCTTACGCAATGTCATACTTGAGAAAAAGTGTCTACTACGAAATATAGTATGTGTTGTTGCACTATCAAGCAAACAAACATATTCATTTTTCTCAGTATTTTCCATTTGCACTTATATTGACAACTTCATGTGTCAACTATCATAAAAGTTGCATATTAGTTATATAATCGAACAAAAATTCAAAAATAAATATTATATAAGGTTCATAAATATTTCATAAAGAACAATAAAAAGTAATACATTTAAAGCGAAACAACATAAAATTCGAAGTTTAAATTATCATCAACCAATCTGATTCATCAAAGTAATCAAAGGTTCTCAAAGAAATTAGAGACATCCAATGATGCATTTGCTACTTCAGGAGCAAGAGGAGTCCCACCAACGGAGATATTGTTGGCCTCAACAGTGGTTATGGCGGTAGGATTGATTTCAATGGCATGAGATTCACCACGCTTACCTGTATTCTTTAAAGATGCCTGGTATAGGTCAACAAAATGTTTTGGCGTACGGACAGGTACGTGACTAGTGCCCAGTCATGCCACAGCAATGACAAATACTTTCTTTAATCACCTTCTTTGGCTTCTTTTCTTTGCCATGATTCATGCCAAAGTTTGATTTCCTAGGGCGGTTAAATTTCTTGCCATCCCTTCTAGGATTATGTTCTTGCCTACGTTTATAACCCTTAAAATGACCAGTATTTTTCTCAAAGTTAGCATGTGCTTCAGGTAATGCTTTTGAGCCAGCAGGTCTAAGATCATGATTTTTGAGCAGCAATTCATTAGTTTGCTCGGCAGTGAGAAGCATAGAAATTAATTCAGAGTATGTGGCAAACTGACGCTGTCGGTATTGCTGTTGCAATACAATATTTGAAGCATGGAAGGTGGAGAAAGTTTTCTCTAACAATTTCGCATCAACAAGTTTGATACCGCATAACTCAAGCCGAGAAACGATATCAAATAAAACAAAATTATAGTCAGACACATATTTAAAATCTTGCAGCCTGAGATTTTGCCAATCATATTGTGCTTGAGGGAGGATAACAATTTTGGTATGATCATACCTATCCTTCAACCTCCTCCACAAGATATGAGGGTCTTGAACGGATAAATATTGAGTCTGCAGGCTCTCATGCAAATGACGGCGAATAAAAATCAGCGCATTTGCTTTATCCTTTTTATTTGAGGTTCCATCCTCTGTAATTGTATTAACGAGACCTTGCCCTTGGAAATGCATTTCCATGTCAAGGCACCAAGATAGATAATTCTTTCCACTCACTTCCAAGATGTGGAATTTGGGCTTTTCAATATTTGCCATAATCATTGCAAAAATAAATCCTTAAATTAATTAAAAGGATTTCCAAATATCCACTGCTACTTCAGGAGCAGAAGGATACTTTTAGATTTGAAATTTGGCTTCGGGCCAATAAAAATGAAGAATTGATAGAAGAAGATGAAGTATAAGTTGATTAATAAAAAGAATACCCACCTTGCAAAAATTACTTATTCAGTTGGTAGATTTTCGTGCTGATAACGTGTTATAAAATATTGCATTGCAAATATGTAATAGAGAAGAGATTGAGAAGAGAAAGCAAGTGAACACTAGAGATAGTAGAGAATTGTTCTGTTGTTGTTCTATACATCAAAACTAAACTCCTATCTATAGAAGAACAAGAATATATTTATCATTAATATCAACGTATAGAATGATACATGTACTGGATAATGGAGATGAATGTTCATTGTATAGGGAGATGTACTTAGAACGTTTGATACAAATGTACCATAATAAGTACATTAGATGTGATGAATATAATGAATATTTATTCATGTATTCTATTCATTCATGTATTTCATAACAGTTATCGGTAGTTATGAAAAGAAGTGGCTCTTGATATGAAGAGTAGTATGGTTGGGGATAAGGTACCTATTTTCAAGAGATATGTTGATTGGCTTTCTTTGTAAGTTGCGACATCACAATCGTGGATCCTGAAGTAGAAAACTACTGCGGGAGCTTGTTGAATTTGCGGTATCGAAACTCGGCAAACGTCTTGGTGGAGTACTTCACCGGGTTCTGATCGTTGATGAGCTCCGGGAGAGGCCCGATCAGTGCCTCTTGCGGGGGTGCAACAAACACTGCCCATGACATTCGCGTCTTTTCCTTGTTCACCAAGCTCCTATGAAGTACACTTTTGTACTTTCCGTTGCTTAGAACCTGCGACCAGCATCCCTCGTAAGTCGAACGTAGGAAATCTTTCCTAGAAGCAAATTCACTGTTTTATCGCATTTTACCTCAATTTGATCGCCAATGTGGAAGAAAAGAGCATTGGGCAAGTAATCTGCGGCGAACCAATTGCCATCTTTCCAAACTTGCAGACCCGGGACATCGTTCGGGACCAGTATGGTGACTGCTGACATGTCGGTGTGAGGCTCGACGCCGAGGGCCAGCTGAGGTTGTGGGCAAGGTGGGTACAGGTTTATTTTCATCTCTAGCTCCATCTGGTCACCTCCCAAACTTGCTTTCAAGACATTTTTCTCCAGTCCTAGGCCCTCGGAGATCAGCTCCAGCAGCACCTCTGTCACTTTCAGTGTCTCCTTGTTGTATTCTTCAGTGACTTCCCTGTGTCAGACAAGCATTCATTTGTTATTATAGAAAACAACAAATTATAAAAGCACCTACAGCATCCATTTTCTTTATAAATAACTCTGCTCTCGACTCTTTGAGGATGAGAAGATAAAGAATGAGCATCACAACTACATCGACTACGCTGAGCGGCTGAGGTGGTGTTTAGTTGAACTTAAGAAGATAGTTTCTCTCTTTTAAAACCGAAAATTTGAAATAAGTGCTATAGAAAATTGCAATTAGCAGTCGAAACGATGTGAATTAGGAGTTTATTATTACGCGTAACCAAACATAACCGTATCGGTTTTTTAATTGTATTGTATGGGGGTTTCAAAAGGAAAGTAAAATTTATCATGTAGTAAAGAGTAGTTGTTATCAACAACTTCATCTATTTTGTTGTATTTGCATATCGCGTTTATCTAGAAAAAAGTGAGTTTATTTTTACAGATTTTCTATGACCAAACAACCTATGATAAGACCAAATTGTCGCTATTGAAACATCACGATTGATTTGAATCATCTATTTTTTAAACCCCTCATTCTTAGTAAAAACTATTCATAGTCGGTGAACATATCTATGATATGGTAAAAGCTCAATGCGGAAAAAAAAAAAAAAAGAGAGGCTGCACCGTCAAAGATGTTCCCAGTAAGATCTCCTTCCCACGAGTGTAATTACCAAAAAAAAAAAAAAAATCAATTTAACCAAATAACAATTGATTAACATCCTAAGAAAAGAAAAAAACATGATAAATAGATTAAAGTAAAATAAAATTGAAGAGAAATTAAAATAGACAACTTTAGAATTTGGAAAATAAAAAAAAAATTGTGGCGTGGCCCACATCATCTTTAGGGATAGCGATGGACAGCATTTTTCTAATCAGGTCAGTCAACTTCATAGCTCATTTTAATTATCTTGACTTCATAGAATCTTAAATTGGTACTTCCCTGTCCACCAGAAGAAAGAAGACTTTCCCAAAGAGAACTCCCCGACACGAACGGACCGAGACTTTAATTTTAAGATTTTGTTAAGGATTGATGTTATGAAAAACTCAAAATTTGTAAATTTTTAATAAATTTACTTTGCGCTAAATTGAGTTAGTATTGCGAAATATTTAAAACTAGTATATCTATGATAGAAAGAAGGTAAAATCTTAAATTGGTACATCCGTCAACTACTATGTGTCATATAACTCAAGAATTTGATAGTAAAATTTAATAGTAAAATTTAACATAAACTAATCGGAAAGTTACCTAGTTGTCAAGAGGCTAAGGCCTGAGACTCTGGTGCTCATGCTTTAACCAGACTCTAGTGCCCATACACAGTTCCTTAGTTGCTCATGGCCAAGTTATTAGTGTCCACATAATATATGTCTAGCAATGAAAAATGATTTTCAGTTCATTTTTCATGTTCCGGCCATGTATCAGACAATATTATCATTTACCAAAATGTGACTTCTCGGAAAATGATTTTTAGAAATTTCATAATTTCCGCATCCATTTATTTGGTGGAAAACATTGTCTTCATGTTTTCCGACCCAGGTCCATAAACGCGGTTGCTTTATGGATCAAACCTAGTACCTGTAAGAAGGCGGGTGTCGAGGCCAAATTTCATGCCTGACCTTGCCAGATGGATGCATGATGTGAAAAAAGTAATCCACCCACTCAACCTTTTCGTCATGGTTCTTGGTCATCTTCGTCCCGTACCCTTCGAAATTCCCTCTGGACGGATCGTTCGCGTACTTCTCCTTCTCCTCCTGCGGGAGCCTGAAGAACTCACGGCCCGCCTCCTGCAGCTGCCCGATCAGCTCCAGCGGTATCCCGTGATCGGTCACAAGGAAGAATCCCCAGTCGCGGCATGCCTCGTGGATTTCCCGGATGAGAGCGTGGTGGGGCTGGGATAGTGAGATCACCGGCACGGTGACGCCCTCCACGGCCGGGCTGTTCTCTGGCTGCTCGTGGGAGGGGCGGACAAACTGGGCTGGGAGCGTGTCGAGGCCGACCGCGGCCAATGCCTGAATTCTTTCCACTTCCATAAGGTTTTCTTCTTCTTTTTGGGTTTGGACTTTTGATGGGCAGTTTTGTTTGGTTTTCAGTAACCTCAGCACTAGGCACTAACGAGTGACTCGGGCATACGTTATGCAAATATATAGGGACAGACATCCCTTAATTTCCTGTTTGAGTGTTTGGTTTTCTTTACCGTTGGGTCTACCTACTGTGCCACGTGAGAACATATCTTCTCTCTGACTTACCACGGAAATTAACAAAAAGAGATCTTCTGTCATCAATATGAGAAATTAAAAAAAAAAAAAGAATCATATTACAATTATAGCAATTTAGTTCTAAATCTTTATAACAGTCAAAATTGGCTGGATGAACTAAATTGACATAATTACAAAAATTTTATGATTGAATTAGGGAAAAAAAGATTTAGGATTAAAGTGTCAAAATTGCAATAAATTTAGGATTTTTTTTTATATATAATTTTCCCTTCAATCTGGCCTTTCACTCCATATCATGTAGTGGTGCACCATACACCACAGGAATATACGTCTGATGCTCGACGGATGAGGGCCTTGAGGCTATCTAGACCTCTTCTTTTGACATGCCTAAGGCCTCTACGTGCATTACATCTTTGCCTAATTCTCAAGGCATCGCAAATTCTTAAATACAAAAGGGGCTCGGATCAATCCGAAACAAGCTGCTAGCTTTAGATTTTTTGTTCTTCTAATTCTTTGGTACGGAAGCATTTGTTGCTTCTCCGTCACTTTCTTAATCTCATGGGACAACGAATGAGGGAGGAGTTGAGAATCCAGCGAAAAGCAGCATACTTTGGTTTTCACTTGCTTAAAGATGATATCCCAACTAAACGAGGCGACTTGCATGATTAAAGATGCTTTGTCATGTGACAAACCAACAGGCCGTCAACCGTTTGAAGGTAACATGCCACTTAGTTCATCCGCCCAGTCTCTTCGACGTTCAGTGTGAGACACCAACGGTAGCTGGCACATGTGCTTGAGGTTGTTGAGGAAACTTCTTAATATATTTTGAAAGTTGACAAAACTTTTCATAAGTGCCGGCAGAATATGATAAAAGTATTTTCAGGTGATAATCTCGGAGGAATGATGTTTAGACTCTATTATCTTATCAAGAAGTTTGTTTTGGACTCAGGAAATATAGAATATATAACGCCACGGCTGATTTGACTTGAATTTCTTTTTTAGAAGGTGTTGATTGTTTTCAATCTTGAAAAATCGAGTACAAAGAAATCCACTCAAAGCAAGGATCTGTTATTTGATTTGCATTATCCAAAGACAAGATATCATTTCCAAACAAAAAACTCTACTTTTGTAAACCTAGCTTTGGTTGTATGGGCGATTGAATCAAATGTATATTTTGATTTGGTCACTCAACGACTACCAAATCTTTTTGAAGCATTTGTGTCCAACGGGTTATTTGGAACAATGATCCTCTAAATATTGTCCAATGGTTAGTTTGGAACTAAAGCAGTAGAAAAGGACATTGTGTGCTGAAGAGACAACAAGATTGTAAATTTGAAATTCCAAAGTTCAAAGATAGCTTCCACTTTACACACTTGTCTTCATGAGCTTACAATTGTAATCACTTGAGAGGTGTAATGGTATCATAAATGTGTGCTTAGATGTGAGATGGTGAGATCTATCGTTTTGGGTATAAGTAGCATCAGCTTTCGGTAAAAGTGTTTGGATATAAGTAGTAAAAACTTGACTGTAATCTCTTATTAATTCTCTAGTGAAATTCAACTATTATGCTATCTAGGAAAATGGACATAAGCTTGCAATGAGCCGAATCACTATAATTATTGTGTGCAAATTTCTCTATTTCTTTAACAATGTATTATTTTTTGTGAGAGCATATTGCACACAAGAGAATCAGATCTTAGCATTGTCAATCCATTCAGTAATTCGTCACCAGCTTCAACTTGAGAGAGAGAGAGAGAGAGAGAGAGAGAGAGAGAGAGATGCTTCACCCCTAGAATACCGAAAGCAGCCAAATGAATGAGATATGAAGCATATCTATGGAGAGCCAGACCTGCTATATCCCCTGACACTGACCCAGAGGCTGTCATCTTCTATTTTACCATCCATCTTCGAGCGTAGCGAACCCAAGGAACTTAAAGAAAAACAACTGCTAGTGGGAGCGGGACTGTGCAAGATGCCTTTGGTCAGTTTGGAGCTACGATTCTTCAAATCCGAGACATGAGCAGAAGAAGAATGTAGCTTTAATCTTCTGGAAATGAAGTAAGAACCAATTCAACCACATGTTGGTCTGGTTCAAGAGAAATGTGAATGACAATTTTATAAGGGAGCACGGGGCTATTTCTATTTAGTGCCACTGCTTGATTTCATCCTCCAGTATCATACAAATTGCGAATACTCTGTTATTTGCACTTATATAAGTCTGCTGATATATTTCCTTAGTAAGTACAAGGCCAATAATAGATACTTGGCATCAATGGGAAAATGATTTCGAAGTTCAGTTGTCGCTTCCCTCCTTGACGCAGCCACATTTGTACAATGAACCTAAGAGTCGTCCTGCTTAAACTTTATTCTTACTTTTGAAACAGCAAAATCATTCCGATTCCTTGCATAATAAGCATATAGAAGAAGACATATATGATTCCAATTATTATGACAGCATAAGTTTCTCCATTGGGAAACATCTTGCTTTCTAGAATAGGGAAAGCGGCACCGTTCCGCATTCAGAGAAACAGTGTGCAACGGATGAATTTGTCGAATCCATCGTCTTACCATGAAAGAACAAATTCAATTTGCAGATTCCCACTTTAAATGACACTGTTTAAGTGTCTTATGTTAGGGAAATCCTTATGATGTTTTGAAGATGAAAAAATAAATCAAAGGCTATTAACGTGTTTAATGATTGAGTAACATATTATGCAGATGATGGAACATGTAAAAGATATTGTCGAAGTCTATATTTGAAAGAATCAGAAGATATACTCTATGTTGAAGCTGAACTTATTTAGATTGTGTCCAGACCTTAAGACTAAATGTGTTCAAAAGTTGAATATGTTCAGACTTACGGAAGACACTCAGACTCTACCTCAGACATAAGACACTTAGACTTTACTTCCGACAGAACATTCTCAGATTTTACATACAGAACGAGACACAAGTCCAAAACGAGACACAAGTTCAGAACGTAGCAGATTAAGAACGAAGTATGTTCAGAAAGAGACAACTTGACTCAATGTAACACAAGCCCTAAACATATAACGGCTAATGATCTGGTTTGGATTCTACATCAATATAGATTTGATTAACTCAATTTAAATGATTGACAATTGGATCTTGAAGACAAGAACTTTCTAAATAAAGAAGCTCTACTTATGCAAACCAAGATTCTATTTGTATGGGCGATCAAAATCAATTTGGGATTTTGCTTCTGTCACTCAACAACTACTAAATCTTCTTGATACAGATCTGTCCAATAAGTAGATTGGAGGACGATCATCTAGATACTATCCAACGGCTAGTTTGGAAGTGGAGGAGTATTTAAGGAAATCAAGGACCAATGAGTAAATAAGAGAAGGAGCGTAAAATTTATAATTCCAAAGTCTGAGCGAATTTGGATTATACACTTATCTTTCGTGAGCATAAACATTTGTGATTATGAGAGAAATACTAAAAGAGTGACTTAGTGAGATAGTGTGATCTACCACTAAGTGTTTGCACTTAAAGTTGTAATATCTTGTTGATCGCATAGTGGAATCCAGTTAGAAGGCTGTTAGCGTAGGAGAGTGGATGTAGCCTTGATCTAAGTTGAACCACTATAAATTTCGTGTACAACATTCTCGTATAACATTCTCTTCACTTAACTCTTCTTATTTAATTTTGTTGCATACATACAGGTTATTTCAGAAGTCTGTTCCATCGCATAACAGATTGTGAACATCTACTAGAAGTCTAGTGGCTTGTTTATCAAACTCTTATCCTTATTCAGTCTTTACTCGCAACTTATTTTATTATGTATTTATTTGTAAAATTTCTTTTAAACACCTATTTACCCCTTTTAGGTGTTTGTACTAACACTTTCATTTTCTATACACACTTCTGCGAAGGTAGCTGTCCATGTGAGACAGACAGCTGTCAAGCCTGCCCTGACGGCATTTGTTTTCATTCACCTATCAATGTGTCCTTTGTTGTGATCACTTTATAAGAGAGAATCGCGTTGCGCCACATGGGTCTCGTCCTTTGAAATAAAAAAAAATTGGTTTTATATTTCTTCCTTTGTCGTGCATACCCATGGATGTGCGCGTGTGCACGCCTGTTGGGCTGACCAAAGCTAAATCGCAGCTCGGAAAGCGCAATTTCGATTTACTTTTCCTAACAAATTTTTATTCCTCGTTTTTCGTGACTTTTAGTTTCCATGGATCGCTGCCTCGAACAGGAGAAGCAACATCATCAGAGAAATCAAGTAAAAGAAAAGAAAAAATATAGAAGAAGACATAAATGATTCAAATTATTATGACGACATAAGTTCCTCCATTGGGAAATTTCTTGCTTTCTAGGATAGGGAAAGCGGCACCGTTCCGCATTTAGAGAAACAGAGTGCAATGGATGAATTTGTCGAATCCATCGTCTTACCATGAAAGAACAAAATTTCAATTTGGAGATTCCCACTTTAAACGACACTGTTTGAGTGTTTTCTATACACACATCCGAGAAGGAAGCTATCCATGTGAGACAAAGACAGTTGTCAAGCCTGCCCCGATGGCATTTATTTTCATCCACCTATCAACGTGTCCTCTGTTGTGATCACTTTATAATGTGAATCGCGTTGCGCCACATGGGTCTCGTCCTTTGACTACAATGATTGGTTTTATATCCGTTCCTTTGTCGTGCATACCATTGTATGTGCGCGTGTGTATGCCCGTTGGGCTGACCAAAGCTAAATTGCAACTTGGAAAGCGCAATTTCGATTTACTTTTCCTAACAAATTTTGATTCCTCATTTGCCATGACTTTTAGTTTCCATGGATCGCTGCCTCAAATAGAAGAAGCAGCATCGTCAGAGAAATCAGGTAAAAGGAAAGAAAATAATATAGAAGAAGACATAAATGATTCAAATTATTATGACAGCACAAGTTCCTCCATTAGAAAACTTCTTGCTTTCTAGGATAGGGAAAGCGGCACTGTTCCGCATTCAGAGAAACAGTGTGCAATGGATGAATTTGTCGAATCCATCATCTTACCATGAAAGAACAAATTTTCAATTTGGAGATTCCCACTTTCAATGACACTGTTTGAGTGTTTTTCTATACATGCATCCAAGAAAGAAGCTGTCCATGTGAGACAAAGACAGTCGATATGCATGCCCCGACGGCATTTATTCTCATCCACATATCAACGCGTCCTCTGTTGTGATCACTTTATGAGAGCGAATCGCTCTACACCACATGGGTCTTGTCCTTTGAACTACAACGATTGGTTTTATATTTATTTCCTTTGTCGTGCATACCCGTGCATGCGCGTGCGTACATGCCCGTTGGGCTGACCGAAGCTAAATCGCAGTTTGGAAAGCACGATTTCGATTTACTTTTCCTAACAAATTTTGATTCCTCGTTTGCCGTGACTTTTCGTTTCCATGCATCGCTGCCTCGAACAGGAGAAGCAGCACCGTCAGAGAAATCAAGTAAAAAAAAAAGTAAAGAAAAGAAAAAAGGCAAAAACTGTGGACTGTAATACAAGGGAAACACTAACTTCCACTATTAATGGAGGGTGAAGACAAAAAAAAAGTAGGAAAAGAACCGCACTTCATCCCCGTATTCAAAGGAAAAACGTTGCTTCCTTCGAGATTAGGCTTAAAAAAAGAGAACTTCAAAGGAGGGATTTTTTCAAATTGATATGGGCAAAAAAACAACGTTGGCAAAATTGGGTTGAGCCAGGAAAAACTTAGGGAATCGTTACGACATTCTAGTGATTCTGAAGAAGAACAAGAAGATTTCGGACTCTTCAAATGAGGTGTGAATATACCATAAGAGAGAGAGAGAGAGAGAGGTACCAAGAGCAATAAGATTCTTGCGAAAGCGACAAGTGCCAATGCATGAAGAGGCCGATACTGTGGAACACACCATCATGCGACACAAAAGGAACAGTCGCTTGGATTGATTGCGAACTTCAACGATGCGAAGCCGACAACATTCTAAATTCACGATTTAGACAATGAGAAGAAATGTCAAGAACGTGGATTCCAGCTCGAAGGAATTGAGAATTGGTAACCTTGAATCATGGGCGACCCATGCCGCTCCTATCACAAACCCATCGATAGTTGCGGATTGGGGATGATTTGTTCTAAAAGCTTAAATTGTTAGATGAAAATAAGATTAATTATTTAAAAATTCCAACACTTTCCCTCGCGCTTAAGTTGATCTAGTACTAAGAGTGAAAATTTAATTAGGGAGGTAAATGAGGCTTGCAAAGATTTGAACCCAAGACTTCCATATCTTATATCATGTAAAAATAGACTTTGAGTTTGAGCATAGATTTCGCTTATCCTTTAACTCTAGGATAACATCTGTATTTATGGAGTTCATCTACTAGCTATTACAATAATTACATGGACTAATTCAAAATATTTTGAATTTTAAATTAGTTTGTTACAGTAATAGCCATGATAATAATTACATGAGATAAGAATGGACGAATTCAAATATTTTGAATAATAACTAAATGATAAAAGCATTAAATTACTCAAAATATTTTGAATTTCAACGAGTTATGCATTGCTGTCTTTAACAAACCATATGGTGATGGCAAAGTTAGTGGAAATTCAAAGTTGAAATTTACTTTTTCAAGGAGATTATTATTTGGCCGACGGTACCACACGAACCAAACCAGCAGCGTGTTGAAATCAATTGCTTCAATGCTACTTAAAGTAAACATTTTGTACTAACCAAAAAAAAGAAGTAAACTTTTTGTAACCTTGGAGCGATCCAGGTCTTCGTTCTCTCCTTTTCTTATTTTTCCCAAAAGAAGGATTCATTCAAAAAGTCGTCTTTTAGTTCTTTCTGAGGATGTTTCAAGAGGAAGGGAATGAATCGACCGAGAACTGTCATCATTTGCTGGTCAATACACAAGAAAAAAAAAGTAGGTGCCCACACGTCAGCTTTGCACTAGTTCACTCAATTTCCACCACATGTCAATTTAGGACCCCTCGTCAGATACCCTCGCGTCCCCTCTCTCTTCAATTATTGGTTTTACTTTTTTCCTTTTTTTTTCTTCTTTCTATTTTCACTCCGTGTGTCCCCTCTCTTTCCCTTCAATTAATGTTTTTACTTTTTATGTTCTTTCTCTTTTTTCCTTTTGTTGACACTTAAATTTTATCATTTTATTTAAGACTTAATATTATAGAAAATTAGGGGTTAGTTTAACCCTTAAATAAAAATTAACTTTCATCAAATTGTATTTACATTACCATCACTAATTATTAAATTTTTCGAAAAAAAAGAGCGGATCGGGCTTGGTCTGGTCCTTTTCTTCTCCTTTGTATGTCTTTTTGCTTGGGCTGAGCCAAGCTTCATTTACTTTTCTCTAAGCCCAGCCCGTGTGCTGGTTTTCTTCCTCCTCATGCCGATCACGCTCTGCAAAAAAAAGAAGAGTACAGGTCAAAGAGAGGGAATGGATGGCGAGCGGTAGAGGGCAGCACGATCAGCGGGTTGGGGCCAGACCGACCAGCAAGCTGGTGATGGCAGAAGCCATGCGCACTGGCCGATGCCCTCAAAAAAGGAGTGGAGAGAGAGAGAGAGAGAGAGAGAGAGAGAGAGAGATCAAGAGAGATGGGGAGAGTAGAGAGCGACTAAAGGAAAGCAGGAGGGCTTCAACTGACGCTTCAGTCATGTTGGAGGTTTGTTTGTAAAAACAAACTAAGTGCATGTTTTCTTGTCCCATATAGAAAAAACGGGAGGGAGTATGCCAATTAATAAGTGTGGGGTTTCTTTAGTGAACCTAAAGGAATGATTGGGTGAGGGCTAGACCCCACCATAACCGCGTGCAAATGCGTGATTATTTGGCGCACTTAGCATGGTTGCGCGCCCGCGGTTTAATTAGCACTAACCCCTTTGTAATTTTATTTTTTCGTACAGTTATCTTATTAACTTTTAATCAATTCAAAGGTTGTTTTTTGGTTTTGAGAATTTTTGAAAATTATTAAAAAAATAAAAATTCGAAATTTTATTTATTTAAAAAAATTATTATTATTCTGAATTTATGTTTGTGTCTTTTCAAGACAACATTTGGAAAAGATACTTGTTCAGTTTGCAACTTTTCCCGAAGGGTTGCAATTGTTCGTTCTTTCAACTTCTTCTGAATGGACGCCTTTGTTCATCTGGACAATTTTCGAAAAGATACATTTGTTCGCTTTGCAACCTTTCACGAAGAGTTGTCTACGTTTTAAGAAAGTTTTATATATATACATTTCAGTTTTCAGAAGAACGAGTGTGTGTGTGTGTGTGTGTGTGTGTGTGTAATAATTTTTTTTTGAGACTTCTCTTTGAAAAACTACATCCATCTTTTCAATTGTTTCCTAGAGAGATCTTTGAGAAATACTAGAATTGCTATCTAGTACTCTCATCTAATATTTTGTTGTATCATGGAGGAAATTTGCCGATGACTATTAGCAACTTTGTGGGACAAATAAATCCTTAAAGAGAGTGATATCATGCCTCAAAGTCTGACTTGAGTACTCTAAAGTTTCGTCTTTATTGTTTTACCCAATTCGAAGCCATATTTTCCCAACAATGTTAAGGATTTATTTTGTTCAATAATGGAGTCAGAGACAATAAAAGTCATGAATCAAGACATGGTCAAACTGGACCGGTTCGATGGGAACAACTTTGCTCGCTGGAGGGACAAGACGATGTTCTTATTCACTGCTCTAAAGATTTCCTACATACTGGATCCTAACTTGGCGCCTATAGAAGATCCGAAGCCTACTATCAAAGGAGGACAGCCAAATGTGGAGGCCATTGAGAGGGTTAATAAAGAGAAGAAGAAATGTGTGGAGGACGAATTACTTTGTTGAGGACACATTTTGAATACTCTGTCCGATCACTTGTACGACTTATTCAAAAATGAAGTCGGCTATAGAAATTTGGAATGCACTGGAATTCAAGTATAAATCGGAGGAGCAAGATACCAACAAATATATAATCGCAAAGTATTTTGATTTCAAGTTTATTGATACTAAATCCTTACTGGAACAAGTCCATGAATTGCAAGTGTTTGTGAATAAAATTTGTGCCCTCAAGATTGATATTCTAGAAAATTTTCAAGTTGGAGCAATTATTGTGAAATTGCCTCTAAGTTGGAAAGACTATGGAAAAAAGGCTGATTCACAAGTCAGAGGACTTTACTTTGGAGCAAATACAGAAACATCTTCGCATTGAGGAAGAATCACGTTTACGTGATAATTCTGTTTTGTACAATTCCAAGGTGAATACTATGGATAAAAAACGGAAAATTGGCCAGAACTTCAAAGTAAAAAGCATGCATAAATTTAAGAGAACACAAAAGAATAAAAAAGGGTTGCCATTTTGTTTGAGGTAAACAGGGACACTACACTAAGAAATGGATTCACCGTAAGAGCATTTCAAAGGATAAGAACATTTCGACGATGAAGGCAGATGCAAATCTGGTTAAAGAAAATTATGTGGCCATGATTTCAACCATGTTATCGAACATGAAAATTTATGAAATTAATGATGTGATGGCTATGGTCTTTGAAATCAATTCTATCACTGTCCAATCCAGTTGGTGGTTAGATTTTGGAGCAATAGTCCATGTGTGCAAGGACAAATACATGTTCAAGTAATTTGAGGAGATTATTGACTCAAATGTTCAAGAGGTCCTGATGGCGAATAATGCTATTGCAAAAGTTGCTGGAAAAGGCATGGTGAAGATAGACTTCATTTCTGGAAAGAAGATTACTCTTCTTAATGTGTTATTTATACCCGAAATTAGGAAGAACCTAGTTTCTATTGATTTACTTTATAAGAGGGGGTTTCGAGTTTTGTTTGAATCCGATAAGATTATCCTGTCGAAGAATGGGCTGTTTGTTGGAAATGATTATGTCAATGATGGCATGTATCAACTGAGTATCAATAATAATATTGCTAGTTCTGATTATATTGTCGAGTCTTCAATTTTATGGCATAGTAGGTTGGCATATATAAATATTCTTTTTTTTTTTGGTAAAAATGGCACATATAAATATTCGTTATTGAAGAATATGAGAAAATTAGACTTGATAAATTTCAATGGCGAATTTGATAAATGTGAAATATGTGCTAAGTCCAAACTTACTAAGAAACCATTTCCTAGTGTTAAAAGACATTTGAATTTATTTGATTTGGTTCATAGTGATATATGTGAATTCAATGGTATGCTAACACGCGGAGGTAAAAGGTATTTTATTACCTTTATGGATGATTGCAGTAGGTTTTTATATATTTATCTCATGATATCAAAGAATGAAGCATTTACCATGTTTAAGAAATATAAGACTGAAGTAGAAAATCAAAGTTCTACGATCAGATAAAGGTGGAGAATATTTCTTAAGTGAATTCTCTTCATTTTGTAAAGAGCATGGTATTATTCATCAAGTTTTAGCTCTATATACTCCACAACAAAATGGTTTGGCTGAAAGGAAAAATCGATTTCTTGGAGAAATGGTTAATTATATGCTTCAAATTCAAAGCTACCAATTAATCTTTGGGAAGAAGCATTACTTACTGTATGCTATATTCATAATAGAATACCTACCAAGAAAAATGACATAACCCCTTATGAAGTATGGAAAGGTAGAAAACCAAATTTGTCATATCTTAAAGTGTGGGGGTGTTTGGCATACTACCAAATACTTGATCCTAAGAGAACAAAGCTTAGTACTAGAGCTATCAAAAGAGTTTTTGTTGGGTATGCTGAAAACAGTAAAGCTTATAGGCTTTTTGATTTAGAGTCCAATGTCATTGTAGAATCAAGAGACCTTGAATTCTTTGAGAATAAATGTTTTTCAAGTGAAATTATTGAAAATAATTCAAAATCTATGGAAACTCAAAGGGATTCTCAGGAGAAAGAAATGAATGATTCTAAAGACATGATTGAACCAAGGAGAAGTACTAGAGCTAGGAAACTAAAAGACTTAGGTCCTGATTTTATTATTTATGTTCTTCTTGTTGAAGGAGATGGAGATAATAACGTGATAAATAAATACCCTTTAGTATTAAATTTAGAAGATGATCCTAGAAGCTTTGATGATGCTATGTCTTCTAGAGATGCTTCTTTTTGGAAAGAAGCTGTGAATGATGAAATTGACTCAATTATGTCCAATAATACTTAGGTATTAGTAGATTTACCAAAAGGATTAAAATCTATTGGGTGCAAATGGATTTTTAGAAGAAAATATCATTCTAATGGTTCTGTTCAAGCTTTTAAAGCTAGACTTGTGGCCAAGGGATATAGACAAAAAGAAGGAATATATTATTTTGATACGTATACTTCTGTTGCATGTATAACTTCTATTCGAGTTCTTTTTGCTCTAGCTTCCATTTATGATATTTGTGTTCATCAAATGGATGTCAAGACTACTTTCTTGAATGGAAACTTAAATGAGGAGATTTACATGGAACAACCGGAATGTTTCGTTCTTCCTGAAAATGAAAAGAAAGTATGTAAATTGATTAAGTCTCTTTATGGGCTTAAGCAAGCTCCTAAACAGTGGCATGAAAAGTTTAATTCAGTCATATTGTTAAATGGTTTCATCAACAGCAGTGCTAATAAGTGTATATACTCTAAATTCACTAAAGACTATGTTGTCTTAGTGTGCTTGTATGTTGATAATATGCTTATCTTTGAAACGAATATGACTGGAATTATTGAGACTAAGAAGTATCTAATTTCCATGTTTAAAATGAAGGATTTGGGTGAAGTAGATACTATCTTAGGTATTAAAGTTAAGAAGTATAGTGGGGGTTATTCTTTAAGCCAATGTAGTTATGTTTATGTCACGGGCCGATCGATTGGGATTGTGACTGCGTGGTGACTCGGGCATTTTAAGATCGATTTGGATCGCCGAAGCACCTAAGCCAAACCTTGCTCGATTGAATGCTCACTCGCTCGCCTTACCCGGATCGTAGAGAGAGAAGGTATCTAGAGAAAAGAGCTCTGGAAAGAATTATGTTTTATATTGCGGAAGTAGTGGATGCTTACAAATGAGGAAGGACACCCCTTCTTATAGTCGAGGGTCTCGGCTTACAACCATTGATCTAGAATTTAACCGGCAGACGAGATCGCACCGCCTCAACTACCGACATAAATGTTTAACTACTAGCTACCGACATTAATGAAAGGAGACTTCTAGAATCAGGCGTAATGACGGTGATGTCAGCCCTTGGAAATCTTCGGGAGAAGTCTTGATGGGAACCCGAGTGAGCACAGAAGGTCCACGGGTGAGTCACGGCTGACCCTTAGGAACCCCTCGGGTCGGCTTTCTTTCAGGCCGTGACATTCTCCCGCACTTAATCGAGCGACGTCCTCGTTGCTCACAACTTGATGGTTGGCCTTCTTAGCACGAGCACGGGCTCTATTACTTCGATTTTGCTTGGTGTGGACGCTCACGTATGATGGACCACACCCTTCAATGATCACCTCAAACTTTGGCTCGGGCGCGGCATGTGATAAGTACTCGACCTTGGGGAGAGCACTTGGATCGGCATGGCGTGAGTTGGGGTAGGATCCAACTCTTCCTTCGGCTTCTCCATGCACTTCACGGCCTTCAAGCTCTTGTCGAGGCGCCGGATCGTTGCGATGGTCTTGGTATCGATCACCCCTTTGATCATAGGGATCATTGACGGGCTTTTTGAGTCGATAATCAAGATGCACTTGGTCCTCATGTCGATCGTGGCTCTCACGCTATGGAAAAACTGCATTCCCAAGATGAGATCATAATCGTCGAGAGGAATTACCTCGAATGATAGCTTGCCCTTCCATCCGCCGATTTGGACACCCACGTCGGGAGTTGACCCTACGCCATGGAGACCATTCGAGTTGATGGGTTTGAACGTCTTCCCAGTCGGCTCCACATGAAGTTCCAAGGCCTCTGCTATCTTGGTCGACATGAACATGTTCGACGTGTCAGTGTCGACCAAAGCGTAAAGCGTTCGGCCACACACTTCGACCTCCACGAAGAACATGTCCATGTTCAGTGTAATTCCTTCTTATTTGGACGGCAATCGAGCTCAGACGGAGTTGATTGTCTTCACGCCTCCGAGTCAGATTTGCCGCATCTCTTCTTTGGGCCCCTCCTCCACCTCTTCAATGGCTAGGAGGGCATTGATTCACCCCTCTTTGGGCACTTTTGGGTCAAGTGCGGACCTTTGCAAATAAAGCAAGGAGAATGTGGAGGTTGATCGAACTTACTCGTGTAGTTCGTTTACGGTCGATCCTTTTGGAAGGACGGCTTAGAAGTTCATTCTCCCCATGTTTTGGCTCGGCCGCCTTGATCATGTGCGCCTTGGGGAGTGCTTCTTGCTTCATCCTCGGAGGATCGATCTGACCTCCAATCTCTTGCTCGGTTGTTCTTCGGCTCAATTTTGGTGATATCAACGAGCGATTCAGCCATGCTTAGCGCTCTCGCAAGACCACTCACATCCCGTTGCTTTAGCTCGAGTTGTGCCCATGGCCTCAATCCATCCATGAACGCTCCGAAAGCCTCCTCCTCGCTTAGGTTACGAATTTGGAGTTTGAGCTCCATGAACTCCTTCACGTACTCTCGGATTGTACCTCTTTGTTCGAGGCGATGGAGCATGCTATGAGATTCTTGTCGTCCCATGTGTCCACGTGATCGGTGCCGCATTTAATCTCATTGCACCTATTGCACCACCAAAGCATTGTCGTATCAATAAGGAACATGGAAGTGGTTCATACCTTGATCGACTCGTCTCGGATGTTGACGGCGCCGAAGTTGCTCCATGCTCCAAACAAAGTTGTCCACCTCTTGGGCAAATTAGTTGCCTTTGAACTCCTTTGGTTTCGGCACCTCAATTTTGGGCACCGCTTGAGTAGGCACTACACCGTTCGTGATGCTTAGCTTGCATAGGGCGAGCTCGTTCTTGAGCTCTTGGATCTCTGCCTTTATGGCTTTGACCTCGTTCCTACACGGGCTTACCTCCTCGATCACTTGGACGCGCTCGTTCAAACCATCGATCGATGCTTCGAGAGCTTCATCCTTGTTGTACAACGGAGCTGTAGCCTGGTTGATGCCGGTCGTGAAGTTCTCACGGAGTGAGCCCTCAACCTCCATGATCCGGTCTCGCACATCGTCAAGACCTTTCATGAGTTCGAGCACGGCACTCTGGACCTTCCTAATCTTCTCATCGAATGCAGCCACGACATCCATCGAGGCTTCCCTTTTCTTTGCTCGGTCGCGGGTCTCTTCGACTTGCACGGCCTCACCATCCATAACCGCTTCTTGGCTTGACATTCTCTTGAACAGTTGGCGCTCTTCAATCTCTTGGAAACGGATCTCTCTTTAGCTCTGATACCACTTGTCACGGGCCGATCGATTGGGATCGTGACCGCGCGGCGACTTTGGCACTTTAGGATTGATTTGGATCGCCGAAGCACCTAAGCCAAGCCTTGCTCGATCGAACGCTCACTCACTCACCTTACCCGGATCGTAGAGAGAGAAAGTATCTAGAGAAAAGAGTTTTGAAAAGAAATATGCTTTGTATTACGGAAGTAGTGGATGCTTACAAATAAGGGAGGACATATTTTCTTATAGTTGAAGGCCTCGGCTTACAACCATTGATCTAGAATTTAACTAGCAGACAAGATCGCACCGCTTCAACTATCGACATAAATGTTTAACTACTAGCTACCGACATTAATAAAAGGAGACTTCTAGAATCAAGTGTAATGACAGTGATGTCCGCCCTTGGAAATCTTCGGGAGAAGTTTTGATGGGAACCCGAGCGAGCACAGGAGGTCCACGGGTGAGTCACGGCCATCCCTTAGGAACCTCTCGAGTTGGCTTTCTTTCGGGCCGTGACATTTACATATTGGTTTCAAGGAAATAAGAATTCCATTTGATTCTAGTATTAAATTAAATCATAATATTGGTAGAGCGGTGGCACAATTAGAATATGCAAGTGTTATAGGGTCTTTAATGTATGCGATGCATTACATTAGACCTGATATTGCTTACTCTGTATGCAAGTTGAGTAGGTATACTAGCAATCCAAATACAGAACATTGGAGAGCTATTACTAGAATTTTTGGTTATTTTAAGAGAATTAAATATTTAGGATTGTTCTATAATAATTATCCGGTTGTATTAGAAGGATTCACCGATGCTAGTTGGATTACAAGTGTGGGAGATGAGCGTTCCACTTTTGGATGGATTTTCACGCTAGCTGGAGGTGTTGTATCTCGAGCAAGTAAGAAATAGACATATATAACTCACTCAACAATGGAATATGAATTTATTGCTTTAATGGCAACTGGGAAAGAGGCTGAATGGATTAGGAATTTGTTGTTGGATATCAAATTATGGCATAATCCTATGCCTCATATTTCTATCCACTATGATAGTCATGCTACTTTGGCAAGAGCCTATAATAGCACATATAATGATAAGTCTAGACATATTAGTCTAAGACATAAATATGTGAGACAATTGATTAAAGATAGTACCATAACAATTGTCTACGTGAGGTCAAGTAATAACCTTGTCGATCCTTTGACGAATGCTTTACCAAGACACATGGTAATAATGACCTCACAAAAAATGGGGCTGAAACCCTTTAATTGAAATCATTAATAATGGTAACCCGACCTTTTTCTAGAACATCACTAGTTACAAAGTTAATGGGTAATAATAAGTTATTGAATGTGATTGTTTGATACTAACATAGCTCTAATATGAGAAGTTAGTATCGTCTGTTACGTTTTGTAGGTTGGATTGAATTCTTAATGAAGTATAATACAAACTTTAGTGTGTTGATGGGTTTGCGGCCCCGTTGCTGTGTTGTGCTACCTCGCTGACAGTTATTTTTTTGGTTTGCTTGGTGGCGGTTTTCTTTTGTTTGCCGGTATGCTTCGGCTTCCTTGTTTTCCGTTGTTTTTGTTTTCTTTTACATCGGCTCCCTTCCACTCTTTTTGCTCATGCATTATGAGTGAAAGTTTTTTGCGCAATTTTTTTGTATGGTTGGCTTTTGCTTTATATATTTTTACCTTACCAAAAAAAAGAAAAAACTTGTAGTGTATTGATAGTAACAGAAACACATGGTAAATAATTCACATATATGAGCTTAGAAGTGGTGGCGTTTCTTACGAAAGTGAGGGTTGTTTTCTAGAGAGCTCATGAAACAGGATCAAGCACAATGCCATAATAGTGTGGAGTAATATAGAACTTCTCGCTGAAACAAAAGGTTAGTGTATGCGCGGTATGTTCGGTTCTATTACATAAAAGTACAAGTTTAAAGCCGAGTTTCTTGTCACTTTGGTAGAGCTTTGATATGCTTGCACTAAGTAAATGTTTAACTTGAAAGAGCCTTTATGTATGTATATTAATCTTATTGAAATTTTGGCTGTACGATTTTAAAATTTTAATTTTGAAATCTTTGTTTTACAAACAAAGTGGGGGATTGTTGGAGGTTTGTTTGTAAAAACAAACTAAGTGCATGTTTTCTTGTCTCACATAGGAAAAATTGGAGGAAGTGTGCTAATTAATAAGTGTGGGGTTTCTTTAGTAAACCTAAATGAATGATTGGGTGAGGGCTAGACCCCATCATATCCGTGTGCGGGTGCACGATTATTTGGCGTACTTAGCATGGTATGCACCCACGGTTTAATTAGCACTAACCCCTTTATAATTTTATTTTTTCGTATGGTTTTCTTATTAACTTTAATCAATTCAAAAGTTGTTTTTTGGTTTTGAGAATTTTCAGAAATTATTAAAAAATTAAAATTCGAAATTTTATTTATTTAAAAAAATTATTATTATTTCGAATTTATGCTTGTCTTTTCAAGACAACCTTTGGAAAAAATACTCGTTCAATTTGCAACTTTTCCCAAAGGGTTGCAATTGTTCGTTCTTTCAACTTCTTTCGAATGGCGCCTTTGTTCATCTGGACAATTTTCGAAAAGATATATTTGTTTGCTTTGCAACCTTTCACGAAAAGTTGTCTATGTTTTAAGAATGTTTTATATATACATTTCAGTTTTCAGAAGAATGTGTGTGTGTGTGATCATTTTTCGAGACTTCTCTTTGAAAAACTACAGCTGTTTTTTCAATTGTTTCCTAGAGAGATTCTGGAGAAACATTAAAATTGCTATCTAGTACTCTCATTTGAAACTTCGTTGTATCATGAAGAAAATTTGCCAGTAATCATTAGCAACTTTGTGGGGGCAAATAAATCCTTAAAGAAAGTAATATCACATCTCAAAGTTTGACTTGAGTACTCTAAAGTTATGTCTTTATTATTCTACTCAAGTCAAAGCCATATTTTCCCAACAAATCGTGCATGGGCTCAACTTAAAGAGTGACACTAAAAGAAATACTAAGGGATCACAACCCACGAGTCAACGCTTCTCTTGTCTTAATGCTGTTAGCCTATCACCACCGCTGGCCATGGGAAGCATAAGTGATGAGCTCCATTAGCGACGATTCTAGCCGCTCTTTGTTACTACACAAGTGACATTGTTGCTCTTCGTTGCTAGTCGTTTCTTGAGTCGCTCACTATTGTTGGAGGCCAGCCTACTAGTTGCCATTCGACACAGCGCCCCACTTAAACTAGGTAAGTCCTCTTGGCCTTTGTGTGTGCTCTCTTTCTTGGGTGCACTAGGCTGAAGCTCGTGGTTGTTCGGTTTGCGCAAGCTCCAGCCTGCATCGCCTTACTTTTTGTTTCCGATGTCTTGTTTGTCATGTGTCGAAGATCCCATTATGGTTCGAGCTTTGTTTGAGCCAAAAATATCTCGTTATAGTAGCGCACCTCATATGTTTGACAAAATGTCTCAGAGAGAATCGAGAAGCAACCCAGGTTGAAACTCGGTTTGGTTCGTGCTTGCTCTTATATACGTCGGACTGTGCCTGTCTTTTTATGTTTCCATTGCGATTGGAGCAATCATGTATTCTTGAGCTGGGGGGATTTTTGTGCCTGAAAATGGTTTAGGCTGCGCATGGCAACGCTTCTCTTTCCAGGAAGAGTTTTTTTTTAGAAATGGTTCTTTTCTATTTCTGCTCCGGGGAACAATTTCTGAGTAAAAGAACCCGTTTGGTAACGATACAAAATTTCTACTGTTGGAATAGAAAAAGAATAGAAATGCGTTTGGTAACGCAACAATTTCTTGTTTGTATTTATTCATTTTTTATTCTTGCCGGAGGTGACGGTTGGTGGCGACCGGCGGGTGGGCGGCGGCGATGGCGGCCGGAGTGACCGGCGAGCGGCGACGGCGACGGCGGGCGGCGACGGCAACGGCGGGCGGCGCCGGAGATGGCGGTGGCGGTCGGCGACCAGCGGAGGGCGGTGACTGGCGACGGCGGCGGCGGCGGCGGGCGGTGACTCCGGGCGGTTGACGGTGGTCGCGGCAAGAAAATGAAATAAAAGAAAATTAAAAAAAGAAAATCAGCTTATTTCTAAAAATTGTTCCCAAGACAAGAAGCAACTTTTTTTGCTTCTCATTTCTGCTCCAAATTTATTCCCGGGCTAACTTTCTATTCCATGGAATAGAAAAACAACTTGGTGTTACTAAAAGGATTTCTGTTCTTTTTTTGTTCCGGGGAACCAAAGAACAGCAATTTTGAGGAACAGAAACGTTACCATGCAGCACCTTAGCCGCCGGAGTTCGTGGCTAGCGATGGTCGTCGCTAGTCAAAGTGGACAACGGTAGATAATGGTGGTTTGGCGGTGGAAGAGTCGCTAGTTGCTATGCCGGTGTTGTTGTCTCGGGTGAAGTTTCGGGAAAGACATGCAAGGAGGCGTTGGGAAGAAGTAGGGGTAATCGGGTCCGGGGTGAGTAAGGTCTAGATCTGGACCTTAAACTTATAATCGATTCCCCTTTTTTTGACCCTATACCCAATCATGTTTGTATTGGATCTTGTACCCAACCCACCATATTTTTCCAGTCCAATTTTAGGGTCAACTCTATTTCCATCGGAACCTATTTTGCAATCTCTCGATATCTTATACGATTTCGAATTTTATATTAATACGCGAGAAAATAACGTAATTCTTATAATTTGTATCGAAATATTAAACACTTGTAATAAATAAATATATTAACTTTTTTACTAAATGAAAAATTAAAGATCCACAGGGCTAATTATAATAAATAAAATCATAAGGCAAAGAATTAGCAATAAATATAGGTCTAATATTAGTTTTATTCTCATAACTACTATATGAAGCTATTCATTTATGCAAGCATAACTCCTCCTACAAACGCCATGTGATTGTGGGAGTAAGAATAGAAATAAGAGGAAAATAGGGTTTTGGATTTATACTTACAAAATTGGTTCCCAAACTGGTTCTAAAACCGGTCCGAGAACTGGTTCTTGGGTGGGTAATCAATCGGAATTGGTTTCTAGACCAATTTAAATCGGTTCCGAATTTTGGAAATCGTATCTTGTACCGGTTTCATTGGAACCCGGTTCCCTACCCTATTTTCCTAGTGGGCCAATCTGATTCCCAAGTATACCCGATCCGATTGCACACTCCTAGGAAGAAGAAGATGCACAGAGAGAAAAAATACGTGGGGAAGAAGACCATAGGGGAAGAGACAAATAAAAATAAAGGAAAAAAACAAAAGAAAAGGAAAAGTACAAAAAAGTTAAAAAGTAAAATGAAATATGGAAAAAGAAAGCAAAAGTTTGCTTTGGAAATGAGGAGTGCAGAGAAAAGGTGCAGTGGAAAAGACAAAATGGTGGAGAATAAAAGAAATTATGAAAATCATTAAAAAAATTAAAATTTATTTTTTTGGAAAAAAAAATTCCTTTTTTTAATCCAATTGAGTCGGGTCGAGGTTGTCGGGTCAATGGGCAAGATTGGGTTTACCTGATCGGGACCTATTTTCCCGAATATAATATTAAATATCAAATATATATTAAA
Source organism: Eucalyptus grandis (assembly GCF_016545825.1). Classification (NCBI taxonomy): domain Eukaryota; kingdom Viridiplantae; phylum Streptophyta; class Magnoliopsida; order Myrtales; family Myrtaceae; genus Eucalyptus; species Eucalyptus grandis. Next base: position 49,580,002 of record NC_052617.1, on the reverse strand, counting down.
AATTTCAAAACTTAAAAAAATTCCAAAAATTCAAGAACTTTCAAAGAAAATAAAAATTCAAAAAATAAAAAATAAAAATGTCAGAAAATTCAAAATTTCATTTGAAAAATTTTAAAAAACAAACTTTCTGAGCTATTTTTCTTAAAATAAAGGAAATTTCTTAACTCTAAAGTGTGCTAAAAATATTGAGTAAGCCTCTAGGCTCTACCTTAGGGTTTCAATTGTCTTTAAAGACAATTGCCATTGTTTGCATGCTTTTGTTGTTTTGATCCCTTTAGTCTAGTTAAGATTAGTATTTATATTTTTCTTAATGTTAAATATTTGCTATCCCATGCAATTTATTTAAACGCTTTCCTTGGCTACTAACTCTTATTTTAATTATTACGTACCCGCATGATCACCTCACGTGTTAGTAGATTGGTCTAAAATTAATTTGGACTGCTTGACAAAATTTCTTTCTAAAATAGACAAGATTAGGTACCGAAATGGTATTGTCACACCTCGAACCTCGAGCGCGTGCACATCCCTCAGTAGTCGATCAAATTGCGACGTTCCCAAGACACGCCGCCAAGCCATTCGTTTTATTACACATGCGGAAGCAAATTAAACAATTTCCGGACACAAACAAGCATGTGATAGAAAAGCAAGACAGTCAATTAACACAAAACATATTTTATAAACAAACCGGGTTTATATACATAACCAGTCGGTCCTACCAGTCTATACAAAAGAGTCTAATTCAAAAAGGACTATTGAGCCATCTAAACTCCGGACTCTACAATCATCGGCTTTGGATCCACCATGACACCATCAGGGGTGTCGATATCCATGGGATGCCCTATTTCTCACTCCTCAGTCCCAACGGGAGGCCTGTTAAGACCTTGTATGGGACCCTCCCGACCCCCTTGAGGAAAGTTAATAAACCACACTCTATATCGGTAAGGTACCAAGTGAGGTAGGCCCTCCTCGACCCAGACCGTGGTCTCAACTAGCTCACCGGTCAGGTTAGTCCCGGGAATAGGGAAATAGGAGTGCTGAAAGTCCATCTCCTGCGGGATCCCATACATGACGCACCTCCATCTAAGGACTTGAAAATTTTAAAACACGACGGGGTGAGATAAAATCTCAACAAGTCTACACCCTAAACCCCGATTAGGATGAGGATTCACCTAGAGGCAGCCTAAACACACATCATATAAGACTTACCTCACCTCAGCACCTCCCTACACATTAGTACAGCTCATATACATATGCATACAGCAACCATATTTAACAACTGGAACATTGTACCTCAATCATCAAATATTTACAGGGGTCCTGATTATAAGACCAAATTGTTATGACATGTTCCATTCCGTGCCACATAATTTTGTCCCATAATCAGGCACAGCTAATCCACTCATTCAAGCATTCCAGTTAATTACAAACCAACGGCCACGGCCAACTAAACAGTCGGCGGTCATCTGGCATAACCGAGTATCGTCTTGTTTCGTCGGGCACGGCAACGTCTACACCTAGACGGCATTCCCGAATGAGCATCAACCCAGCCTCCACTGCGATCGGCATCCGTTAACAAGGGGCATTCCATATAGAAGCATCACCCTCGATCTTCATCGAGTGACAGGTTTTCATAGCGATCACACGCACATCCATGTCCGGCCTAGAACATTGTATTTTACACTCAAATGTCTCAATTTCAAATAATGAACTTGACTTATTTTCTTCATATTAAAAACACCCGGTAAAATAATTATGCGTGGACACACGATTAGATTAAACCATAAAACGTGATATATTCTCTTTTAAAAATCCCACGATTTTATATAGTACATAAAACATTTTTGGTGTCAAAACCCGACACCCGATATTTTTCTAATTAAATACCAAAAACTCATATTTTTGAAATAATTATTAAAAATTATCATCCAGCACTCAATTGCATAAATTATTAATCAATTGCACGAACCAATATAGCCATGACGATTAGCACAAAATTTTGACAACCGGCTATCCCGATATAATTTATTCTAATTAATAAATAATTAAATAAATTACATTTAATTAAATAAATTGCAAAATATTTAAATTAAACCACTAATTAATCTACATACACTAATCTAACCACCTAATTGGACTAATTAAATTAATCTAACCAATCTAACTACATCTAAACCTACTAAACTAACTAATTAAATTAACTAACCATCTAATTGCTAACTAATCTAACTATATAATCTAATTAACTAATTAAGCTAACTAATCTAACTATATAATCTAATTAACTAATTAAGCTAACTAAATCACTATGACCTCTCTTAAGACTAACTAATCCACTAATTAGCCCACTAATCCACCCTTAAATGCAATTAGCCTCATAATTAGAGATTATGAGGTAAACTCACCGATTTAGCAAATAAACGGGTTCACGGCGACAGCGACGCGACAGCGGTGAATTCACGTGTCTACGGCGACACCAAAGGATGCTGAGAAAGGGCTGAAAACAGCCAACTAAGCTCACTGCTCGAGTTGGAAAATCAGTTCTGTTGAAGGCTAAGAAGAGTTGGTTGTTGGGTTGGTCGAGAGGGCTAGGATGGCAGGGACTGTTGGCTAAGGTGGCTGGCGTGAGGAGGGACAGCGGACGGTTGGCTCAGGCACGGCTGCAGCTGCAACGGATGGCCTAGCCATAAGTTGGGTGGGACGCGACGGACGCGAGGCTAACTGGTTGACAGTGGCTGATTCGCAGGCTTGCGGGGCTAGACTTGCGGGTGGCTCGGCAGGGGCGCGAGCAACTTGGATGGGCGGTGAGGGGCCTAGCGATGGCTTGAGGGGCTGCTAGTTGGTTCGGTAGGGGGTTGGAGGTGGTTTGTTTGCTCTAGAAATGGAGGTTGAATGAGGTGAAAATGAAGAAGAAGAAGCTATTGTTGGAAGGGGGACAAGGGGCTTTGAAAGTCAAGTTTAAATATCCAAACACTCAAGTGCAAGCCCCAAAAGTCTTCAACCATGACCTAGGTAGCACGGACACGTTCAAAAGGCCTCCGTGTCATGTCGGACACCCCGACACGTGTCCGACACGCTCGGACACGCTCAAACACGTTCGGACACGCGGTCAACACGTGTCGGAAACTCCGACACGTGGTCAACTCTTTCCGACACGCGCGTCGGAGCGTGTCCGGAGGGCAGATCTGCAAGTGCGAAGGAAGAAGGTGATGGAGGGTGGAGGCAAGGGTGAGGGAGCCAAGGCGACACTGTGAGCGATAGCAAGGTAGGGTTGTGACCGCCAACTGCAACGCCGGAGAAGGCTGCGACCGCCGATTGCGCCGAGAAGCCTTCTCGATCGTCTTGGTCGGCTGCGACCGCCGATTGCAACACCGAGATGAAAAACCGCAACACCGCGGAGGGCTGGACGCGAGGCTACGATGGCAAAGGAAAGAACGGAGGCGAGGCAGCGGCGGGAGAGGTGGAGACCGAGCAAAGGGAGAGGAAAAATAAGGTGGTTGCTAGGGTTTTTGCCCTTTGGACTGTTTTTAGGGAGAAGAGAAAGGAGAGAGACGAGGTGTCGATGGGAAAGAAAGCCTGGGGAAAGAAAGCCTCGTGCAGGGGAAAGAAGGGAAGTGACAGGTGCAGGGCTGGGTGGGGGTGGGGGAAGAAAACGTGTGCTGAAATAAATGGGTGGGACCCATTTAACCCTAAAAAGAAATATTAAATATTAAATAATTTTATTAATACATGATAAGGCTAAAAAATAAATAAATTGACAAGTTAAAAAGTTATTTCAAAAAATAAAAGCACTAGATATTAAATAATGATAAATTTTGATCATCATAGAAAAATATAAATTTATTTTGACTCTAATCTTTCATTAGTTATTTATTTCATCGATAACTTTTGTTAAAGTAAAAGAATGTCTTTCCAATTTTTTATGAATAAATTTATTAATGTTATTAGTATAGATTTATTATAGGCTCTTTTTTATTGTTTATTTATTTATGAATTTGAATAAATTAATTTAAATATAATAATTAATCATGTATAGATAAAAATATTTATTTAATATTTAACGTGTCGGAACGTGTCGGAATTCTCTATTTTTTGAGAAATGGCGTGTCACGTGTCGTGTCGTGTCGCGTGTCGGTGCTACCTAGACCATGACTAGTTGCCAATTTTCTCTCCCAAGCTTCTCAAACCAGCTAAGAATGAATGCCAAAAGATGGCAGCCCCACAGCCCTACGAATTTGCACCAATTCACCTCAAGTTCTTCACAATTCTCTCCAATTTGATGACCAAATTTGCCGAGGAGGAAGCCCATACCAATTTCCATAATTTTCCTCACCAACTAAACCCTTTTGAAGGCCAAAAATTTACTTAATTTTGCCCATCCGAATTTCTTGAATTTAGTTTGCTCAATTTTGAATTTTCCGCCAAAATTCCGGGCTCGCCGAAAATTCTTCAAAGGATGAGACAATATCCTAAAAGTAAATCGTGACACACTGGAACTTTTGATTCTCAAAATCGAGTTCAATTTGGTGGTTAATTTTGATCGGATGCGATTTTAACGTGACCTAACTTACCGGGTAGCTTTTAGGAATTCTATCGCGTTTGATTAGTAGCTAATAATTTTCAAATCATGTTTATGCATCTCCGACTCATCGGCGACTCTTGGTTTTCGTAAAAAACTTAATGTTTCAATTATGGGTACCGGGTACAAAATCGACATAAAAATCGGTTTAATGCAATTCAACGTGAATTGTGCAATCATGTGGAATCATCAACAATTTAATTACATGCTTCTGTCAAATTGATATATCTCTGACCTCTAATCGATTTTAACGATGCCGTATTGACCATTGCCGACTAGCACAGTCGAGTAGTCGATTTTTGATCGAATTCTCAAGTCCGTCGCATTTATATCCTTTAATTTTCCTCACCAACTAATTAGTTCATTAGTGTAATCAAGTTCCCGATCCTGAATTTTCTAGTTGCGTAGGAAGTGAGGTACACTTCCATAGCTCCCTTAGTTTTTAGCCGACTCCAATAAGCTAATGACAACTCTTTATTACAAAATTTTTATGAACATCCCAATGTCGTGCAAGGTATAGGCTTAGGAGAGCTTGTGCCTGATTATGAGCCGTAGGCCCGCCTTTTAGGCAATACCCCTAAACGTATTCCCTTCCCCAAGGGGTAGGTCATGACACCTTTTTTTCTTCTTCTTCTTCCTCATTTCATGGGATTGAGTTGATAGTGAGTCTTAGTTAAGGCATCTCCCGGCGAATTTGAGCCTCATTTTTTGGATTTAAGCTAGAGTTAATCCTAGATTTGTGATTCAGAGCTTAGCTTGACCTTAAATCAACAAATTTGAGTTTGAACAGGGTCGACGTAGGCAACGGAGAAGGCAAAGGCAGAGGCATGGTTTGTTGACGCTATGTAGGCCCTAGAGCTCCTGGCCAATGCCGGTGTTGATGCTGAGGGCACGAGAGGAGTTGGACAAGACATGGCGACGCTAGAGGTCGGAGAAAAGTGGGCGAAGATAAAGGTGGAGATGGAGGCAAATTGTGGAGGTGGCGGGCGAGAGAGCAATTTGAAAAAGAAAAAAGAAAAAGAGAGTGGATGTGTATCCACAGAGAGAGAGGAGAGAGAGAGTGAAAGGATGAAGAAGAAGAAAAAAGGAAAAAGAAAGGAAAGTAAAAACATTGACCGAAGAGAGGGGACAAGAGGGTATTTGACAAGTGGGTCCCAAATTGACACGTGGCGGACGTTGAGAGGACTAGTGCAAAGCTGATGTGTCTACACTTGGGCACTTAATATTTTATCGTCAATGCACGTAGAGAGTCAACGGTGAATGGAAATCGAGGGGCAACTAGCGAAAGTGCTAAGAAGATCTCCATATTTGCGCATCGAGAATTCTTTATGAATGTGAACTGCTATTACTGCATTCTTTGCGATATCTCGATGCAAAAGTTGGTCCGGCCAAAAGATTGAAACGTTGGTCTTCATATGGGCAAGGCCTAGATCTTCATCGGGCAAGTAAAAAGTGCAAAATGGAAGCCTTAAACATTTGTCAACTTCTAAAACGTGGAAGCCTAGTTCAAGCTTAGCTCGCCGCATTTGCTGAACAAGAAGTTGCAATTATGGTCGAAGTTTTGATAATTTATGAAGCACTAAAATTCTTTGAGAGTTTTCACTTTGTGTTGGACACTTCAATACGTATTCGACATTTTCCGACACTCTGCAACATTCGGTTAACACGACACTTAGTCAACTCTTATGATATTCGAGTCCAAAATTTCGATAAATGAGTTTGGAATTTCGACACATAATTCTAACACATAAGGTCAATTTTAAAAAAAAAAATTAATAGATGAGGGGTCAAATGTATATATGTAAAAAATAAAAATAATAAATGGGGAAAAAAGAAAAATATAATTTTCTCTTCTCTTCCGACTCTCACTTCCGGTGACACACAATTTATCTCCCAAGTTTATTTTTTCCATTTTCTTTCAACATTTTTTTATACGTGAGTTCAAAATGTAAATTGTTTTTTTCCTCCAAATTTTATGAATTATTAGAATTGAGTTAAATTTATTAAATTAAAACAATAAATAATATTAACAAATTGTGGATTAATTTTTCACGTGAATTCATTTTATGCTTTTTTATTATTTATTTATTTATGAATTTGAATCAAATTTATTAAATTAAAACAATAAATAATATTAACAAATTGTGGATTAATTTTTTACGTGAATTCATTTTATGCTTTTTTATTATTTATTTATTTATGAATTTGAATCAAATTAATTTAATTAAAATAATTATAAAAATGATAATTTATCATGTATATATAAAAATATAAATTTAATATACAAAAAGTGTGTACCAACGTATCGAAATTCTCTATTTTTTTAGAGATGATGTGTCGTTATATTGTGTAGTACCGTGTTGTGTATCGCCTGTTAGTGTTGATATTACTTAATTGATAATTTAATAATAGAAAGGAGGTTCAAGTCACGTAGCGATTGAACTTTTAATAAATCAATTCATATTCAATGTTTGACTTAAGTGACACGACCTTAAAAAAAAGGTAAATGTTGGGTGGTTAGGTCAGGCCGACAAAAGTGGGATTTAAGGCCCAAAAAAGATTGACCAAAAAAAAAAAAGGACCAAAAAAGAAGGGCGTTAACTTTTCCCGCCGCGCCGTTACGGATCGTGAATCCAATTATATGTGTGGAGAGCAACATCCTCGACCCCCGTACGGATAAAACCAGCAAAAGAGCCACGAGAAAATTCAACGAGAAAACGACACCGATCCGACCGTCCGTTTCCAACTACCACTCAACCGCCATCCGTTCGATCGCCAGAATCCCCACCCGAGGTCGGCCCCTCCCGTGGACACGGGCGGCCCCAGGCGGGGGCGAGCACGCGACCGCAAAAGCAAAAAATTGCAAGAACCAGATCCTTGCACTGTCAGTGAGTCGAAAGTTCATTGCGAATCATTTCTTTGCTCGGGCCGGCCATGGGCAAATCTTCTAAAAGCTTTTCGAGCTCCTTGATGGCAGCGAGCGAAGGTGAAGGTGAAGGCAGCCTCACCCGATGCGTTGGGCGAGGGCCATGACCCTCACTGGTTGCCGGCAAGCCTTGCCGGCCATTGCAGGGATCAAAGGAGGTAGAAGAGGGAAAAAGAAAAGGAAAATGAATAATAATAATAATAATAATAATAATAATAATAATAATAATAATAATAATAATAATAATAATAATAATAAAAAAATTTGAAAAAATAAAATATTATTCAAAAATTACCATGTGAGCATTAGCTAGATGGTCGTGTTTATGTCAGCTCCGGCTAGTCATGTCACTTCCAAGTCAAAATTGACTAGATGAATTGAATTGGTATTAATATGAAAACGTTTAAGATTGAATTGATTGAATTGAAATATGTAAGATTGAATTGGTACTAATATAATAGATTTAGCATTTTTTTATACTTTTCCCCAAGCCAATCACCACCGATTTGCCTCGTCGGTTCCTCTGCTCAATTCCTTCCTCATAAATCTCCCCACGCAAAGCCCATAGAGAAGCATTAGCACTGCCCCCGCCAATCCACACCCAAAGACTCTTTGTCCTCCATTTGCTGCAAGCTGGGAAGTGGGAAATGCCGGTTCTGGGACTTGCGAGAATTCTCTTTAAGAGCACGATGCCCCCACCACCCCATGAAAAATGAGCCGACCTAAAATAGAGCATGAACTTTGATGAGAAGATTGCACCAATCAAATTAGCAGCACGAATAGTTATGTATACTGTACATAGGAATACACAAGCACATTTTACTAATGCTCACACGTGGCTCAATTTATAAGAAGAAATATAGGTGACAGAGTCATCAGAATATGTGTAATGGCAATTTATTGCTCCATCTATATGGTAGAGCATGTTTCTTCCTCCCTCAATATTTAGTTGAGAGAAGATTTTTGTTTTAATCGGTAGTTGAGTTACGAAATTTGGTGCTCTTTGAGGAAAACGAGTGTGTGGGAGAAAACAAGTAGCAATCGAATCCAATAAAGAAGAACCAATTTTGTTATGCCATAATGGTGAAATAGAGAGGTTGATAGATGAGCAACTCTCCTCTGTTACCCTAAGAAAACACCATGCGACAAGGAGACTTGATCGGTTCGATCTTTCATAAGAATAACGTGCACGATGTGAAGAATGTGCCCTTAGAAAGGACACAATCCGTTCGGTAATTCGTTACCAGCTTCATCTTTTAATTTATTTCCAAATGAATGAGACATGAAGCATACTCCAAAACCCCAAAAAACCGTTTGTGCTCGTCCTGCACTTGCAATGCACACGCCGCTAATTGGCTGCAGGATTTGATAATACAATGTCAAAAAAGATATTTGGTGTCATGATTTGACTTATTTCACAGAAAAACTCGATTCATTAAACATATAGTTTCATCCATTCCAGTTACAGACCCAAGAAAGAGTTTTCTGGAGCTCACTTGTTTCTTGTTCTCTGTGTCGTTGGAAGCCGGAGAAGTGATGATTTTCCCTGGCAACGGTGACCCTAACGAGAACGGCATAGTGGGACCACGAGACCCCAATCCATGAGAATGCTGCAAGAAATCTTCAGGCACTGGAAAAACAGTGTCATTCTCAATTTCGGGAGAAAAGAATGCTGTCGCTCTCGCTCTTTCTCCTGCGAAGAAGAGCTCGGTCTCCTATATCTCCTGCCTCTGCAACTATCTTTCTTTCAACCTCGTCATCCATCAGAAATGGCAGAGCACTCCCGAAACTAGAGGAATGCCTCCCCACACTACTTGTTCAACCGCGCGACATGTTTTTTTCTGGGTGCAGAGTAAACATTCTCACAATCCATGTGCCTCACTTTGAACAAAACATAAGTTTTAAGTGGGTTGTGATGAATCCAGGATTTATAGCAAGTGTGTGTGTGAAGACTAAATTGCCTGCCTTTTCAGGCAGATAAGCATGTTATAAACATAGGATCCCTTCCCAGCAACCACTAAGAAAGCCAAACACACCATACTAAGTAGCAAGTACTGCTGCCCACAGATTCCAAATTGCAGGAAAAAACTAACTAGGAATAAAAAAAGACATTACTTCTGATAAGATGACGAGTTTGATTCTTGTTTCATTCTAAAGGCCTAAGTCACACGGACAAATCTTTGATGGGGCTTAATAAATCCCAAAAAAAAAAAAAAAAAAAAAAAGAATTGACGAATCGCAGTACAGACTAATCATTTATATAACAACATCCAGCAAACATTAATGTCTAACCATGGGAAGATTGATTGGAATGAATTTTCTTCCCCTACAATATTGTCAAACATGCCAAAAATAAAGTTTACATATTGCATGCTGTACAAAAGCATCCATTTAGAGAGAGAGAGAGAGAGAGAGAGAGAGAGAGAGAGAATTGAACGTATCACCATCACGTCCTTTGTAAATTTGACTATAAAGTCGAAGGAAAAAAAAATTGACTACAAAGTCCTTGACATAGGATGAGGAATTCCCGTTACAATTACAATAAAGCAAGGAAATGATGTAGATGAAGTTACACAGCTTTTAAGACACTTCTAATTTGCATTTACAGCAAGGATATATATGAACCATTTCGGGATTAACACTTGGTGCAAAGCATCATAGGTAAACACAAAAGGGAGGTCTGTCTCAACATTTAGCTCAGTAAACCTTTGGCCAAACTGGTAGGGGTCATATATCAGGATTCCAAGAGTAAAAGAAATAATTATTGTAGCAGCGGCATATGCATAAGCGTGCCAAGGATGCTCGCTCTGTCTCATGGCATTGAACTCACTATAAAGTGGAAAGTGTACTCAGATAACCCAGGAAGCCCATTTGCACGCCCGTGACAAAATCGTCGCAGTTCTTGGTGTTCACCTGCGATACAAGAAATGGGGTAAATAAAATCCCAATGGATAATGCGACGTAAAAATAATATCACAGAAAGTAGGAAGTGCGCAATATCAATTCCAGAACATCTACAAAATGAATTGTCTAGGTCACGTCAATGGGCATATGTCCATACTTCTACACTTTTCGGGTCCTCTGTTGCAGGTATAAGCTAAAAAATAAACTAAGACCATGAGCAAGTTTGGTCTCCGTGTTGACTCACTTCTTTATTCATTCGAGATAGCGGTGGTCATGGCACAAGATGCAGAAACATCGGCCATCAAAGTACCATAGGGAACCCATTTAAGCCAAGCAGCTTTCCCTAGGACGCGCCCATTTAGTCAAGCCAAAAACCACCTTATCCACACACCTGCAGGGCCAACCATGCAAGGGATCCACACTTGACCCATAGTTCTGCCTTTTTCCAAACCCTTTCTAAAGCATAATTCCGCTCACAGCAAATGATGAGGGGAGCATTAGAATTACCACCGCTGATATGGCAAAGTGACGCTTATTGCGATCTACACCCGCCTCCTTGCTTGATCTGAAAAAACCTAATCTAAAATTCCTCATGATCCTCCTAAGGAGCCACCTAAAACCCATTGCCGTTTCCACCCCAAAGATGATTGAGTACGCTGCAAGAACCAACCCTGCAAGGTTTTGTAATGAAAACACACTTCTTATTCCAAAAATTGTAAACATTATGAAACTGAATCAAGTGCAACGTACAAGTGAAATTTTGTTCAGATACATTGCAACTCCAGGTTGAGATGATTTCAATGTGTCTTTACCTAGTAGGAAGCCCAGAACAGGAAACAACCATTGCCTATTAATTGCCTGATCAATCATTTTCTGGTTCCAGCCGCTAAAAGTTGTAAGGCTACCCAAGTAGCCAGTCATCATCCCAATGGCAAGGTATTGTGATGTATCAGATATATCTTCTTTGAATACGACACCCAACCAACCCATTAAAAACGAGCCAACCTATAATGAAATTGGATTGAATTTGCATGACAACTTGATAGTCAACGATCCATCAGTGACTGGATATTGAACTAGACAATTATTTGGCTTGAACGTAGCCATGCATTAGCAGAAAATACTGCGGGACTTATTAAGTACTCCCCTGAGCTTTTGACATTACTAAGAGACACGCAACCAATCCCCTCAGACCTGTTTACAGGCCAACAATTGGTCAAATTGCCTATGCTCCGGGCATTACTATCTGTTGTTACTGTTCAAAACAGTAAACAAGAAACAGAAAACCAGAAGCTATAGATTTCTTGAATGAGGAAGAGAAGCACAGAAAAAAATAGAACACAAACTTGCGTACGTCTTGTGCTTAAAAAAAAACTGTCGAGTACAACCACTAAATACAAAGCAAAAACTGCTCATGAACGTGCAACACATAACTGCACACAAACGTGCTATTAACTTCCTAGAAAATAACAAAAACACTAAATACATAACAAAATGAACTTGGCTGTTTTTTAATAAAAAAAATAGAGTAAAACAGAGCAGAAAACAGAACAGAAAACAGCAGAAAACAGAGTAAAAAAACAAAACAGAAAACAGCAACTGAGATATTATAATCCAACAAACTCCTCCTTGGATTAGTTGCTGCTGCATACTCCAATTTTCTTTTTTAATACTTCAAATCTTCCAGCTTGAAGTGGTTTTGTGAACATGTCTGCAAGTTGATCTTCAGATCTGCAATAAACCAGCTTAACTTCACCACTTTGTTGCACCTCACGTAGAAAGAAGAACTTAACCTTGAAATGCTTAGTTTTGCCATGAAAAACTGGATTATGAGATATTGCTAAAGCGGCCTGATTATCCACATTAATTTCAATGCAATCATTGGAATTCAACCACAAATCATTAATTATCTTCTTCAGTCATAAAGCTTGATTTGCAGCTGCAGTAGTTACTATAAACTCAGTCTCTGCAGTAGACTGACCTACAATCTCTTGCTTTTTAGAACACCAGAAGAAACAAGCAGAACCAAGACTGAAACAATACCCAGACGTACTTTTCATGTCATCCACTGAACCAGCCCAGTCACTATCAGAAAATCCTTGTAAATTAAACTTCTGACCTTTCTTAAACTTCACACCAAAGAATAATGTTCCTTTGAGATATCTCAATACCCTTTTTGCTGCAATCAAATGTAACTGACTAGGACTACTCATAAACCTGGATAAAACACTCACAACAAATAGAATATCTGGTCGGTTCTTTGTAAGATACATGAGACACCCAATCAGACTTCTATACATAGAAGCATCTACTGCATCTGTTCCATCATTCTTCTGCAGCTTTTCTTTAGAAGCCATAGGAGTGCTTACACTTCGACAATCTTCCATCTAAAACTTCTTTAGAATTTCCTTCATGTATTTTTTCTGATAGATGAAGATCTCATATGAAGCCTGTTTGACTTCCAAACCCAAAAAATAAGCCATCTTTCCCAAGTCTGACATCTCAAAAACTGCAAATAGATCTTGCTTCATCTTCTCTATCAATTCCATATCATTCCCCGTCACTAATAGATCATCTACATAAAGTGAAAAAATTATAACACTGTGATTCACCTTCTTGACATAAAGAGTGAACTCACTTAAGCTTTTTACAAAGCCAAAATCCTGCAAATATCGATCTATCTTCCCATACCAAGCTCTTGGAGCCTACTTCAGTCCATATAGAGCTTTCTTCAACCTGTATACACTCTCTTCTTGCCCTTTGATACTGAAGCCTTCAAGTTGTTCAACAAAAATCTCCTCCTCAAGCTCTCCATTCAGAAATGCAGACTTGACATCTAACTGAAATATAGGCCACCCCTCTCTCGCTGCAATAACTAACAAGTAACCTTATTGTATCAAGTCGTGCAACAGGAGCAAATGTTTCAGAATAGTCTACTCCTCATATTTGTGCATAGCCTTTCACCACCAATCTAGCTTTGTGTTTATTGACAGAACCATCATGATTAAGTTTTGTTCTAAACACCCACTTAACCCCAATCACATTCTTATCAGATGGTCTGTCAACAAGCTCCCATGTGTGGTTTTTCGGATCATTGCAATCTCCTCCCGCATTGCCGCAATCCACCTCCGATCCTCCTTAGCTTCCACAAAGTTAGGTGGTTCGAGCATTGCCACATTGCTTCTTTCATAGATTTCAGCAAGTGACCTTGTGCCCCTCACGGTAAATCATCCACACTTGTCTTCCAATCCATCTATAACTTCATCAACCTCTACATCGTTGCAGGTTGTTGTTTTTCGAACTGCTGCTTTTCTGCACTCTTTCCTTCCATCCAATTCCACTCATCTTCCTCTAGAAAAACAGCATCTCTGCTTATAGTCACCTTCCCTGTCATAGGGTGAAAAATCCTGTAAGCCTTTGATTGGAGACTGTACCCAATGAAGATTCCAAGCTCAGCTCTTTTATCCAACTTGTCCCTCTTGACTTGAGGAACATGAGTATAACACAAACACCCAAAAACCTTCAAATTTTTCACAGAAAGTTTAACACCATACCAAACTTCAAAATGTGTTGACCTCTCTAAGGCCTTTGTGGGCAATATGTTCAACAAGAACATTGCAGTATTAGCTGCTTCAGCCCAGAACTTCTTAGGCAACATCTTCTCCTACATCATACATCTGGCCATCTCCATAATACTTCTGTTTTTCCTCTCACTGACCCCATTCGTTCAGAGGTGAATAGGGAAACGATGAACTGCTGCACAATTCGCTTGCTCACAATTCAACTTAAACTTGTGAGCAAAGTATACTCGTAACCATTATCGATCTAAGCATTTTAATTTTCTTCCCACTCGATTCTCAACTAAGGCTTTAAACTTCACAAACACATTAGCAACTTCAGACTTGGCTTGCAGAAAATAAATCCAACTCATCCTAGTCATATCATCAGTGAAAGTAATGAAATACCTGCTACCATTGAGAGAAGACTCAGACATAGGTCCACATAGATCTGTGTGGACTAATTGCAGCTTTTCACATGCTCTCCAGCCTCCTCCTTTGAAAGGAAATCTGGCTTGCTTGCCAAGAAGACAAGTTCTGCCTTTGTGGAAATTCCTCCTCCAAACTTGGCAAGTCATCCGCAAGCTATTTCTCTGCATAAACAACATGCTCTTCCCGTGAACATGCCCAAGTCTTTTATGCCATAACTCGCATTTTCTTCTTTGCACTTTAAAGCCATTTGTTGCATCTCTTGTGGCTTGAACATGAAACTCTTGTCCTCCATTGGAATTCTTAGCACTTCTTTGCTATTTGCATTATTGATAAGACATTCCTTCCCTTCGAACTTCACTTTATAGCCCTTCTCAACTAATTGACCAACACTTAACAGATTATGGTCAATATTTGGCACAAAAAGAACATCACTGATCAGCTTCACCTCCTGATTTCCTTCAATAGCCACTGTACCCTTCCCTTGCACTTCGATATCTTTGTCCGTTGCCAATTTCGACTTTGGACTTGTGACTGTCTAGACTCTAAAATGACTTCGAATTGCCAGTCATATGATTGGTACAGCCACTATCCACCAGCCATGCATCATTCCCAACAGAAGATTCAGAAAAGAAGCTACAAACAAGTGCTCTTCCTCGTTTCATTCACCTTGCTACGGGCTTTTCCTACTTGCTGGTAATTTTTTTCTTTGCAGATGGCTTCCATGTGACCCAACTTGTGACATCTTCGCATCTAGCATCAGCTTTCTCCAACATCTAAAAACGATGATTAGTTCCACCACGTATTGACAAGGCTTTTTGTTCATCTTCCATTTGCTAGACCCATCAGAATTTCCTTCTTTTGCTACAAACTTGGAGTCTTCGGCATTTTCTCTAGACTGAATCCATTTCTTCCCTTTGCCTCTATCATTTGACTTCACTCTAGCTTGCAGAGCACCCTCTACAAACTCTTCTCTTCTCATCAGTCTTAGTGTGCTCCCGTACTGCAGAGCATTTAACAATTCTGCAAGCTTTATATCAGCTAAGTCTCTTGTATTTTCCAGAGATGCTATGGTGGCTTCGAACTTCTCTGGAAGAGACACCAGGATCTTCTGAACAAGCCTTTCATCCTTCAAGTCAGTCCCTAAAACTCTGATTTTTTCAGCTATCCCAACCAATCTATCAGAGTACTCCTTCACTGACTCTGAATCTTTCATCTGCTGCCTCTCAAACTCCCTCAGGAGATTCAGCACCTTCATGCCTCTTATCTTCTCATCTCCCTCGTATTCATCCTTCAAGAAATCCCATATTGCCTTTGCGAATCACATCTCATGATCCTTGTGAAGATAGTGGGTGAAACAAAGAAGTGTACGAGGCATGACTTTGCCTTGGCCTTCCTTGTGATTCTCTCTTTATGGTACTTTATCTGATTCAAAGTCGGATTGTCTGGAAGTGGAGCAACCTCATAATCATCCTCCACAGCTTCCCACAGATCATGACCCTCCAAAAATGCTGTCATCTTAACAGCCCATGCTTGATAATTCTCTCCAAGAAATACTTTGGAGAAGCCATTGAAAGAGAAACCACTCGACCCTGTCTCCATCACCTTTTAACTTCTTTACACTTCGATACTTGCTTCACTTCATAGTCCCTCAAGATCATTCACGCTCTGATACCACTGTTGTTACTGTTCAAAACAGTAAACAAGAAACAGAAAACCAGAAGCTATAGATTTCTTGAATGAGGAAGAGAAGCACAGAAAAAAACAGAACACAAACTTGCGTACGTCTTGTGCTTAAAAAAAAACTGTCGAGTACAACCACTAAATACAAAGCAAAAACTGCTCACGTACGTGCAACACATAACTGCACACAAACGTGCTATTAACTTCCTAGAAAATAACAAAAACACTAAATACATAACAAAATGAACTTGGCTGTTTTTTAATAAAAAAAAAAATAGAGTAAAACAGAGCAGAAAACAGAACAGAAAATAGCAGAAAACAGAGTTAAAAAACAAAACAGAAAACAGCAACTGAGACATTATAATCCAACACTATCAAAATCATGATACGGTGAATATGTTCAGTTGTTCTTCCTCATAAGCTATAGCGAGGACTTGCAGCATGTAACAATTTCTGTTTCTGACAATATCATCATATACTTTCACTGTATACAGGGCTTAGAGTGGAAAGATTAGCATGAAAAAAGAAATTAGCAAAACTGCCTCAGAATTCAAGTTATGGAAAGCTATTCATGCGGTAACGGATAATGTAGTGACAGATAGAGGCTCTGAATCCAGCTGAATCTGTTCTTGGCTGGCTTTTTTTGAGAGAGAGGGAGAGGGAGAGAGAGAGAGAGAGAGAGAGAGACAGAGAGAGAGAGACAGAGAGAGAGAGAGAGAGTACCATATTGGAAGGTAGACCAAGGTATAAAATGGTTTGGTCGCTTGTCACCCCAGCAATCTGTGGGCCAAAAAGTTTTTGCAGCAGATACCTGGTTAAAACCTGTGAACAAAGTTGATTAGATGCATATGATGACTTCAAGAAATGGGAACTCTTCAAATCATTTTCCAATAAATGTTAGACATTGATGATTTTTAGTGCATAGTATCTTATTGGTGCTTTGGCACAAGAAAGATGCGAGCATCACATAGAAGTGGCTTCTGAAGATTCGCTTATGCCTTCCGTGAAAAATAAAAAGGAAAGAGAAAGAATGAGCGTGCCATTCATAGCACAAAGGAGCACAAAAACGAAAAGTCCAATGCCGAGAGATTAAGAAAGTGTATCCCCCCTAAGATGCCAAAAGCAGCTAGATGAAGAAGATGGGAAGTGTACTTCAGATACTGGGGCAACTCTTCTCCATCACTCTGCATTCAGAGAACACATAAGTTTCTCTAGGGATCGAATCATCAACATTCATCTAACAGCTCCGAGAACCATAATCCAGTAGTTCATTTGAAGAGGAACAACATATTGATAGATGGAACAAACTTCACAGATTCTAGTGTAGAGAGTGTGCATTTTTAAGTCACTTTATTTCTTCTTCGGCAATGGTAAACAGGGGATACTATATTGTTGCTATTCACCAAGCAGCAATTCATGACATTGCAGTATATGTAACCAGACAAACAATACCAAGTCCCTTTGTGCATAAATAGACCACAAAGCTAACCTACAGTCCTCAAATCTCAATGATCTGTATGGACTGACAAGTCTGTACAAACTCTTTTAGGAGCTTATTTGCTTTTCGTCTTCATGGTGCACTATTTTGACCGAAGGATGATGATTGAGCTCCACCACCAACAGCATTACGGGGGAACTGACATGTGGCGTTGTATGATTCTGGGACTTGAATCCATGGGAATGCAATAAAGGATCCTCTTGCACTGGAAGACCTGTACCTTCGTCGAGAGCATTGTCCGAAGGCATGTTAGTACTCTCATTTCTGCTCTCTGCACATCTATGGAGAGCCAGACTTGCCATATCTCCTGACACTGACCCAGAGACCGCGTCATCTTCTATTTTACCATTCATCTTCAAGTGTAGCGAACCCAAGGAACTTGAAGGACAAGCACTGCTTGTGGGAAGTGGGACTATGCAAAATGCCTTTGGTCAGTTTGGAGCTACGATTCTTCAAATCCGAGACGTGTGCAGAAGAATGTAGCTTTAATCTTCTGTAAATGAAGTAAGAAGCAATTCAACCAACATGTGGGTCTGGATCAAGAGAAATGTGAATGACAACTGTATAAGGTATCACGGGGCCTTTTCTATTTAGTGCCACCGCTTGATTTCATTTTCCAGTATCATTCGAGTTGCGAATACTCTGTCATTTGCACTTATATAAGTCTGCTGATATATTTCCTTCGTAAGTACATGGCCAATAACAGAGACCTGGCATCAGTGGGAAGATGATTTCGAAGTTCAGTTGTCGCCTCCCTCCTGTTATAGTTGACTCAACCCACATTTGTACGGTGAACCTAAGAGTCGTCCCGCTTAAACTTTATTCTTACTTCTGAAACAGCAAAATCATTGGGATTCCTCGCATAATAAACATATCGAAGAAGACATATATAATTCAAATTATTATAACGGCATAAGTTCCTCCTTTGGGAAACCTCTTGCTCTCTAGTATAGGGAAAGCGGCACTGTTCCGCATTCAGAGAAACAGTGCGCACCATCGTCTTACCATGAAAGAACAAATTTTCAGTTTGGAGATTCCCACTTTGAACGACACTGTTTGAGTGTTTTCTATACACACATCTGAAGTAAGATCAACCAATAGAAGGAAGCTGTCCATGTGAGACAAAGACAGCCGTTAAGCCTGCCCCGACAGCATTTATTTTTGTCCATCTATCAACGAGTCCTCTGTTCTGATCGCAGTGAAAGAGGGAATCGCGCTGCGCCACATGGGTCTTGTCCTTTGAACTACAAAGATTGGCTTTATATTCCTTCCGTTCTCATGCATACCCATGCATGTGCGTGCGTGCGTGCGTGCCTGCCACGTTGGGCTGACAAAAGCTAAATCGCAGCTCGGAAAGCGCGATTTCGATTTACTTTACCTAACAAATTTCGATTCCTCGCTTGCTGTGACTTCCAGTTTCCATGGATCGATACCTCGAACGGGAAAAGCAGCATTATCAGAGAAATCGAGTAAAAAAAGAAAAGAAAAGATTGAGGCAAAAATTGTGGACCGTAATACAATGAAAACTCAACTTCCACTTTTCATGGAAGATGAAGACAAGAAAAGTAGGATAAGATCCCCACTCCATTGTCATATTCAAAAGGAAGCACCTTGCTTCCTTCGAGACAAGGCCTAAAAAAAGAGAACTTCAAGGTTTTAGCAAGGCAATGCTTAGATAATAAATTTAGGAATTTCCTCTATATAAATATAAGAATAAGAAGTGGTGCCGCTTATAACAAAAATTGGATGAACTTTTATAAATGTTCATGAATACAAAAGGAGCATAAGGTCATAAAAGTACTTAGACATAGGAAATTTTTAATTGAATGTGTATAAATTCATACATGTGACAATTTGATTAACAAGTGGAATCATGGTTCAAGGTTTTATCTACCACTGATTTCGTTAGTAGGATTAGTTACACTAACTGAAGGTTCAAATCTTAAATTTATGTAACAAACTATTTCGTTAGTAGGATTACTTTCTTGTATAAATTCATGTAAATTAGTGTAGATAACAAACTAAGTGGGAGATTATTGAAATAGTTTGTTATCATAAAAAGATTATGTATCTTAGTTAAGAGACTACGTAACTCTTGGTTAAGAGGAGATGTGATTCTTGATTAAAAAAAAAAGAGATGTGACTCTCGGTTATGAAAAGATGTGACTTTTCATCCTAAAATGTGTATCTTAATTAAGAGACTATGTGACTCCTGGTTAAGAGGAGATGTGGCTTTTGATATTTAAAAAAAAAAAAAGACATGACTCTTGGTTATGAAAAGAGGTGACTTTTCGTCCTAAAAAGAAGTTATCAGTAGTGATGAAAAGAAGTGGCTCTTGATATGAAGAGTAGTGATGGTTGGGGATAATGTATCTATTTTCAAGAGATATGTTCATTGGTTTTCTTTGAATAAACACCAATTCACATATTATTTCATAATAACTACAATTGTTCATAAATGCTACTTCTTTAGAATTCTCTGTTTTTCTTTTTTCATACATGCAACCTTAGCACATTCAAAGTGAAAATCCAAGGGAGAAAATTGAGTAATTGTTGAACTTGTTTCTCTGCTGCTTTTATGTATATCCCGGAAGTATATTTATTCTAAACCCGACAGTAACAATAGTGAAGGCAAATAATTACTTAAGGATAGTGACCTTCAGTGGACATCAAATGATCAACGATCTACTATTGCTTCTCTATCTTTATCAGCAATCAAATTTCCCCAATAAAAACAAAATCATCGACATTCTAGGACAAGTTACTTGATAATTTTTTCCAGCTTTTGAGAACTATTTTTCTTTTTTCCTTTTAATTTTCTTTTGCTATATCCAGACCGCTTGCTTCGTCGCTTCACTAGTTTTTCTGCTGATATACACGACGAATACCAGTCACCTCTTAATAGCTATAGTTTTTGAGTGACAAATCCTTTAACATAATACCGAATCTTGGTTAAGGCCTCATCTAATCTATGGCCTAACATGTTATGAATTTTCGGGTATCATAGCACTGCACCCATCAATCCACATCAACCGCTGCTCGACTTGACATTGGTCAGAGCATATTCTCTTCAGATGACAACTCTCCTCGAATGTAATTCTAGAGACAACCTCAAGTTCGAAAAGGTTGCACGTTATGTGCATAAAAATGACGGCTGCCACAGATGTCGAAACTGAAAATTACGAGGAAATTCCTTGAACACGCGACTGCGCAGAGCTCACTTCCAAGATAACGAAGGCACACTTTATTGGCAACATAGAAACGAGTTCTCGTTGCAACAATGGAGGAAATGTAAGTTGCGACATCACAATCGTGGATCATCCTGAAGTAGAAAACTACTGCGGGAGCTTGTTGAATTTGCGGTGTCGAAACTCGGCAAACGTCTTGGTGGAGTACTTCACCGGGTTCTGATCGTTGATGAGCTCCGGGAGAGGTCCGATCAGTGCCTCATGCGGGGGAGCAACAAACACTGCCCATGACATTCGCGTCTTTTCCTTGTTCACCAAGCTCCTATGAAGTACACTTTTGTACTTTCCGTTGCTTAGAACCTGCGACCAGCATCCCTCGTAAGTCGAACGTATGAAATCTTTCCTAGAAGCAAATTCACTGTTTTATCGCATTTTACCTCTATTTGATCGCCGACGTGGCAGAAAAGAGCATTGGGCAAGTAATCTGCGGCGAACCAATTGCCGTCTTTCCAAACTTGCAGACCCGGGACATCGTTCGGGACCAGTATGGTGACTGCCGACATGTCGGTGTGAGGCTCGACGCCGAGGGCCAGCTGAGGTTGTGGGCAGGGTGGGTACAGGTTTATTTTCATCTCTAGCTCCATCTGGTCACCTCCCAAACTTGCTTTCAAGACATTTTTCTCCAGTCCTAGGCCCTCGGAGATCAGCTCCAGCAGCACCTCTGTCACTTTCAGTGTCTCCTTGTTGTATTCTTCAGTGACTTCCCTGTGTCAGACAAGCATTCATTTGTTATTGTATAGAAAACAACAAATTATAAAAGCACCTACAGCATCCATTTTCTTTATAAATAACTCTTCTCTCGACTCTTTGAGGATGAGAAGATAAAGAATGAGCATCACAAATCCATCGACTACGCTGAGGTGGTGTATAGTTGAACTTAAGAAATAGTTTTTTTTTTTTGGTAACCGAGGATCTGTGACCTCTGTCGGGCTTATGCCCCAGGGTACCGTCAAGTGTACGCCCCGATAGTCACGACTACCGATAGTTTCTCTTTTAAAACGAAAATTTGAAAAAAGTGCTATAGAAAATTGTAATTAGCAGTCGAAACGATGTGGATTAGGAGTTTATTATTACACATAACCAAACATCACCGTATCGATTTTTTTAATTGTATTGTATGGGGGTTTCAAAAGGAAAGTAAAATTTATCCTGTAATAAAGAATAGTTGTTATCAATAACCTCATCTATTTTGTTGTATTTGCATATCGCGTTTATCTAGAAAAAAGTGAGTTTATTTTTACAGATTTTCTATGACCAAGCAACCTATGATAAAACCAAACTGTCGCTATTAAAACATCACGATTGATCTGAATCATCTATTTTTTAAACCCATCATTCTTAATAAAAACTATTCATACTCGGTGAACATATCTACGATATGGTAAAAGCTTAATGCAAAAAAAAAAAAAAAAAAAAAAAAAAAAAAAAAGGCTGCACCGTCAAAGATGTTCCCAGTAAGATCTCCTTCCCACGAGTGTAATTAACAAAAAAAAAAAATCAATTTAACTAAATAACAATTGATTAATATCCTAAGAAAAGACAAAAACATGATATATAGATTAAAGTAAAATAAAATTGAAGAGAAAATAAAATAGACAACTTTAGAATTTGGAAAGTAAAAAAAATTGTGGCGTGGCCCTCATTATCTTTGGGGATAGCGATGGACAGCATTTTTCAAATCAAGTCAGTCGACTTCATAGCTCATTTTAATTATCCTGACCCCATAAAATCTTAAATTGGTACTTCCCTGTCCACCAGAAAAAGAAGACTTTCCCAAAGAGGACTTCCCCCGAACGGACACGAACGGATTTTAAGATTTTGTTATGGATTGATGTTATGGAAAACTCAAAATGTATATTTTTAATAAATTTACTTTGCGTTAAATTGAGTTAAAGGCTTGAGACTCTGGTGGTCATGCACAATTCCTTAGTTGCTCATGGCCAAGTTATTAGCATCCAAATAATATATGTCTAGCAATGAAAAATAATTTTCATTTCATTTTTCATATTCCGGCCATGTATTGGAAAATATTATCATTAACCAAAATGTGACTTCTTGGAAAATAATTTTTAGAAATGTCATAATTTCAGCATCCATTTATTTCGTGGAAAACATTATTTTCTTCATGTTTTCCGACCAGGTCCATAAACGCGGTTGCTATATGGATCAAACCTAGTACCTGTAAGAAGGCGGGTGTTGAGGCCAGATTTCATGCCTGACCTTGCCGGATGGATGCATGAAGTGGAAAAAGTAATCCACCCACTCAACCTTTTCGTCATGGTTCTTGGTCATCTTCGTCCCGTACCCTTCGAAATTCCCTTTGGGCGGATCGTTCGCGTACTTCTCCTTCTCCTCCTGCGGGAGCCTGAAGAACTCGCGGCCCGCCTCCTGCAGCTGCCCGATCAGCTCCGGTGGTATCCCGTGATCGGTCACAAGGAAGAATCCCCAGTCGCGGCACGCCTCGTGGATTTCCCGGATAAGAGCGTGGTGGGGCTGGGATAGCGAGATCACCGGCACGGTGACGCCCTCCACGGCCGGGCTGTTCTCTGGCCGCTCGTGGGAGGGGCGGACAAACTGGGCTGGGAGCGTGTCGAGGCCGAACGCGGCCAATGCCTGAATTCTCTCCACTTCCATAAGGTTTTTCTCTTCTTTCTGGGTTGGACTTTTGATGGGCAGTTTTGTTTGGTTTTCAGTAACCGCAGCACTGGGCATTGACGAGTGACTCGGGCATAGGTTATGCATATATATAGGGACAGACATCCCCTAATTTGTCGCTTAAGTGTTTGGTTTTCTTTACCGTTTGGTCTACCTACCGTACCACGTGAGAACGTATGTTCTGTCTAACTCTCAACAGAAATAAACAAAAGGAGATCTTCTGTCATCAATCTGAGAAAAAATTATAAAAAAAAAATCATATTACAATTATAGTAATTCAGTTCTAAATCTTTACAATAGTCAAAATTGACTGGATGGACTAAATTGACATAATTACAAAAATATTATGACTAAATTAAGGAAAAAAAAGATTTACGATTGAAGTGTCACAACTGAAATAAGTTTAAGATTTTTTTGATAATTTCCCCTTCAATCTGGCCTTTCACTCTATATCATGTAATGGTGCACCATACACCAAAGGAATATATGTCCGATGCCCGACGGATGAGGGCCGTGAGGCCATCTAGATCTTTTCTTTTGACATGTCTAGGGCCTCTACGTGCATTACATCTTTGCCTAATTCTCAGGGCATCGCAAATTCTGAAATACAAAAGGGGCTCGTATCAATCCGAAACAAGCTGCTAGCTTTAGATTTTTTGTTCTTCTAATTCTTTGGTACGGAAGCATTTGTTGCTTCTCCGTCACTTTCTTAATCTCATCGGACAACGAATGAGGGAGGAGTTGAGAATCCAGAAAGCAGCATACTTTGGTTTCCACTTGCTAAAAGATGATTTCCCAACTAAAGGAGGCGACTTGCATGATGAAAGATGCTTTGTCATGTGACAAACCCACAGCCCGTCAACCGTTTGAAGGTAAGATGGCATTTAATTCATCCGCCAAGTCTCTTCGTTGTTCAGTGTGAGACACCAACGGTAGCTGGCACATATGCTCGAGGTTGTTGAGGAAACTTCTTAATATATTTTGAAAGTTGACAAAACTTTTCACAAGTGTCTGCACTGCAGAATATGATAAAAGTATTTTCAGGTGATATTTTGTCGGAGGAATGATGTTTAGACTCTATTATCTTATCAAGAAGTTTGCTTTGGACTCAGGAAATATAGAATATATAACGCCACGGCTGGTTTGACTTGAATTTCTTTTTTAGAAGGTGTTGATTGTTTTCAATCTTGAAAAATTGAGTACAAAGAAATCCACTCAAAGCAAGGATCTGTTATTTGATTGACATTATCCAAGGACAAGATATCATTTCCAAACAAAAAAACTCTACTTTTGTAAGCCTAGCTTTGGTTGTACGGGCGACTGTATCAAATGGAGATTTTGATCTGGTCACTCAACGACTACCAAATTTTTTTGAAGCGTTCATGTCCAACGGGTTATTTGGAACAATGATTCTCTAAATATTGTCCAATGGTTAGTTTGGAACTAAAGCAATATAAAAGGAGATTGTGTGCTGAAGAGACAACAATATTGTAAATTTGAAATTCCTAAGTTCAAAGAGAGCTTCCACTTTACACACTTGTCTTCATGAGCTTACAATTGTAATTATTTGAGAGGCATAACAGTATCATAAATGTGTGCTTAGATGTGAGATGGTGAGATCTATCATTTTGGGTATAAGTAGCATCAACTTTCGGTAGAAGCGTTTGGATATAAGTGGTATAACTTGACTGTAATCTCTTATTAATTCTCTAGTGAAATTCAACTATTACGCTATTTGGGAAAGTGGACATAAACTTGTAATAAGCCGAATCACTATAATTATAGTGTGCAAATTTCTCTATTCCTTTAACACTGTATTATTTTTTGTGATAGCATACTGCACACAAGAGAGTAAGATCTTAGCTTTGTCAATCCATTCAGTAATTTGTCACCAGCGTCAACTTGAGAGAGAGAGAGAGAGAGAGAGATACGCTTCACCCCTAGAATACCGAAAGCAGCCAAATGAATGAGATATGAAGCATATCTATGGAGAGCACGACCTGCTATATCCCGACACTGACCCAGAGGCTGTCATCTTCTATTTTACCATCCATCTTCGAGCGTAGCGAACCCAAGGAACTTAAAGAACAATCACTGCTTGTGGGAAGCGGGACTATGCAAGATGCCTCTGGTCAGTTTGGAGCTACGATTCTTCAAATCCGAGACATGAGCAGAAGAAGAATGTAGCTTAAATCTTCTGGAAATGAAGTAAGAACCAATTCAACCACATGTGGGTCTGGTTCAAGAGAAATGTGAACGACAATTTTATAAGGGAGCACGGGGCTATTTCTATTTAGTGCCATTGCTCGATTTCATCCTCCAGTATCATTCAAATTGCGAATACTCTGTCATTTGTACTTATATAAGTCTCCTGATATATTTCCTTAGTAAGAACATGGCCAATAAAAAAAAAGAAAAAAGTACGTGGCCAGTAATAGATACCTGGCATCAGCGGGAAGAAGTTCAGTTGTCCCCTCCCTCCTTGACTCAGGCACATTTGTACAGTGAACCTAAGAGTCGTCCTGCTTAAACTTTATTCTTACTTTTGAAACAGCAAAATCATTCGGATTCCTTGCATAATAAGCATATAGAAGAAGACATATATGATTCAAATTATTCTGACAGCATAAGTTCCTCCATTGGGAAACTTCTTGCTTTCTAGGATAGGGAAAGCGTCACTGTTCCGCGTTCAGAGAAACAGTGTGCAATGGATGAATTTGTCGAATCCATCGTCTTAACATGAAAGAATAAATTTTCAATCTGGAGATTCCCACTTCGAATGACACTGTTTGAGTGTTTTCTATACACACATCTGAAGTAAGATCAACAAATAGAAGGAAGCTGTCCATGTGAGACAAAGACAGCCGTTAAGCCTGCCCCGACACAATTTATTTTTGTCCATCTATCAAGGAGTCCTCTGTTGTGATCACAGTGAAAGAGGGAATCGCGCTGCGCCACATGGTTCTCGTCCTTTGAACCACAACGATTGGTTTTATATTCCTTCCTTCGTCGTGCATACCCATTACCCATGAGAAAATATTGGGTGGCCCACCCCTCCACATGGCACCTCGTGAGTGGCCGGGGACCACGCTGACGTGGAGGTCCCGGACCACCCAATATTTTCTCCATTACCCATGCATCCGCGCGCGGAACGGGCATGCACGTGGGCTGACCAAAGCTAAATCACAGCTTGAAAAGGGCAATTTCGATTTACTTGTCCTAACAAATTTTGATTCCTCGTTTGCCGTGACTTCTAGTTTCCGCGGATCGCTGCCTCGAACAGGAGAAGCAGCATCATCAGAGAAATCAAGTAAAAAAGAAAAGGAAAGAAAAGAAAAAAGGCAAAAACTGTAGACTGTAGTTCAAGGAAAACACTAACTTCCACTTTCAATGGAGGGTGACGACAAAAGAAGTAAGACAAGAACCACACTTCATTCTCGTATTCAAAGGAAATACGTTGCTTCCTTCGAGAGCAGGCTTAAAAAAGACAACTTCAAAGGAGGGACTTTTTTTAACTGATATGGGTCAAAAACAACGTTGGCAAAATCGAGTTGAGCCAAGAAAAGTTTACGAAATCGTTACGACATCCTAGTGATTCTGAAGAAGAACAGGAAGATTTCGGACCCTTCAAATGAGGTGTGAATATACCATCAGAGAGAGAGGTACCAAGAGCAATAAGATTCCTGCGAAAGCGACGAGTGCCAACGCATGAAGAGGCCGATACTGTGGAACACACCACCATGCGACATAGAAGGCGCAGTCGCTTGGATTGATTGCGAACTTCAGCGGTGTGAAGCCAACAACATCAAAATCCACAAGGACAATGAGATGAAGTGTCAAGAATGGGGATTCCAAGCTTGAAGGAATCGAGAACTGGCAACCTTGAATCATGGGCGACACATGCCGCTCCTATCACAAACCCATCAATAGTTGTAGATTGAGAATCATCTGTTCTAAAAGCTGAAATTATTAGATAAAGACAATATTGATTATTTAAATATTCCAACACTCTTCCTCACGCTTAAGCTACTCTAGTACTAAATGTGAAAATTTAATTAGGAAAATAAATAGGGTTTTAAAGATTTGAACTCAAGACCTCCATCTATGATATCATGTAAAAATAAATTCTGAGTTTGAGCATGAGTTTGCTTATCTTTTAACTCTAGGATAACATTTGTATTTATGGAGTTCATCTACTAGCTATTACAATAATTACATGGACTAATTCAAAATATTTTGAATTTTAAAATAGTTTGTTACAGTAATAACTATGATAATAATTATATGAGATAAGAATGGACTAATTCAAATAAGTTGAATAATAACTAAATAATAAAAGAATTAAATTACTTGAAATAATTTGAATTTGAATGAGTTATGCATTGCTGTCTTTAACAAACGAGATGGTGATGGCAAAGTTAGTGGAAATTCAAGATTGAATTTACCTCTTTTTTTAAGGAGATTATTGTTTGACCGACGGTATCACACGAACCAAACCAGCAGCGCTTTGAAAGCAATTGCTTAACTGCTGCTTAAAGTAAACATTTTGTAACCTTGGAGCGATCCAGGTCTTCGTTCTCTCCTTTTCCTATTTTTCCCAAAAGAAGGATTCATTCAAAAGTCTTCTTTTAGTTCTTTCCGAGGAAGTTTCAGGAGGAAGGGAATGAATCCACCGAGAACGTCATCATCTGCTGGTCAATACACGAGAAAAAAGAGAGTAGGTGCCCAGGTGTAGACACGCCAGCTTTGGACTAGTCCACTTAATTCCCACCACATGTTAATTTGGGACCCACTTATCCCTCTCTCTTCAATTATTGATTTTACTTATTTCCTTGTTTTCCTTTTTTTCTTCCTCTTCCTGCTCTCACTCCGCATGTCCCCTCTCTTTCTCTTCAATTAAAATATTTACATTTTTTCTTATTTTTCTTATTTTTTCTTCTTCCTCCTTTTGCGAGATTAAGTTGATAGTGAGTCTTAGTTGAGGCATTTCTTTCCCAGCAAATTTGAGCCTCATTTTTTGAATCTAAGCTTGAGTAAACCCTAGATTTGTGATTCAAAACTTAGCTTGACCTCGAATCAATAGATTTGACTTCGACCAGAGTCAGTGCAGGCAACAGAGAAGGCAAAGGCAGAGGCATGGTTCATTGACGCAGTGGAGGGCCTTGAACTCCTAGCCAATGGTGGTGTCGATGCTAAGGGCACAAGAGGAGTTGGATAGGATGTGGCGACGCTAGAGGTTGGAGAGGAAGTGGGTGAAGACAGAGGCGGACATGGAGGCGGATTGCGAAGGTGGCGGGCCAAAGAGCATTTTGAAAAAACAAAAAAGAGAGTGGGTGTGTATCCACATAGAGAGGAGAGATAGAGAGAGAGAGAGAGTGAAAGGAGGAAGAAGAAGGAAAAAGTAAAAACATTGACCAAAGAGAGAGGAGACACGAGGGTATGTGACAAGTGTTTCCAAATTGACACATGACGGATGTTGAGAGGACTAATGCAAAGTTGACGTGTCTACACTTGGGCACCTAATATTTTCTCGTCAATACACATATAGAGTCAACAGTGAATGGAAATCGAGGGGCAACTAGCGAAAGTGCTCAAAAGATCTCCATGTTTGCGCATCGAGAATTCTTAATGAATGTGAACTGCTATTATTGCATTCTTTGCGATATCTCGATGCAAAAGTTGGTCCAGCCAAAAGATTGAAACGTTGGTCTTCATACAAGCAAGGCGTAGAGGAGGACATCTTCATCAGCCAAGTAAAAAGTGCAAAATGGAAGCCTTGAACATCTGTCAACTTCCAAAATGCAGAAACCTAGTCCAAGCTCAGCTCGCCACATTTGCTGAACAGCAACTTGCAATTATGGTCTCCGTTCAAGTACCTTTTGTTGGACTGATCCAGAAATACTAGAAGCACCAATCTCTCTCACCTCATCTCCATCTTCTTCAATCCTTTCAGATTTTCGTGTTTTCAATGCTTCTAACGTAGACTATCATAGAAGTCTCTCTTAGCGATGAAACCAAGACCTCTAAAACTCAACTTCCTCTTATGAATCCCTATTCCACTTTTGCTAAACCCACCTCATCATTTTCTCCCATCCGCTCCATTCGACAACTCATCTGCCAAACTCCAAAGGAAGTAAAGGAGTACGTTCAGTCGTCTAAGTTTGATCAACATCCTATTCCTACCACTAAAAAAGAATATTTTGTTACTCTTCAGATTCCTCTAGAGTTTCCTAGACAATGGATTCAACAAGGATATTCTCATGTCCATTATGGAGTTGTTCGCCTTGCTCTTACTTTTCATGGTCGCAAGAAGGAGTGAGCGGTTCCTGATTCCTTACAGGTTTTGTCTAGAACCTAGAATCTATCCTCAGGTACATGTTCTTCATTTTTTAGAATTTGGAACCTACCCATCAGAATCAAGAACTTGTAACTTATCCTGTCACAGGTTCCGAGGTCGGTTCCAGGTTCCAACAATTTTATTTTTTTTCATTTTGAAATTTGAACTATAACAAAGAAACAAACAAACAAACCAAAACTTCTATGTCAGCTCAAGCCAAGATCAGAAAAAGGATGGCAACTTAGCAACTTTTGTTGTGACAAACAAAAGAAAATTACTAATGCAAGCAACAAACTTCGACCAAGCATGAGTGGTTTTTATTTTAATTTGTTCTAGTTGTTGAGCTCTCGTACTAGTGTACCTTTTGCTGCCAATACTTGATACATATAGCACTTAGTGGGCATTCTTTTGCATTCAATTGTAGGTCTTGCAATGCAGATACCGTAGTCTTCAGGTTAAATGCCTTATAAGATGTGTAGAATTCCAATGTCGGATTCTGCAGAAAGTAAAAGGTAAGTTAATACCCAAATAATCAAATTGTAAGCTCGTGGCAATGAAAGAAATGCAAGATAGAGGACAGACCCAAGGGTGGCGTGGGTCATCCAGCATCCATCTAGCAAGAAATATGGCTTATGCAGCAACTAGAGAAGGAAGAAAACTGAGGAACTCGTACTCGATCAATGTCAGCTCAAAACTCAAACATTTAAAGCCTGAACAAGATATCCTAAGAATTTGGAAAACTTAATCATGATAAAGAAGTAACGTTTAATCATGATATCATGAGTTCTCAATAAGTAAAGTATCCCATCGTAATTTGGAAACCCTACTTAATCATGATAAAGAAGTAACGTTTAATCATGATATGAACACTGAGTTCTCAATAAGTAAAGTAACCCTCCCCCCCCTCCCCCATCCCATCGTGCTATATACCACTACCAAAAGAAGCATGCTTAAGAAAAGCAACCAAATCGATCTTTTTACCGAGCATCAGCAAAAGTGAAAGAGTCCGCGAATCCTGTTGGTCTTGTGGGTATACTTCCCTTACTGTCTTCTAAGTCCATGTAACTCAAGTCCTTGCTTTCTGCTTCCTACCAGTCCTTAACCATCTGATTCAGCGGGAGGCTGTAATCAATGCCAGAGTATTCTTCGTAGTCGTCATCAAATGGTTTCCATTTCTCAACAAGTGGAGCCAGTACATTCACAGCATGGCCCATATCTGGCCTTTGGTTTGGCTCCCTTGCAGTGCAGTGCCCGGCTAATTCAGCGATGATGGAGATGCTCTCGTATGTGTCCTCCTTTTTCTCCAAAGTTGGGTCAATAGCAGCCATTAACTTTTCTTTATCTGATTTTATATTCTAGAAATAACCCACAAGGTATTGGCTTTCCTCTGGTCTTTCTTCATCAAGCGCCATCAATCCCGTGACTGTACGTGAAATGGGAGCAATTAGAATATGATGAGAACTAATATGAATGATAAATATAAGTCAAAGAAAGTAATATTAAACGAGTGCGGAAGCAGAATATATAACTGAAAATGATTCCAAGATTGTTAAACTTTCATAACAAGAGAAATCGGGTTCCCATAGTTTGGAAAAAAACTATGCAAATCTACTCAGTGCCATGAAATTCATTCGTAACCAAAAATTTGCACATAAACAATGTGGGCAAAGATCGATACTTGTTATAAAAATTCAACCTAGTCATAAAGAGTTGAATGTCAAGAGTAGCAGGACGCAGTAACAAGACAAATATTGATCCATTGTAATCAACTTGTAAAATCAATTGAGTGGATGTCACGCATTAACCTAACTATAACAGGCACGAAGAAAACTTTTCATGCTTCAAGTGTTCAACTAAATGTACTCCATTTTCCAGATGATTAATATGATTTATAAGGCAGAGCAGAGTATGCACTTCTTCCAGGGTTCCAAAATCTGAAACCTTGGCTCTATAATCATCTCCGATCAAAATATTTGACGATTTAAGGTCTGTGTGTATGAAGCTCTGATGAGCTAGACTATGAAGATACTCCATTCCCCTGGCAACGTCTAGAGCAATATTTAACCTCCTCTTCCAGGTAAGGGGCTCCAACTTCAAGTTCTACTATTAGAAGAGATGCTTGCTGAGGACCCCTTGAGGTACTCATACACTAGTATTCTTTCATTTCCTTCTCCAGAATAGCCTAGAAGAGATACCAAGTGACGATGCCTAATTTTTGAAAGGACTACAATTTCAGCCTAAAATTCGTCTATTGCTTTGTTGCTAATTACACCTGCCTCCATTCTTTTCACCGCAATCTTTGTTCCATCATCTAACTGCCCCTTATAAACTACCCCAAAGCCACCGCGACCAAGCTCATTTTCCCGTGCAAATTTTTTTGTCACATTTCGAAGGACCTGAACTGATATCTTGAGATTTCCCGCTTCGATTACATGAGACTCACCAAATCCACTACTGGGCGAGCCACTTCGGGGGAAGCTTGGCGAGTGGTGTTGGGCGTGACTGGGTGAGAGGTGTTGAGGGACGCAAGGGTGGGGCAAGTGCAGGCCAATTGCCGTCTAGCAGTGGGACAACTAGTGTCCGGTGGTGGCTGAGCGGCGAGGCGAATGAGAGGTGACGATGTTGAGGGAGGTAAGGGCGAGGCGAGCGCGGGGTGACTGGTGTCCAGCGGCATTCAACAGTGGTGTCAACGGTTAGCGGCATCCGACGGTGGCATCGAGGGCGAGCAACATCCGATGGTGGTGTTGAGGGCAAGCAGCATCAGCGACGAGCAGAGGTAGAGAACGGGAGAGACTCATTGTGAAAGTGTGAAGTGAACGAAAGGGGTAGAATACAACAATTGATTTGGGGGTTTATTTGGAGCCCTAACTGGAACTAGGAACCGCCGGTTCCTAGAAAAAGGGAACCGGGAACCGGGAATTGAACCGGAGGTTCTCTGGTTTATGGTTCTACTTGGGAACCGCACTCACCCCTAGTCGCAAGGGCTTGCCAATTGTGACAAGAATTGCATTATTGGATACTTGGTTCCTAGAATACTAGCATGCTTGCATTGATACAATCCAAATCACTTTGAATGTTGGAACCGTTTTTGTAACTCTATATCCAAACTTTAATATTGCTCTTTCAGACTCCTAGCTACTTTCCTTTCTAAAAGTCCAAGTCCAGCTCATTGGAGCTTCTCAAACTGCTGACTTTGTAGAGGCAACTCTACACTATCAGATAGTTTATCGAGTGCAGAACCATGCTCTTGATTTAAATTTCCACAATGAAAATGAAGATGCTTTATTCATTTCCATATAGAATGATCAAACATCCTGCATTCATGTTCCCAGACAAATCCCAAAGGAAAAGTTGGCCAAGCTCCTTTTGGAGACATGGATCACCAACTATAGAAAGCTACATTAGCACAACAAGCCTTTCTAGTCCTCGAACTCTGTATTTGTTAGAAAGAAAGATGGAACTATTTCCATCAAATTTGGCAAGAAAAATGAATAAAGTCCTCTATCTTCCAAACCTTCTTCATGATTGAACCATGTGTTTCTAAGTCAATTTCCAAGCCAGATCCAAAAAGCTTGTTTAATATTTTCAAAAGTGAGAAACACCCTGTCCATTACTACAAAAACTAGTATGGTCACTACTTCTAGGATCCTTTTTGTCAATGTTCTTATTGCACAAACTCCCCTGATGAGGTAGACCCATATGCAAGACCTCAACGTAAACACAAGAAGTCAAAGGATTCTATGTACCAAAGGTACTTGAACGGAGACCCCTCCTTTGATACCCTTGGTGAATGTGATAAATTCCAATTTATGGTTTCCTATGCACCAACTCTACCACCAGAGTTCACTGCTCCTCCCTCTATTTCACCAATTCCACCACCATCACCTCCTCCATCTTCTCCTCAGAAAAAGCCAGCTATTTCCCGTTTATAAGCCAATTCTAAAGTGGCCAAAAAGGCATTCCTATCCACTTGAGACTCCAAAAGAAACAGCACTGAGTTCTTCCATCGCCATGTTTCATAAAACAGATTTTTCTCCTCTTATTCGAGAAAGTTCAAAACTTTCGTTCCCTGCTCTAGAAGAATTCATTGATCCACATGGCAGATATTGACATGCTCCCAAAATACCTGCACCCACTAATGTGGATGAACATGGAAGATAGAAAATGACTCTTGTTGCTGAAGCCGTCCTAAATTGGTAATCAGAGACTCTTTTGGCACATAACAATGCTTTCAAAGCCATTGACTCCAAGATTGTGAATATGCAACAAGATCTTTGAAGATATGATGAAACCACCAAAAAGATGCTTTCGAACTTCCAAAAAAGGCTTCATGCCTTGGAATCGGACAACATTTGGGATTTCATCATCTCGAAAGTCTCAAGGTGGAAACATAAAAGCTCAAGAGACAGATCCAACTCCTTAAAGAAGGAAGGTTCAATCCTTTCAACCCATTTTCTACTATAGTGTGAACAGAGCACTCGCTTCCACCACTACCTCAAACGTCTATCTTTATTGCTATTACAAACGCTCCTATCAAACAAGATAAGACAGATGTGGTAGAGATGCGAAATCACCTCAAGGAATTGGACCAAATAAAGAAAGAAAATGGAAAGGAGAAGATGCCTGTAGAATCCTCGCTTGTTATAAAGGAGAAGCCAGACCAAATGATGTTGTCGAATTTGTTAGAAGCATTCTTGAAAGATTTGGGCAATCAAGAACCACAACCCAATCTTATTATTCAATAGTTTAATCCTGTCATTCTAACATATCAAATTTTATTTCCATCAGGACCAGCTTTTCCAAACAACTTTGATATTGAATCAGATTTAGTATCACTTTCACCCTCATCATCATTCTCAATCCCTACCATTGATTCCTTTCCTATTGTACCAATAATTTCATCAATATTCATGGCCAATTCTCCGGACAAGATATGGAATCAAACCCTTCTGAACCCGAGGTTGT
This sequence comes from Eucalyptus grandis, assembly GCF_016545825.1. Lineage (NCBI taxonomy): Eukaryota > Viridiplantae > Streptophyta > Magnoliopsida > Myrtales > Myrtaceae > Eucalyptus > Eucalyptus grandis. The sequence goes on along the minus strand of NC_052617.1, from coordinate 49,545,224 downwards.
TCAGCCAAACTATCCTCCTTAGCATGTGTCTACTTCATCCAAATAGTTTTTTTACTGTTGATGACATTCCCTATTCCAAATGGCTAGAAAGATTTGAAGAATTTCATACTTGGTTAAATGCCCAAACACTTACCAATCAAGATAAGTATGCTATCCTTTTTGGTTTTGTCACAAGGTTCACCAATAGCCTCAAACATTGGTGGTAATCTGTGATAGACAAGACCAGGTTCAATTTTTACTTTCACCTGACTTTGGCCATGCCATTGCCCTTCTATATAATTTCTTCATTGGAAAACCTTCTGGCCTCCAATAACTCAAAAGGAGAGAATTTTTTGAAAGAATATGTTGCTCTCTCCAGAAAATGCATCTTGATAAGCATTATCGAGAAATGCTTGAACTCTTTTATGGTATTGGAGCTGATCCAAACCGAAAACATGTTTTTCTGACCTCCATCCCCAAATAATTATCCCAATAGGTTGAGAGATCTTTTCTCGGCAGACAAAAGAGAATTGCAGATATTCCGTTGGGAGAAATACATAAAGAAATCCTTTTGTGCCTTGATGATTTGTGCTTAAAGCGCCAAATGGTCCAAACTTATCTCACAGACAACAGAAGACTCGACAAGGCCTATTCTTGCCAGAAGCTAAAGATCAAATGTTCCAAACAAGATTGTGATGGTTCACGCGGAAAATCTTCCAGGAAAAAGAAGCATTTTAAGAAGCTTTGGATAAAGAAATCCATACATGGATTTAAGCATTTTCAGAGAAAGAAAAAATGGCAATACCTACGTAAAAGAAAAGACCGCTCAGGCCACAAGAAATCAAATGGATGCTTCATCTGCAATCAGAAATGACATTTTGCTCAAAATTGTCCCTAAGCAAGAAAATGTCATAATCATCCGATACATCATATAAAGAATGAAACCAGTATTTCTCTTGAAAATGATGATATCGAATCTTTATTCTCTGCGGATGAAGAACCATCTAAACAAACTCTATGTCATTCCTTGTTAGCACACTTCTAGTGAGACTGATTTAGATTCAGAATCTGAAGACATTTTTCACATATCTCTCACTTCTTTGGAACAGGATCCTGACATATTTTCAAGCCAAACTCATTGTCCCCATTTTCTTGTGAAATTTTTACTTCCAAGTTTGTCAAACCTATTACTATCATTGCTTTCATAGACACTGGTGCAAGTTCTTCAATCTTAGACACTAGAGTTCTTCCTGAAGAATAGTGGACTTTTTGTGTTCGATATTTCAATTCTGCTTTAGGAGATACTTTTTCTACGAATGTAAGAACCACTCCGATAACTGTTCAATTTTTTCCCGGTGTTCCATAACTACAAAAATCTTTGGCTCCAGTTTCCCCAACAAAGATTTGATCATTGGTTAGGACATCATGACTCAGATTTCTTAGCTTCGTATCATTCTTGGAAAATGTCTTAAGTATAAGGACCAATTCTATGAATTTGTCAATATCCAAAGATTTTTTTCCATTCAAATGAGTCTATTAGATCCGATCATGCTAAAGTTGTTAGAATCATATTCTAAATCTCATTTTGAATATGTTCTCATCCTTTATGGAAAAATCCAGAATTCTTTGTTCACCTTCCTTTAAAGAAAAAAGAAGACATCAATCCAACCAAGGCAAGTTACAAGGGAATGAACCTAGAGCATCTAATTGTTGCTTAGAAGGAATGTTCGAAATTGTTGCAACAAAGCCTTATTGAAATTTCAAATTTTCAATGGGCTTGTGAAACCTTCTATGTCAACAAACGAGCCGAGCAAAATAGAGGAAAGATGCAACTGGTAATAAACTATCAGTCTCTTAACATTTTTCTCCAAGATGACAAATTTCCCCTACCTTCCAAAAATTCTCTTTTTACCAGATTATCAAAAGCCCATATCTATTCCAAGTTTGATCTTAAAGCCGAATTTTGGCAATTGGGCATCCATCTTGAAGATAGACTCAAAATAGGGTTCCGTATCCCAAACCAACACTTCCAATGGAAAATTCTTCCTTTTGGTCTAAAGGTTGCACCGTCTCTTTTCCAAAAGGCCATGTGTTGAATTTTTCAGCCGATATTGTCAAGCGCAGCCATATACATTGATGATATCCTACTCTACAGCCCTAAGGAGGAATCCCACTGTCAACTTCTTGGACAGTTTGCAGATATTGTGAAAAAATATGGGATTATGCTGTCTCAAAGAAAGATGAATATTGCCTAGATAGAAATAGAATTTCTTGGTATGCACTTTAACAAAGGGATATACTATCCAGGGCCACACATTGCTTATGAATTGTTAAAATTTCCTGAAGAGAACTTTAAGACAAAACAAGTTTAGCAATTTCTTGGAATAATTAATTATCTCAAAGATTTTGTTCCAAATATTACGAAACTGTTGATTCCACTACAAACAATCCTGAAGAAAAATCCCCACCTTGGGAAAAATCTCAAACTAAAGCAATCGCTGAACTTGAGAAGATCATGCAAACTCTTCCTCTATTACAAATCCCATCAACAAGAAAAAGAATTCTTCAGACTGACGCCAGTAATGAATGCTAGGCAGCCATCTTGTTCGAAGAAATTGATGGTAAGAGATATCTGTGTGCTTACAAAAGTGGTAAGTTTTCCTAGACTGAAATGCATTATCACTCCACTTTTAAAGAAATCTTAGCGGTGAAAAATGGAATAAAAAAGTTTGAATCATCAGCCATCACTTCCTGGTAAAATTAGACATTGCATCTTTTCCCTATATGATCAAGTTTAAACAGAAGTAGATTCCAAATTCTCAACTATTTCGATGGGCTGAATGGTTTTCAAAATACTATTTTGAAATCAAACATATTGTTGAGAAAAAGAATGTGCTTGCTGACTTCTTGTTAAGATCAAAAGCACCAGCAGAAATCAACATGTATATTATGAGACATGCTTTCCATACTCTTTATCACAACAAAAATTTTAAGATAGAAAAAATACGAAATTGGCCAAGTTGGCAATACCCCCAAGAGATCGTTGAATAAATCAGAATGATAGCCTTACTGAAAATTTGGAAAACCTCATATGGCAATGCCACACAAATCTGTTCAGACTCAATAGAGGTTAGATTTTCTATCCTTTTGGATTAAATTCAGACTATTCATTCATATATCTTTTAATCTAGAAGGAAGATGACTTCCTTGATCAACTCTGATGGTTATTATGATACTTAATTAATAAGCATTTAATAGCTATTGAAATTCCAATCGGAAGATTCATTGCTAACCTCACCAAGATATTCGGACTTGGTTGAAACATTGAAAAGGAGAGTCACAGAAATCTCTTAGACTTCCTTAATTGGTTTTATCCTTCTACTCACTAGAAACATCTCTTGCAGAAGAACTGAGAACCACCCAACCAAACCCTGAAGTCCATACTATTTTGTTTTTTCGACGTCCATGGGCTTTTGTCACAAATAATTGTAGCATTACCAATACCCTACAGTTTAAAGGAACCACATACTATAAACCTCAACTACACAGCACAGAAGCTCGGATTTACAAATCCTTTCCAAGACCTATTAGTTGCTGTGAACACCAATACCGAAAACTCCAAAGAGTTTTGTACCAAGAAAATAAAACCATTTCAGAAGATGCATAGAACTATAATGTACCCACTGCATCGAATCATTATAACCTATCACTAGAAGCCAATGAAGCACTCAAGGAATTCAAACAAGCTGCATCATCATAGGAGCAAGAAATGACATATACATATGACCATACATAGTCCTCTCAAGCCTCCTATGCACAATGGGGAGGTCATCTTTCCTAAGACCTCTATGATCAATGATCTTTATCCTTATCTCTAGGCATGGACACATCCTATTATGCTCAGTCATCCAATTGGCCTTAGCCAAACATTCTTGCCGACACTACAGGCTTCTCCTAGAATCAAGAGGAAGCATCCTTGTCGAACCAAATTTTCTCACCAAACTCACTTGCAAGACTTGAGCAAAAGTATGAAGAACATCTTCTAGTAACAATGCATAGTTCTGATGACTCAAATTATGACTACAATGCTCGTGACGAACGAGACCACTGACTGTAGTAGCCTGTAGCAAATCACTATAGCAAGCACTGTAGCGTTATTGTAGCAGTAGGCTAAGAAAATCACTGTTCACTGTAACTGTTCATATCACCCAAATGATTCCCTACTAGAAATTTCCGAAGCCTTTGTTTATTTTGGACTCATGAGTTTGGTCCTTGTTTGTGTGTGATCTTCTAATATCTATAAAAGGCAAAAAAGATGTAACGTGTTAAACAAAGTCCCTTGAAGTAAAGTGAGTGTTTTGTGAAACTCTCAACGACTTTCTAAACTCCTTCTTCTTCTCCAGCTTGGTAGGATCCTCTGAAGAATACAGCTCGGATAGTTAGAAACGTTATCATCTTGGCATCTCTGAGTGTCTCTAGGCTCTAAACTAAATGTTAGAGTGGTATTCTATTAAAAGGCTGTCCCTGAAGGACTTGAACGTGAGAGTTTAGAATTCCAACACATAATTCCAACACACAAGGTCAATTTTAAAAAAATTTAATAAATGAGGGGTCAAATGTATATATGTAAAAAAAAAAAAAAATGATTAAAATAATAAAGGGGCAATAAAGAAAAACATAATCCTATCTTCTCTTCGACTCTCACTTCCTATGACACACAATTCATTTCTCAAGTTTGTTTTTTCCCTTCTCTTTCAACAGTTTTTGACACGTGAGTTCAAAATGTGAATTGTTTTTTCCTTCAAGTTTTATGAATTATTATAATGGAATTAAATTTATTAAATTAAAACAATTAATAATATTAACAAATGGTGAATTAATTTTTATGTGAATTCATTTTATGCTCTTTTATTATTATTTATTTGTGAATTTAAATCAAATTAATTTAATTAAAATAATCATAAAATTGATAAATTATCATGTATATGTAAAAATATAAATTTAATATACAAAGTATCATAATGTGTCAAAATTCTCTTTTTTTTAGAATCAATGTGTCGGTGGCATATTGTATAGTACTATGTTGCATATCGCTTGTTAGTGTTGATATTATTTAATTGATAATTTTCTTTTTGTCGATCTTACTCTATTTCAACTTTAACTTTCATTTTCATACTTTTGCCAAATTTTATTGTAGGGCAAGAAAATCAAAATTTACACTTGAAATTAAATCGTCTCCACTCCAACCTTTGAGAATGTGGTAACTTGAACTCCCACATCTCCTTTTCATATTGGAAGAGTGGTCATCGAATATGAAGAGTAGTCATCGAAGTAAATTTCAATGGTTACTTAATCGATAATTTAATACTAAAAAGGAGGTTCAAGTCACGTAGTGATTGAACTTTTGATAAATCAATTCATATCAAATGTTTGACTTAAGTGACACGACCTAAAGAGAAAGGTAAATGTCGGGTGGTTACGTCAAGCCGGCAAAAGTGGGATTTAAGGCCCAAAAAAGATTGACAAAAAACATAAATAAATAAAAAAGGACCGAAAAAGAAGGGCGTTAACTTTTCCCGCCGCGCCGTAACGGGTCGCGAATCCGACGTGGCGGGAATCCGATTATATGAGTGGAGAGCAACATCCTGGACCCCCGTACCGGATAAAATCAGCAAAAGAGCAACGCGAAAACCCAACGAAAAAACGACGCCGATCCGACCGTCCGTTTCCAACGATCACTCAACCGCCATCCGCTCGATCGCGGGAATCCCCACGCGAGGTCGGCCCCTCCCGCGGTGGCGAGCACGCGCCCGCAAAAGCAAAAATTGCGAGAACCGGATCCCTGCACTGTCAGTGAGTCGGAAGTTGGTTGCGGAATCGTTTCTTCTCTGCTCGGGGCCGGCCGTGGGCGAATCTTCCAGAAGCTTTCTCGAGCTCCTCGATGGCGGAGCCGAAGCGGGCCTCCGGCACGGTCAAGTGGTTCAGCGCCCAGAAGGGCTTCGGCTTCATCGCCCCCGACGGCGGCGGCGACGACCTCTTCGTCCACCAGACCTCCATCCTTTCCGACGGCTTCCGCACCCTCTTCGAGGGCCAGCTCGTGGAGTTCGCCGTCGAGTTCGGCGAGGACATGCGGACCAAGGCCGCCGACGTGGCCGTCCTGGACCAATCTCGCCGCGGGGGGCGGCGGCGGCGGAGGAGGAGGGAGGGGTTGGTACGGGGGAGGCCGGTTCGGCGGCGGCGGCGGTTACGGGAGAGGTGGAGGTGGGCGGAGAGGGGAGGTTACGGTGGAGGATACGGCGGCGGCCGCGGCGGAGAAGGTGGTGGTGGGGGCGGTGGCGGGGCGTGTTATAATTGCGGAAGAATGGGGCACTTGGCGAGGGATTGCTACCAGGGAGGTGGCCGTGGCGACGGCGGCGGTGGTGGGAGAGGAGGAAGGAGATTCGGTGGTGGCAGAGGATATGGCGGTGGCGGTGGCGGCAGCGGATACGGTGGTGGTGGTGGTGGTGGTGGTGGCGGTGGCGGCGGCGGCGGCGGCGGCGGCAGGGGGTGTTTCAATTGTGGCGAAGAAGGGCATTTAGCCAGGGATTGCCCTAATGAGCAGGAATGAGCGCTTCTTTGTTCATACCGTCTGTTGTGGCTCCAATTTGGGATTTGGGTAAATTTGCTTTGTATATCTGGTGATCTGGTGCTGATGTTCATTGAGTAAAGCTTTCTCTCTTAAATTCCTTGTTTTGATATTAAATTATTGAGTTTACTGTCATTCTTTTACATTGAGATTGCATATCAAATTGAATTGTCTTCCAGTCAGTTTAACTGTATTTTAAGTGTACAAAATTCTAAATTTGATGGGAGTTTGGTGGTTGATTGGTTATTTTGAGCTCATTATGAATTCAAGTTCCTTTGCTTTTGCTAGATATATACATTTGGCTTCCGATCCCGCACTTTTGCTCTCCCGAGTTCCATTTCCTGCTTTTATGACGGTGGTGACTTCACTCTTATTGTCTAAGTTTCAGAAACTTGGTTTCGAGGCTATGTTGTCTCTTTCAATTTCTAATGTTGGTGCTTCATCAATATTCTTTTTCTAGTGTGAAGAGATGTGAAGCTGTTTCAAATCTTTTAATGAAATGTGGTCAATTACACCCCCAGATATTATTAACACATTGAAGATGTTCTTCTTTTGGAAATTTCTTGACGTTTGCTAGTTGTAGAGTGACATGTTTGTTCTCCTTTTACAATGTGGAAACTCATTGTTAGTTGTCCTTAACTGTAATGGCATAAAATTCCTTTTCTTTGGTTGTCTTTTGAGGCTATCTGCCATGCGTCGCTTTCATGAAGTTGGTTGAAGTTTATCCATTCCGAAAGAAAGAACATGGACCAAGTCCATAAAATATGCGGCTACTTGAGTTCACAGAAACCTTATCTTGTTCTCATTGGCATTGTGTCACAAATTTGACACTGCGAATCTACTACCTTTATCGCCATGTTTTTTTCAGGATACAATTAGTCATAGGCCTTCTCGATTCAAAAGGTTCTGTCTATTTCTTGATCTTATCTTCTACATCCAAAGGTTGCTTTTCCCTCTTTTTGGTGGATCCTCTGCCTCTTTAGTGGGAAAACCGCTACCTTGTATCTTGTACAGCCCTAGACTGAATTGATAACATTTTATTGTCGAAAATTTTTTGAGCTCAAGGCCTCCTATGCGAATGTTTATTTAAATGAGATATGCTTAAAAATATTTAGCTTCAGATTTTGCCATAAGTTGCTTAGGCTAAATCTGGAAAGTGGCTTGAAATTGACTCCCTTATGCTCATATGTTTCCTAGGAGATGGTTGTTAGAAGGCATGCGTTTGCCGTAATGGCCTTGAGAGAAAGATGTTGTCACTTGACGCTAGCCGATTTAGGAAAACTACTGCTGCATTTATTGCATGACATACCAAATTGCAGACCTTAAATGAACTCATAGTCTAAAGAATAACAGCCTAACAGGTTCCTTCCGATTCTGCTTTTCTAGGCATAACTACTGTACGCCCTTTCCAGGAGCAATTTCTTAGACGATGGTTTGACCTGTGCTAATAAATTACATCTTCCTTTCTCTAACAATCAGATAAAGAACCAAGGCTTTCGTTTCTGTACTGTGTTTGTCAATCTGGATGCGAGGAACGTGTGCAGCTCCTATTCATTTATCATTTAATTTAGTTCAGTTTTATTACCAACATATTTCCCCGGGGAACCGGTAAATAACAACTTACCCTCTTTCTTTGTGCCTTTAGTGGGCCTATTAAATATAGTGAATTCTTTTGTTGCTGCACTAGTTCTCAGTTTAATTATATCAAGGCAAGGTTCATTTCTTTTGGAGTAGCGTCCGCTACCTGTACCGGTGGATAGACCATAATTTGATATGAGATTTGTATAGCTCTTCAAGAGTACCTGTCATTACAGAGCAGCATGTATTGAAGGAATTTTTCTGGAAGTGGATCCAATCTGTGCATTTTCATAATTATGGCCCGGATTTATGCTTAGGGTATTCATTCCTTTTAATTTGGGATTAAGCTATTCTTTCTTTACTTGGTTTGGTAGATATGTTTGCTTGATCCCTTTAGCGAGAGTTGCTGCTGGCCCAATCATCTGAGTCGTGAAATCAGGCCAAATCTGGGAAATGAACCCAGATTGCTCTACGTAATATGTGATTGGCTTCCCCTTATGCACTTGCATTGGGTTCACCTTATGCACTTGCTTTTCCACTTCTCTTTATCCACGATAGCTCACCTGGCCTTAGTTGCTGATATGAAACCAATTCCCGTTTCTGATAAAATTGACACTAGCCATCTTTTCTTTTTCCGGAGGACAATTTACAAGATTGGGGAATACAATCAACAACTCTTTATGGTGAGTTAATTATCCGCCTGAACTACGTGGTGTGAATGATTAAACTCAAAACCTTTTGGAAGACCCGGTCTTGCGTACCCGTTGAAGGATCATATATATGAAATTTGTGAGGAATGCCGACACGTTATCTTTTGTTGCATCCATATATCCTGGGAAATCGGAATATGCTAAGATTAGGGGAACTTGTGATTTTCACTTATCTGTGATCGTTGTAAATTTTTAAGTCCGCATCAACTCCAACTTTCTCTTGTGAATTAGTCAGTGAACTGCAAATTTGCTCCACGCACGTCTATATGGACTGTGTTATCATAGCAATCTTTTCCTTGCTTGCATGATCTACATGGACCGGTTTAAACAATCCCCATCGGCCCCTTTGCAGTGGACGAACAGATAAATGATCATGTGTTCAATGAGAATATCCTACCGACAAGTCTCGCTTAGTGCTTGCTTGTGTTAGTACTTAATTAACTGAAGGCTCGTGAAGATTACCGAATACTAGGATTCACGAGGAAAGAAAGTGAAAATGGAATGCGATATTATGTGCAGATGTATGCTTGGTTGGGCATTGAAAGGAGACGCACTCTTACAGATTCTTTCGAATGCGTAGAATGTCACTGTCCATAAATGGATTTAGATGAACTTTCGTACTCAATGGGAAGTATCCGAGGCCTTTGCATCTTGTGCGGATCACCGTGGGTCGTGCGAGTCTCCCAACCTAGCACATACCGGGTAAATAATCGGCTTCTTCTTCTTATTATTATTAATAATCTTTTTCCTCTTTATAAGGAATTAGAAATCTCTTTAGAATAAGACACGAAGATGGTGGTGCCACATTAGTGGCCTAATGACCCCCGAGACGGCAGTTTAACAGCTTAAATTTGTTGATGTCATAAGGTTAAATTTGTGACAACTTGAGTCTTGCATTAATTGGGACAGTTATTATTGAGTAATTTAATAATCACATACTTATTAGATCACCACCTTATGTAATTACTCAGAGTACTCCTTTTAAATGCTTGATGCATGTGAAATGGATCAAGTCATTGTAAGATTAGTTTTGAAAAGTCCTAGATGAATTTGATCAAATCTTAATAGGCACAAGCTTAATTATTAGAATACTTTTCTAACTTGTTTTGGTCGATTTAACTAGCCAATTCAATCAAATGGTAGTTTGGTTTCAAAAATGATAAAAAGAACATTTCTGTCCATGTGTAAAATGAGAAGTTGAGTTTGTAGTACTCCCAGGACGGGTGAAAGGTGTTCACAGATACGTTAAAGAATAAGATCGTGAGGCTCGGCCAAAAACGGATAATAATATCTCAAGTCGGGCCGTCACACGTGCCGAGTCTAGTCAGACGAGAGTAAACGGTTTGCGATTTGCTTGGGCCTAAACATTGGGAATTTGAAGGAGATAAGACCTGCAGTTTGCAGAGTCCAATCCTGTTACCCGTACAACCGTGAATAATGCATTTCTGCACGGGCAACTTCTGCAGGCTTCCAACACTTCACTTTGAAACTTCTGTGGATCGGACCCGACCCAACTTCCTTCGACAATTCATCACCAATCTCTCTTTTTTTCTTTTTTCCCATTTTCTCCATAAAGTTGTGTTCACTAATTACTCCCCCTCTTCTTAAGATGATTTTGTCAGGGGCATGTCATTTCAAATGCACGATCCCCAGTATAAATCAAAAATTAGATTTTTTTTGCCTTCTCTTGCCACTTCGCATTAATTGTAATGCTTGTTTATAATCTAAAATTATCAAAACTCAAGATAGATGTGACTCGACATCTTTCGATATGCGTTTTCTTATTAAAAACTCTACTTTTATTGTCGGCAATCAAATTTCGTTTCACATCCCGCATGGTGAGACATGATGATCTGAGGGGTCGATTTCTCGTGACAGTTATATCTATATGTGGTCCAGGACAAGCTCAAATCAACCTTTGACAGCATGCCGATCTATCTACATCTGCTCCTAATGTGCATCCCTCCCAACAACAAGCTCATTTGCCTGTAGCACTTGGTAACTTGATACTGCACCATGGACTGACAAGACACTGTAAAGCAGGGGGACGCCCCCATGGGAATAGAAAAAAGAACACTGGCTGGTTGCTCTTGTCCTCCATTAATTATGATGGTTGCTGATACATGGAGAATTGACCCTTTTCCTCTTTTCTGCTAGATGATTTCATCAAGACGACAGGCACGCAGCGACGCGTCTGGTCTCAAATCGCACATGATGTGTATCATGATCAGGGTGGCAAGTGAGGAAAGATCGCAAGAGGACCCACGCGAGTTGTTCCTTATCCCCACGGTTGGTATGGCGGGGCTTGGATCGAGATCGAAGATTTTGATTCCTTCGCTTCACAAGGCAACGCCCACAACGTATCCAAAACGTATCATTGCCCAGATCGGAGTGTTGGGTGTATTAGGTGCCTGAAGATGATTGGTGCAGCAGAAAAACAGAAATTGGCAGACATCTGTTTTATTTGGAAATATCATTCCGTAAAGTGATTTCGATATGACTAATACAATCCTAAAATAATAGTCTCGTTGGCTGGAGCGAGAGTTAATTTTGACAGCAACAGCAATCACTAACCAAGGAGAAAAACGAGATCGCCAGACCTCATCCAACTTGCGAGTACAGTCGGTGAAACTTCAGTATGTTCAAAAATTGACATTACACTTGCACTAGAAAAAGGGGTAAAAATCGAAGAAAAAGCGTTGCTCCGATAGGAAAGGAAGAAAGTCCACAGGTTTCAATGGGAAAAGGAAAAGGGAGTAGAACTACAGTGACAGACCTTCCCGACATCAACATCAGATGATGTTTAACCACTCTATAACCTTTTTACGGTTCAAGAGAGATTTTCATTCAGTCCGCCCATCAAACGAATCCATATTCGGGTCCCCCCCACCCCAATTTGATCTCGACGTTACAACACTTGGTCAAAAAAGTGAGTCTTCATCTGATCGATCATGAACCCGGGAAAGCAAAAAGAAAGGAAGAGAGACGTAGCGGAAAACATTCCACGACAATGACCAAAGCAATCCTAGTCTCACGAGGTGCTAGAAAAAATGACGATGGCCCCCCCCTCGTTGATTGCTCATCATACGCAATGACTAGACCCACGTTTCGAATTATTGTCCTCCCTCTTTGCTCTCCCTATTTTCCTTCTTTGGGGTCGAGTTAAAGATGAAATCCTCACTAGTCCTTCCAGATACCAATTGATTCCCCACTCGAGCAGTAACCAGAGGCTGCCCAAGTGTTTCCGGTGATGATGCCTTTTTGAGTTGTGGAGAGGGGGGGTGGCTTTACTTATGAACATGGATGGATTCATTGCTTTCGAGTTTTGCTTCTTTATCCATGTGGAATTGGGGTGTGGCCAATCTCACTTTTCAGTGCTCGAAAAAGTGACTTTAACCAGCGAGGGAGGGCGTGTCCATGGCGAGCCCACACTCCCATGTTCTTTGCTCCTTACCGATGGAACCCACCATGAAATGTCCACCCTCGATTTCTCTTTCTTTGCCTACTCCTTAGGCCAGTCCGAGCCCCAACGTGCATTTCCTCGAAGATGTCCGGAAAAATTTCGTAGTTTGCAATAGTTTTATATCTAGCAATGATGCCCCCATGAGGCCGATGGAGAAAGAGAGAGCGCCCCCGGAAACGATTATGATTAATTCAACGCGCACTTTTCCTAAAAGATGAAATTTCGGTGGAAAAAGAGATGATGGTTACATTATTCAAGCACGTCTTTCAATCGACGATAGTATGTATTTGCATAAAGGATTTTGGCAATGTTTTTGCCTCCAAATGTTAAACGTAAGTTGCTCTCGACAAACATCTACCTCACGGCATGAGCGACGACAGTGAAAGAGCACCCATAAATTCGAAAAACAGATGCAACAGTCGTAACTCTGAAGCTCAAAAGCAAGTTCTGCCACCTAAAAAAGAAGGGGCGCGTCGATACATTACACGAAGACGTTAACCAAAGTCAATTTGGGGCCTAGCATGATGGGCACACTCACAACTGTAAAGCCGATGATGGATGGGCGCAAAGAGATAAGACAGCATCACCCGGATTGATTTTCCATGGCATGCAGTGCTAGTTCTCGGCGTGTCAATGTCGCAGGTCATCCAAACACATGAATCTCTTCTTTCTCACTTCACAGAAAGTGAGGCTGATCTTGGCATGTGAAAAGCGAGCCGAAAGTCTAATATCCTTCACGACTCCTTTCTTGCTGTGGCCTCTCTTTTGTTCTCTCTCTCTCTCTCTCATTCTCGGTTGTGTTCAGCTTTAGCCTTTTCACGTGGCCTTTGTGGACCTCTATTGACTAGAGGGAACTTTCCAAAACCGATTTACTGTGAATGAACTGCTACCGTTCGATCGAATTTCACCTTTGGAACTCCCCCAAGACAATCGCGAAACACTTTGCCTGTTTTGGAAATTAGGTGATGCGAGCGACAACCTAAATTAGGTGACCCGAAACGTCGTCCGTTCTTGATTAGCTGTTAGAGGGATAGACCTCGTACTGTGTGCATAGTTTCTTTGCTCCTTCAGCCAATCTCGACAGAGTTATAGCTATCCAATTTACTATCTGCCATCCAGGAGTTCTACCAAGTGATTTGCAATAATCCCCGATTACAATACCAAGAAGATCTTGTCATGATTATACATGCGCAAAAATTGACCTCCAACCTGAACCAAAGTTCGAGATTTTCTCAAACGAAAGACTGATGAACACACAACTATAAAGGTGCTGCTGAAATACAAGAAGCCAATATAGCACCTTGTCTAAACCCCATCAATGAGCATAGTCTTACAACCGAAAAAAAATCAGGAAAAGAAGAAAGTCGAAAAAAGTTACAAATGCCAATCTCTTTACACACATATGTATCCTGTTAAAAAAAGACCCTCTGTTTTTCTTCCCTTTTGCTTGCTCCAAAGGTGGGAGAATCTACTGATGATGAACTCAAGCTTTGTGAGGAGGGCACTGATAACACTTGGTGAAGAGACCAAATGTGTTAATCTGGCGAATGAAGTTGAGCATGCTCGCCCACCCTCCAAACCCAAACCCCACCACCAGCACCCACCCAACCACAAACATGTTCAGTGAGAACGAACCAGCCCAACCTCCCAGGAATGATGGTGGTCTATCCACAGCATTCTGCGACAATCCAACCAAAACCGAGATCAATTAGTGATGGGGGATCGTTAACCAGGAATGAAACAAAGCAAACAATTTAGAAAGTGCCTGCAATATCACTAATATACAAAAAGGAATTTGCCACTGAAAGTTCGGTTCCAATCAGTTTTATCTGTCAATTTAAAGAGCGGAGGTCGAACCTCTCTGGCTGAGGGAGAGGAAAAAGTGACCATGTGAGCCATTGCAGGGATGATGTAGACAGTGAAGCTGACAAGGAGAGACCCGACAGTGGAGTTGATGGGACCGAAGAAAGGGAAGATGATAGCCAAGAACCAGATTGGGATCACCACAGGGAGTCTGGCCATGGCCCTCTTGAACATGCTCTTTGTGTTGTGCACTCTTAGCAACTTCTCCCACACAAAGTACAGCGGTGTGCATGCAAACCCAAATGTTATAAACTGCACAAAATCACCGACAAAAAAAAAAGAAGAAGATTAAATCACATCGTCGAAATTTAGGTAACTCCCTTTTTCTCTCCCTCATGTTTATTGAGGTAATTTACTGATGTTCAACTGCCAATGGAGATTAGCAAGATCTTAGAAAAGAAAAGGAGATGGACCTGATGAATGAGCATGAGGATCACAGCAGCGTCTCTGAACCTGGTTCTTGGGAGGAGGGAGAGAGCATTGGCATGCGTGAGGAGCAAGTCCCCAAAGGCCCAGTAGACAGCTGAGGCTGAGGGTAAAGTCAGGGTCAACACATAGAGTGTGGCAATCAAGTATATGAGCTTGAATTTCTGTGGCTTCCACATTGCATGCATGATCTCCCTGCAATTTTTTGTAGTTGTTCATAAATCCAGACTAACAATCAAAACAAGCATGACCAGTTGATATTGATACCCATTCTATGCATAGTAGCAGGGCTTTCTTAAAATCACTATTCATCAAATGATTCACATCACATTCAAATTCTTATTAGTCTTTGATCTGGATGAGATGAATTCTCAAATTGTGTAATAATGTCATTCAACGTCCATTGAATTTGAATCATGTAAGAATATTTGAATCGGAAAATGTATTGTCTAAACTCAATCTGTTAGATCAGATCTATCTATATAGAAAAGTCAGAGGATGTATGTTGGTCCCACATAAAAACACATGTTCATGTTCATTTCTTAGAGGATGTAAACCTAGGATACCATTACTTTTTTCAATCGAAACATCATTAATTTTAGTGGGATACTTACACTGTCACAGCATGTCCACCAAAGGTGTACAGAATGTTGGTAGCTCCAGTGAAGTAAAGAACCATTGTGGTTGGACCCGAATGCTTCACTCCCTCAGTCTTTCGATTAAATAACAAAAGAACCATCGGTAGGTCAGTGATTAACCCATTTTATATGCTATAATCAAATCAAGATCAAGCCAAAATCGAACTTTATTAGTACCCATTCACTTATTCTAATCGATTCAAATATTGAAACGCGTACGAATGCTGAAAATGAATGACATACCTGGCCATGGATTAGGGAAGCAATGGTTAGGTACCATGCAGTGTAAGTGGTCATCACGAGGCCCAAGAATGACCATATTCTATAATTGTGGAATGAAGGGATGAACACAGTTGTTGCGCAACAAGCCCCAAATATGTATGTCCATGTCCTTTTGTCCAGGTTGTCGTTTATGTAGTATATGTTACTGCAACAAGCCAACATCAACTTGTCATGTTTAAAGACAAAATAAGGGTCAATCACACAATTCTTGGTTCTTCCAAATTGATGGAGAGAGAGAGAGAGAGAGAGATGCAATGTAACTCAGCTTAATTTGTATTAATCAACTATGATTTACCTTGCACAAGCTATTAATTGGATTACAGATCCAAATAATAGGAATGTGCAGTTGAACAGGAGGCCTATGTTCCTCCAGTGCTTCCCCAACAATCCATCAAGCACTTCAAACCACTGCAAGTCGATCATGCCAAATAGTAACTCGTCAAATTACATTTTAAAGTGTGATTCTTCAATATATTTTGCATGCAGACTTTGTGAACGAAAAAGAAAAGAAGCATAAAGTTTAATGACAAAGATTTGGTTAATTGAAAGTACCTGAATGACATGATTTCTGAAATCAACCTTCTCTCTCTCTTTCCTGGTTCTGTACTCGACATAAAGCACACTTATGAGGTAAGCAGTCCAGCTTCCCATCAGACCATAGAACAGTTGAAACAGAATCCCAGACAACATTCCCAGTTGTGAGAATGAGTAGGGCAGTGTCAACAGCACTTGAGCCACCTGCATTATGCACAGCAAAGAGATTTCAGAGGTCAACTTAGGGATTTATCCATGACCAAGAACAATCAGTGAGGCTGCGTATGGTGTCGTGCCTGGTTAGAAGCACAGCTGAACCAAGCATCGTAGACCGAGCCCCCGTGCCAGAACAGGTTCGACAGTTTGCTCTTTGTCGACTTGGAGTCACCTTCTTCGGGTTCCATCTCGACATAGTTCCCGGCGACAACCGTCTCGACCTTCTCGGAAGCCATCGTTTTTTCTTTCCTTTCTTCTGTTAACGGCCTTTGCTTGGTAAGAAATATATGAAGGAAGCAGCGGAAGTGGGTAGTGTGCTTACATAAATAGAGAGGAGCTAGTGCATGCCCTTCTTTTGCTCTTTCTGCTTGAATTCTGCTCCTCTGTTGCCTTTTATAAAAAAAAATCAGGAGCAATAATTGATTAAACCTAAGTGGGGACATGCCTAATGTCACCGCAAGAGTGTCGTTTTGCAGTATTTTTCTTTTTTCGGTAGCAGATATTTGGTTGAGAATATAAGAAAAGGAAAATACTAAAGGTACTAAAAGACTGTAACACTCGTTGAATTTTGATAAAATAACATTTTCTACAAATTTTTCAATGAGGTATGTTTTCCGAATAAAAGAACAGGTCGAACTATAATCAAGATTTGGGGTCCAAACAATAGTATGGATTAGATATACGTAGAGCTCTAGTATATGCATACTTTAGTTTTGAACATGATATTTGCCCCAACTTTTCCAAAAAATTGATTGCATCTTGTCAATGAGAAAGAAACTTTACGCAAGTGATCTTATTCGCCATTGATTTAAAAATTACAGCTATCCACTTTTCTTGTCGATCTTATCAATCAATGTATGTGGTTGCTTGTGCAAACTTTTTCTTTTAACACTCATAATATATGTAATAATTACTCTTTTTTTTGTCCAATGTCCAAACTCAAAAATATGCCAAATGCGGAATAAATTGTGATAAAAATGGGGAAATTTGGAAATGGTACCAAACCACATAATTTCAAGCTTGAACGTAAATTAGATTAAGATTCACTCTTTAAAGGGAAATTGGACAAAATGAGCCTGTTTCCCGGAAGAACCTTATTGGGATTGTGAAGAGAATTACCATATAAGATAAAATAGCTTTAGGGTTAAAGGGATTTTCTCCCATGCTCCCCCATGTTGCACTTGTAAATTTCCCAATCCAAAAAATTGTAAAACCGCAAGAGAAATGGCATGATGGGACAAGTTTTAAAGAAGAAGAAGAACATATCCCCAAAAATAGGTCATCAATATTAAGAAAAAATTAGGGAAAATGACGATATAATGATGCCAATAATAGTAAGGATGCTTTCCTTTATTTTCTGCAATATCTTTGCATTTTCTCGACTTTTCCATTTCTTGGGCTCGTTGGGCCATTTGGTGGGCCCAATCTAGCCCGCACTGCACGGGCGGGGTGGCCCGCCTTTGCATTTCTTTGTAGCCAATATGCCTTGCATGCCAAAATAAAATATGGCGTAGAATTTTGGAGAGAGATTAGGAAAAATCGTCGGGGGTGTCATGTAATGGAGGGAATGATTGCCATCGAGGTGGGCTTTTAGTGCTGATCATGATTAGCACCACACGTGTGCCAACTCGCTTTCCGAAAAGATGTAATCAATTCCCCATTTTTCCCACCCTTTTTCCACTACTTTAAGATTTTATTTGGGACACTCTGGGGTATAATTATTGGAACCCCTTTTTCTCTTTTTGGTCATTGATTTTGCTTCTAATCATGACTGCATATGCATCTAGGAAAGTTCCATCTCGTATAATTTAGCATGATGTTTGGAAAATGAATGGTACTTAATTCTATGCATGGTTCACCAAGTGTTACTTCCTTTGCAATGCAAGTTTATTCAAGTTTGTGTTAAACCGAGAATTAGAAGAAATTTTTATACCCTTAAATATAGAATGAAGAACATCATCCCTCCACTTAAGGTAGCATCGTGGTTAGAGGTCAGATCAAGTTTCAATTGTGGTTGGCCAATTAAGGAAAAAAGTTTCAATTGTCGATTTTAAATGTCGAATAGTATGAAAGATTTATCACATTTAAGTATTCATTACATCTTCAAAATCGGTGTTTGCAAATCCTAATAGATTGGAAGTCCTAAATAAAAGCTTGTGTTACTTGATCTGAGGTCAAGTCATCATTTATTGGTGGCTTCGAATTGAGTAAAGGAAAGAATAAGAAATTCATTTTAGACAATCGAGTTTATGAACTCGTGATCTAAAATTTTGCAAAAAAGAAAAAGGAAGACATCACATCTTTTGTAAAATCTGTCAACATCATTCTATAGTTGAGAATAAAACTGCTATGATATTCTGAACATACATTCAACATTTTGCATGTGAAGCATATTTTAACTTACTTTTGTTTCCTAAAAAATTAATTTTATCAAAAAACACTCTGGAACAAACCTATTTTTAAGGAAAGTAATTTCTTACGTTTGGCTGCACTGCTCAAATAATCTAGAAGCCAGATTTCTGTTATATGTCATAAGAAAATTATGCAACACAAATTTGAGAAAAGATCTTGCGTATAACCCTACGTCCCAGGGCTCGACAACTTGGGTCTAGGGCTAATCTTGGGGCAACCATGCTCCAGGGTCTCAAGCATGGACACAACTGCTAATGACCCAGTCACGGGCTATGGAGAAGCAAGCATGAGTTTTTGGATCCGGTCGGAGAACCAAGCATGAGCTTTTGGATCCAGTCATATTCTTGAAAATGATTTTAGTCTTTTGAAAGAGAAAGTCATTTTGTGGAATTTAAGTATAGATTTCTCGTTTAATAGTTAAAAAAATTTAGATTGACTCATTTTTTTAAGCAGTTCAACTATTGAAAAATGAGAAAAATACTTTTTTGATGATAATTTTTTTGCGAAACAAACGAATCTCGACTATTGCTAGATAAATATAAATCCCTTCAAAATATGAATCTGCTATAAGTTTTTGAAATGGGCAAAGCATCTATCTTCCTTTTCAAGATTGACGCACCGGAAGAAAATGAGAGGTCGCTCGCAACATTTAGGTGAAGATTCGACAACTCATTGGCTAGTGGAAAAGTGTAAAAGAGATGGTCCCCCTTTTGTGATTTAGAAAGTCACACACATTTCAACTTATTCAGATTAAAAAAATATATTGATTTATTAAATAAATATCATTAATAAGCGAACTCCATCTTTGTATTTGCGTATTACTATATTTAGATATTAGATATCAAAAATCGAATATTTGAGTCATGTTCATATATAGAAAGATTGATATGACCCTACTCAATTTGTATGACTCTTGTTCAATTTATTAATAGAAACATCATATTTGGATCATATACATGGAAAAAAAAAACTAAAAGAATGTTCTCGATTGGTGATTTTAGCATTGATGACTATCCAATTACATTCAAATTAATAATATATTCAAGCTTATGGTGAATTATCCTTTTAAGAAAATTAGTATAAACTAAGTGAGATAATAAAGTTTCAATTGAAGAACATGAAGGGGTTATTCCTATTTAATGTATGGAGAAGTGGAGAAGGATGGAGTTTTGTGAAAATGTGGCTCAATCGCAAAGTTTCACCCTAACAAACTTTCTTAATGAGCCAAAAACGATAGATTGTCTAATTTGGAGAAAAAACAACATGAATAACATGACTTTCATATGGTACTTAATGAGTGTCAATTTTTTTTTTTTTTCAGTTATATAAGTGTCATAAGTTATTTGTAATGTTTATTTAAGTATCATAATTTTGTTTTCAATCACTTGAGTACTATATAACTTTTGATTTGATCACTTAAATGAAATAACTTTTTAAAAACATTTACCACAACTATTATGCCACATAGGACTTCTAGCATTTGGGTGAATACTACTTCTGAAAAGTTATGGCATTCAAGTAATAAATTGAAAATTATAATACTCAAGTGAATAATTTTTAAAAGTCATGACACTCAAGTAAATGATATACAAAAATGATGGCACTAATAATGTCATTTTCCCTGTAATTTGGTATTTGACAACTAGTCATTAAAGAATTTTTTACCTTATCAACAAATTTATCTCCTATCCTTAAAAAAAATTAGAGGGCAACATCTTCTCTTGGGTTTAAGGAAGTTAAATGGCAATAATGAGCATAGTTCATGTCAAAACATCGCAAATGATGGGTGAATGAGATGGTTACAATCATTCAAATAGACACGTCCCTATCTCCACCAGATAACTACGTGTTACCTCACCAAGTTGGTAGGTGACCCTCTCTCTCTCTCTCCCCATGAAAGATAGGTGCACAGGAACTACAGGCCAGTCCCTTTGCAATAGGGCAACCTCTTGGGGCAACCAAACGCCCCCTTGACTCGGCGTGCCCATGAAAAATTCCATGAAATCATGACTTCTAAGTCTTTACGTGATGATTGGATGATTAAAATAGCTTTGCTAGGGATGATTGAGAAGGAATGGATGATATAACTGAAGATGGAAAGCAAGTAGATGTGGAAATAGAGAAGTGGGTCTCATGTGGATAGGAAGTAGCCATAAGGGTCTAAGCAAAAAGTTGCCAATTGAGAAACACTCAACTTTTTATTCCCAAATCAATGATTTCGTTGGCTTGGTGAAAGCTTGTTATAAGGCCCATCTTACCATATTCACGGTGTCATGCCCCTCCATAAATGCTATCAAGTACCGCAAATTCATGATGAGGACCAGGCTCTTTTCACTCTCTTGGGACAGTTCAACGGAGAAACAGGGAGATGGTTGAAACAGCTTTGTCCCAAAAAGGATTTTGGGCGAGGAATACGCACGGATCGGGTGTGCAGGGCAAAAAGTTCGGCTTCGCAACCAATCTCATGTTTAGATCCCTCACCGATGTTTTCACTCGTGCCCAATATGACCAATGAATTTAGGAGAGTTTTTCGAGAGTTTGGGAGTACCTAAAGTTCGGCTTCTCGCATCATTTGGGTGCAATCAATCTCATGTTTGGAATATTCACCAGTACTTTCATTCATGCCCAACATGGTCAATGAATTTAGGAGAACTTTTTGAGAGTTTGGGAGTACCTGCTTAGACAACTTCCTGTCAAATAAGTGACTCCTTTAACTCATTTACAGCAATATAAATTTAATGACCCATCATATTCCCAAAACACATCCATACTTAATCTAGCTTATAAAACCTATATGCACCTATTTAGCCCACTTCAAACTTTTTCTATATATATGTTACTTGGATAAAAATTTCATATCAAATAAAAACAATATAAGTAAATAAAGTAAAAAAAAAACGTAAAAATTTAAATAAATTTGAATACTTATTAAGAACTAAAAAAGTGTGCATGTGTTGTGATGACAGATTCTGTGAGTGCATGCTCTTTCTATCCAAGTAAATTTCATCCTTATTTTTGTCGCCAAATCCAATTAATCACTGAAACGTATGATAAGTGAAAGATGCATAGCAACTTGTTGATTCAATACGTGAGAGAACACGACCTCGATTGTTCTAATTTTCCCCCAAATTGATTGGCTTATATTTAAATGCAATTTGGTACTCGTATCCGTTACTTTCATTATTTTTTACCTTGTCAGGATCATATAGATATGGTCTAATAAGACGAAGAGTTTCTTTACGTGAAAAATCGGGTTGAGTGAGGGAAACCGTCATTCTTGACGGAGCGAGAGAGGAGGCGCGTGGAGAGGAACGGGTAGAGGGGGGTGGGCCGGACTCGAAGAAGAGAGCGGAGGCCTAATCGGTGAGGAGAGAGGAGAGAGCAGGAGGGGCGGCGAGGGGGATTGTCCGAATCGAAGCGGGAGAGGAGAGACTAAAGATGAACGAACATGAGCTAAAACCTATTTTCTTCCAACTTCGATCTTTTGATTAGTAGACCCATTTATTTTGGAATTTTCTTTTCAGAACCTATATGACAAATTTGAGGACTCATTTATCACTCATTTTAATAAATATGGGTTGGGTACATGGGTTAGTAACCCGTTTTGATAGCCCTAGAAGAGAGTAGGATAGCCTAAGATGTACTTTTTACTGCGATTTTCTTTAAAGTCCACATTTGACTTGGAGTGAAGATAATCCTCTCTTTTTTTTGGTTCCTTCATGACCAGCTACACACCAATTCGATTTCATTCTTCCACTTAAATTAAGGATTGACGAATATAGTTGGAATAAAAAGAGCTTGCGACGACTTAAGAACAATGGACGGCGCCTTCAAAGCATACCGTCTTCGTAATTTTTATACCAAGCCTGGCAGACTTCATGGTTGGAAGTCATTCTACTTGGTAAATATGAATGTGGATAAATTTTCATGGACAAAACTGTAAGATGGATTGAAAAAGCAACGGCCTGAATTGAAAACAAACTAGAAGCTTCGCCTCTTTCAGCTAATCCGAGTTGCATTCTCACTGCAGAAACCATACATAATCAACCACTCGTGAACATCGTCGCTTCAGCGTTGCGAAATATATGTTGGAAGGAGAGGAGCAGCAAAAGCACATTCAATGTTGACAAATGCCATATTCAGCCGGTTCCGAATCAGCAGCAGAAGTGTCTCATTCATATACTCGATCAAAATAAGCGCTCGCCTTTCTTCCCAGCAGAAAAATTATCAGCTGCCCCCGGTGCATATAGGCTCCGGTCCATGCAATCGCGCATGCATCAGGCCTACTATGCTCCGGGTGCAGGCAATAATGTCTCTTTCCCAACAACTACAGAAGAATCGAAAGAAATCGTCGTTATTCAACACGACAAGGCTCGACGGGCTCCCGGCATCGACTATCACTGCCAGCAATAAGCAAGGGAGCGCTAGCAAATGACCTGCTTCAGCTGCCGTGGAGGCTCTTGAAGACTTCGTTAGAGAATGAGTATTGAAAAAATAAAAAAAAATCCGCCTAAATGGAAGAATTCTGCTCCTGAGTATCAGCCTAAGTAGCAGATTGTCCCTTGTGCCAACAAAAAAATATCATGCGCTTTTAATTTATCTAAGAGAAGGATATGACTTATACGTTAAATAATAAAAGACCTGTGTAGGTATTTTTCTACACTGAGAATCGATGTAGTAGTAACCCGGATTCTAATAAGATCTTTGGAATCCAAGAATAGATTGCGAAAGCCAAATGAAGAACGATTCTAAAGGAATCGCATGAAGAACGATTCTAAAGGAATCGCAATCTAAACAGCTTTTTCTTCTGTAATATCTAGAATAAAGTCGCGGATCTTCGAAAAGAAGCCCTCATTTATATCATGGAATGAAATACGGAGGACAAGAAGATGATGGATCACACCGACGAAGTCTCAATTCACGGGCTTCTGTCTGAAGGACGGTATTTTGGTCGCTGTCGACCTGTCAGAGGGCCAGAGCCAGCGGATCTGTTTTCCGGCGACCGCCGTCCTCTGTATTGGTCACCCGTCGCCCTGATTGTTACAGAGAACATGGCCCCAGATACCGCTTGAAAGTTGGCCTTGACCATCCTTGAGAACTCTAGCTTCCCGTTCTTCGTCATCGTCATCGTCATCACTATTCATCAATCAACAGAGATTAAATCACATCACGGATACCTCCTCCTGGCTGTATTGGCGACACAATAGCTTGGAGAATTTAGTGACAGACGGGCCATGTCGAGGGCTTTCAAGATTCAAGCAATGGATTCATGGACACCATAGAGTTCTTTCGATCCATCAACGTCGACATAGAGCAGAAGAAGAAAAGGAACTTCGTGACAGTGCGCTAACGAACAAGACAAGATGGATCGACGACGTACCAACCTTCCGACCTCACTCTCGAGAACCTGATAAAAGCGTTCCTCGATTGCCTCTGGAACGACATTTTCCATCGCCCGAGCAGCAGCAACAATGCCAACAACGCATCTTCTTCTTTTTCGACTCCGTGATTTTGATAGTCAATCACTGAGAAAATAGAGAGAACGCACCAGTTGAGATGAGACTGAGGATGGAGGATGATAAACCAGGATGTGATTCAGGATCTAGGGCTTCAAAAGGACCACACGTCAGTTTGTGCTTGTCTATTGATTTGTCTGATTTGATAGCAATATACTCGGACTTTTGTGTAAAAAATTTAGAGAAATGATAATGTGATAGTTTTAATTTAATATTAGAACAACAATCTCTTATGTAGCATAAAAAATCAATAACAAATAAATTTAAATTATTATGAGATCCATTCATTCAAAAATTTGTGACTCATAACGAACTATTATTCTTATAATAGCCCAAAGATTATTATGCTAATAAAGCCTTAAAATTTGCATGTGCATACCTGGTTTTCTAAAGAACATCCGTATTAATTGTTCCTTTAGAGAAAAGAGAAGTATACGTGCCATAAAATCCTTGTCGCACTATAAACAGGG
This sequence comes from Eucalyptus grandis, assembly GCF_016545825.1. Taxonomy (NCBI): domain Eukaryota; kingdom Viridiplantae; phylum Streptophyta; class Magnoliopsida; order Myrtales; family Myrtaceae; genus Eucalyptus; species Eucalyptus grandis. The sequence continues at coordinate 49,520,512 of NC_052617.1, read as the reverse complement.
AAAAGCACTTTGATCTTTAACTTATTTTATATCTTTGCGTTAGTCAATTAACGATATGACTTGCTAACTATCATTTATAGACTAAAACGCAACTGAACAACATCATATGCACACAAATAGATGAAATATTTATTCGATTTTCAAGCTCCGAGTCTTGGCTCCTCGCACGGGCTAGAGGCCGGAAGTTTAATCGCTTCAACAAGACTTGTGAGATGTTTTACAGTAATTGAATTTCTGCGCTCGTGCCCTAAACTATCGAAAAGAAAGAAAAAGGTCCATTTCCAAAAGAGAGAGAATAGAATGAACAAAAAGGAAGGTAAGAACCATGGAATAAACTCAGAGCGAGTGCATTAGGAAAAGAATCTCCCTAGTCTTTGCTCGAAAGCTTCAATTTCTCGTGCAAAAGAAAGAGCACTCGATCCTTTGTTTTGCTCTCCCTCCGCACGTATTCTTCGTCATCTCCCCCTCCTCTTTTCTCATAAATCTACTGATGCGATTCATTCGCATTACGTTCTACTCGTTCCCCATTTCTTAGCCCCACCCCACGAGCAAGTTCAAGAGATAGTGAGAGAGTGAAATGGCCTCGCCTCTCAATGTGATCTCGCCACTTCTTTTGATTCTAGCCATACTTTCAACAGGTAATGTATTGTATTCTCTCTGTATCATTGGATTTCAGGCATAATTTCCGATTTTTCAAAATGAATCCGTGGCATGATCTCAAATTGAATCGCGGGATGTGTAGATTTATTAAGCTTTCTTCCTGTAGCCAAAACGAAACTAGAGATAACTTTTCCAATTATCGGTATAATGGTATGAAAGAACATAATCCTTCTGTGTTTGGTTTTTGTATTTTACACGTTTATTTCCCATTCCATGCGCCTAAATTTTTCCTAGTCATTCTCTTCATGTGGTAATTAAATGGCAGGACCCGGGTTTTCGGACTCGGCGAGAATCTTCACCATTATCAACAAGTGCAAAGAGTCGGTATGGCCTGCAATCACCCCGGGTGAGAACTTTGGCGGCGGCGGGTTCATCCTGAAATCCGGCCAGTCCATCGTCTTCACGGCCCCCGTCGGGTGGTCCGGGCGGATATGGGGCAGGACGGGCTGCACATTCGACAAGAACGGCAACGGCACATGCCAGACCGGGTCCTGTGGCAGCGAACTCAAGTGCAAGGCTTCCGGGGATCCCCCGGCCACGCTGGCCGAGTTCACCCTCACAGCTACCGATTTCTATGACGTCAGCCTCGTCGACGGGTTCAACCTGCCCCTGGCCGTGACCCCGATCAACGGCCAAGGGAACTGCAGTGTCGCCGGGTGCGACCGGGACCTCCGGCCCACCTGCCCGTCAGAGCTGTCGGTCAAGGTGAAAGGCAAGACGGTCGGTTGCCGGAGCGCCTGCGACGTGTTCGACACGGACGAGTATTGCTGCAAAGGGGTGTACGGCAATCCCGTGATCTGCCAGCCTACATATTACTCCAAACTGTTCAAGCAAGCATGCCCGACCGCTTATAGCTACGCTTACGACGATCCCACGAGCATCTTCACCTGCGTGGGGACTGATTACGTGATCACCTTTTGCTCACCCAGGTTGGTCAGTTCAACCGAATCGTCTAACGGCTCGGCCTGAACCCGTTTCGTAACTTCAATTTGCTAGTAAATCGATGTTTAATTGTCTCGAGATTGGATCGATCAATTGACGGTTCCATCGATTAGCCCTAGGGAAATTGATATACTACGAATTACATGATTTAATTTCGTTTCTCGTCGTGTTTTCAGGAATCAAACGGTGTGCACATACCATAACAACAAGCTCGTGTGCAGCGGATCCAGCAACAACTTCAAATCACAGACCACAATATTGGGAATCCTGTTGCTCGTGTTGGCATCGCTACTTAGCTTGTTGAACATGTCTTAAATTTCACAAAAAAACAAAAAAGGAAAAGAAGAGAAATTCTTTTCTTTATAAATGGTATTCTTTTCTGATCCTTTTCTTCCTCGTATGGAGTTCGATGGTCGGTATCAAAAGGCGGTCAAATTTTTTCAACCAATATTGTATTTGCCGGATTTGTCTGTAAATATGAATTTGGTTTATGATTAAACATTTTTTCCTCGACCATTGAGTTATTTTTTACTTTTGATTTTATGCTGTAATTTAATTGCATTTTATACTAATGGTCGAAATGGGCCATAAGCTAGAAAGGGAATACTGGGCTTGGCCCAACTTCTCCGATATTATCTTGGATGGCCCAGCCCCTCTCCTACGGAAGAAAATGACATCGTCGTGTGAAGAATCTTTTAGTAAAGAATACATCCTTCCCGAAATACCCAAAAAAAAAAAAAAAAAAAAAACATCAACATGACATTTATTCTGTCTCATATGGAAAGAAAATTGGGAGAGAACAGAAGGACAGAAGAATTATAAGAAAATAACCATTAGTGTCTTCTTCTTTTTTAAATAATAATAGGCAACGAAATTAGGTGGGCAATATCCATCTTAAAAAATTACCAGTAAATTTTTTTAATTAAAAGTAGACGAATTCATTTCACTTCTTCCTTTTACATGTGAGTGAAGCAAGATATCTTATCATGCACGGCAACCGGGATTTCTTATCAATCATTTAGGTATTGTACGGACAAAATTTTAAAATTTCTAATGAACTCAATGATAAATAAAGAACATCATGCTAGTTTTTAGGTGTCTTTATACAAATGTTCCCCTCTGAGTAATTAAGAGTTAAATCAATACATGTTGTAATGTATAATTCATTCCTATGGCATATAATTCACACTAGCGTGAGAGTTCAAAAGCGGATGAGTAATTTTAGAGAGAGAAAAGGAGTCAATGTGGATAGCAGGGGAATGAATAGATATTGGACAAAAAAGAAAAGAAATGAAATGAAAGATACCGAGATGCAACATAATTCAGAAAATAAAAGGATTTTGGAAGTAATCTCTGACTGCATTAAATTTTCAAAGATTTCCCATAAATGTTCAGAAAATGCAATTTTACGGAAAGAACTCGAGAACAAAAGTAATTTACGCACGAAATTCCAAACAAAAGTCCTCATCAATTTTTATTTTTCGTCGCTTCTTTTGAATATCAATTTCTCTCCCTCGCAGGCTCGCACGATATAAAGCCAGAAAATAGGGGAAAAAGAAAACCAGCGAAAAGGAAACGCAAAGCAGACGCAGAGATGGCCGGTACTGCAGCCGCCGCCGGGGGTGGCGGAGGAGGGAAGGTCTCCTTCAAAGTCACTCTCACCTCCGATCCTAAGCTCCCCTTCAAAGTGTACCTTCTCCACCTCGATCTCTCCCTCCCTCTCTTTCGCGGCCTTTCAGTTGACGCGTTTTTTTTTTTTTTTTTTTAATCTCGATGTTCATCTCATTTTCGTTGGAACGTATGATGCGTGATCGATCAGGTTCAGCGTGCCGGAGGCAGCTCCGTTCACCGCTGTTCTGAAATTCGCCGCCGAGGAATTCAAAGTGCCGCCCCAGACCAGCGCCATCATCACCAACGGTACCTTTAATTTTTTGTCCGAAACGATCTCAATCTAGGGTTTCATTTTCCGTTTTTTAATTTTTTTTTTGGCATTTGGTATCGGTCGATGTTCGATTGTCAGTTTTCAAGTCGTATGTGTGGCTGATCGAGGGGATTGGAGGGTGGCCTCCGCTTGATTTTGAGAATTACGCTAGGCCTTTTCCATCGGAAATGGTGGTTTTTCTCTCTTTGAAGAAAGTCTTTAACTTGGCCCAGGACATTATTTTGGAGCTTCTCGGATTCGTCTTCCGGGGGACAATTGTCCAGACCACGCTCTTTTCGGCTAGTTAGGTTGAATAAGGAATGCATGCTGCAACAAGGATACCGCCTGATTGTTGTGTATTCTTAAGAAATTTATATATGCATATTTGCTGCTGCATGGAAGCTATGGGCTTGGTGTTTGAGCTCTCTTGATGGGGCTTTGCGCTATCAAGAGGGTTTTATTTAGCAGACTTTTTATTTTCGATACACTTTAAGCTTTGTAAAGTCTTTTCCATTAATTAGTGGAAATTTTCTGTTTCTTTGGTTCCTCCAGCGTCTTAAATGTCTTCATTATATTCTTGTGTTCATCATATCCAACCTTCTTCAGAAGAGGAGATTCATTTGGGTATGTATCGGAAGATCTATCAAGAACAATTGGAAGTTTAATACTCAACACAACCTTATGTTCTTTAGAAGTTGTAAGATAAGCATCTTAAGAAAGCTTTAAACAAGAGTACCTGAGATAAAAAGCCACAGCAGCGTAGGTTTCTTCTTTGAGGAACAAAGATAATATGGGTCATGGGTAGGATACTATGTGAATGTGGTGAAGCGGTGAAGCATCGAGTCTTGCAATTAGGACTAAGTAAGCTTAGGAGGTCCTAAAATGAACCCTAATTATGCACACAGAAAGACACTTTATTTCAAGATCTTAGTCCAAGGAAAATTAAAAGAACCAGAAAACAAAGAAAGAACTGCTCCCATGTTTGTCCTATAGCATTTTCTTAGTTTCTGTTTCGAATAATTTGTTATGTCAAAAGTTTATGTAATAAATACAACAATCAGGAACAAGAATAAAGACAACCCAGGAAAATGTGCTAATTGATGGATTTAAGGAGTAACTGTCTCCCCCTGGGATTCTAGACAGCTCGCTGCAGTCGAGACAGTAGTAGCTCATGTAACTTTTCCTTTCAGAAGAACCATTAACTCGCTGCCTGTGAGCAAATAGTTTATGAACCGCTATATGACATGTCTTTGATATGTATATTGACATTTTATTACATTTAGAAGAATAGATGAACTTTGAAGATTTAATGCGTGTCATAATTTCTTACTGAAAGTATAGAAATCCATAGGATGTATTGGTAGCCTGGTGAGCTATGAAATCCATTTTATGATAGTGATAATTGGAAAGAATGCTTTTCCCTTCTGGCTACTCCCACTTGGGATCTTTTGAGTTTTTCTTAGTTGTATCTAAATGTTAAATCTTTTTTGAACCAAATATCTAGTCTAGCCATATCTAAAAATAGATGTTCCACAATCAACGTATGCATTCTTTCTGCTCGTAGTCCTTTGAGCGCCTGGGTGGAATAAATGAGGAGTTTGTCCTGTTATACCTGTGAATATTGATGTATTTTCAACTAGCAGATTAGCGAATAGATTTCACATACTTGAATAAAGAGGAGCTGTTACTTTGGAGGTCAAGGTTATGATAGATGACAATGCAGGTATAGTAAGATGTCAGGAAGGGGCTTATTTCCTATTTGAAGGAAGAATTTGAATGTGATTTTAGAAGTTATTAGGTTGTAGAAGGTTAGCTTGGAGCTTGAGGAGCATCTCATGAGAAAAATAAAAGGCACAAGTGCATTAGTGTCTGACTAGAGTGGCAGAAGATGTGAAGGGTTACAAGAATCTACATTAGGTATGTTCATATGAAACAAGAGAAGATACAATGCCCAATAGAGTCAAATTCTTTAGTTAAGGGAGGAAAAGGTTGGAGATGAAGCTCTGGTTCCATTGGGGTAAGCTGATTCTTTTTTGAGTTACTGTCAAGTATATGAGGAGGGAGTTCTACAACTTCCAAAGTAGGTGTTGATTTCAATATGCTGGAGATCTGCATTTCTGATAGGTGCTTTCTATCTTAGTCTAAGTTAAATATGTCCGCAAGCAGGTTTAATTGATGCAGGGAAGCAAGTTTCTTGTGATTTTCCAACCTGTGTAACCGAATAAGTTAAAAATAAGGTAATATGTGATTGTGTTGTTGATCCTAATGTCAACAAAAGACGGAATATGATCTGTTGTTACTATTTTAAAAATCACGCTTTTCGTATTCATTATCACACAAGGTTATATATTCGTGCTTGTTTAAAGGTTAGTTTGAGAGGAAATAAACTTAACAGATGGGATTTAGCCTTGGGCTGAGATTTCATGCTAATGAGGCATGATGTTGCATATCTTTATTTAAAGATTTTGTGTTCATGTAAAAGGGTCAGGCTCTTTCTAGTTTGCTGCTTGTAGTTATGTGGTGCATTTGCATCTAGGGCATTGAACTTTTTACTGCTTGTTTGTGGGGGTGCATCTGGTTCTAGGAATTCAAGAGCAAAGGCCTTGGATGAGACGGTCCGATTTTTGCAATAAGAACCCTTTTGCTGGAGGACAATTTCCCAAAAAAATTGCTGATTGGATGTTTGTTGTCACTAGAAATTTTATTTTACTCGGAAGGTTTCTTTGTCCAATCATCTATATTCTGGCATTTATCTGGTATACTCAGCCATTAGCATATGCTCGATTTCTGCAGTTATATGCCCATAATATATGATCGGATACTATTTTCAGTTATAATCTAAAATGGTTGGGAGGGTTGAATTCTCGGGAGAAATCTCAAGGGAGTGATAGCATTCAGAAATGATGACTTAACTCTTAAATACCTTGACCTGGTCTCTACAATATTTTGCAAACTCTCACACTGGAAACCAGTAATCAGACAGAGTGCTGCCCACTGGAGGGCCTGGATCTGTAGGTTTTGTATTTGTGGGAAGTATTTGACTTAATATAGAGTCTCATTAGTGCTTTTCAAACTATTAGAAACACGTAGATGTGGGTGGCTTTAGTCTGACTGTTAGCCAGCTAGAGCCATAGATATTTTGAGCTTCCAATTATTATTTTGTACTCGATTGACTCTTCCTTACTCTTGCAGATGGGGTAGGCATTAATCCTCAGCAAAGTGCTGGTATGTCATGGCCTTTTCCATCTTCTTCTGTTTTTCTTTTTCAGTTTCCACAATTGATTATTTAAAAAAAAAAAAAAAAAAAGGTCTGTATGACGTCCATCCTGCTTCTTATTGACTTATACAAGTGATTTCCTTTCCAGTCTCCGTGAATCTTTTACTAATTTTCAAAGCAGTTATATTAACTAGTCTTGTTTACTTATAAAAACAACTTATAAAAACTGCAGGTAATGTCTTCCTGAAACATGGTTCAGAGCTGCGTCTGATCCCTCGCGATAGGGTTGGAGCATGCCAATCGCCATCAGTGTGAACTTGTTTCTAGTTAATTTTACCTGTAACTTGACATGCTATTGTCCTTGGATATTTCTTCTTGCTAAAACTCCATGATCGAGCTACTGCTATTGGCATCAAACAAGTGAAAATCGTTATGTGAATCACGGATGAGAAACAATAAAGATGGAAGGGTGGGGAGAAACGGGTTGTTGCCCTTTTTTTCGTTGACAGAATTAATTATATAGCCGTTGGTACCGACGTTTTAATGTTGCTGGGAGAGGTGACCCCAATGTGCATTTGTTGTTTTGCTAGTGATTATGTGAGGTTGGTGGGGTTGGATATGATATTATGAGAGGTGGAGGTCCACAGTTCTGCTCACCATATCTATCGTCGGTTCATTAAAAGTTGTTCAAAGGGGTAAAGAGTGGACGAGCATGGAGCAGAATGTGAATCTGATTATGCACGATTGATGGTGGGTTTCTGAAACCGACCCGTGAGTTAATTTATGTGTCGGCCCACGGCATTAACTTCATTGTCCCCTGAACGGCCTTTTCTTCGCATGTTGGCTCGCTGAAGAAGAGGCAGCTCACTCAAAACGTCTTTAAGCTTTCTAATGTTGGGACTGGGTGCGGTGGAAAGCAATTTGTAAACTGAGAAGAGAGAGCCCGTCACTGCTGTGTAGAAGCGGACCAGAAAACGAAATCGTGGAAAGAGACGCGATTTTAACCGAGGAAGTACAATACATATTGAATGGTGAATGTCGGATGAGGAAGTATGCGATTTTATGTTTATGCCGCGCAATGTTCGAATCTCGGCAAGTTTAACCAGGTGACCTTGTTTCCAGTAGTTAAAAACTATGACAAACATGGCTATGTAACTGTGCGGTTGGGACATGCCTCTGAGCGATGATGACATAGGAGGTAGACTTTCTCGTGTTATGTCACCCAATCCTTCCAGAACGACGGGGGGGAGAGGAGAGAGAGAGAGAGAATCAGAAAAAGACTATCCTGTCCCAGCTCTCGTGGCAAAGTAATAGGAATCAGAAAAAGACTATCCTGTCCCAGCTCTCGTGGCAAAGTAATAGGAATCAGAAAAAGACTATCCTGTCTCAGCTCTAGTGGCAAAGTAATAGGAATCAGAAAAAGACTACTGTCCTAGCTCTCGTGGCAAAGTAATAGGAATCAGGTGCACTGTGGGTCGATGGGCACAAGGTTCTCCGGCATCGGTGTCTGTTGCCTAGTGTAGCCGATGTTGCGCTTGTAACTTCTCTTTGTAGCCAGTATTTTTAACTAATTAAATGAGTATGAACGATCCGTTGTTTTCCGAGAGAAGACTGGACATGGGCTATTTCTCATATAGCAGGCGCGCTTTCATTGTGCCATTGATGAGGAATGGGAAGTGGCAGATCCATGAGGCATCGTGGCTCGATGCGGTCTCCCTCGGCTTATAAGTAAGAGGCTTACGAGTGATTCAAGCATCGGAGATGGCTGAAATTACCAGGGAATTTTTAGTCAATGCCCTTTAAGATCAAGGGAAGTCAGAATTTGCCTATCTCAAAAAGCTCAACTCCATCACATGGATCTTGACAGTTTCTCAAGAGTTAGCTGGCAGGAAGACAGGACATTCTGATCCATTAAAGAGAGAGAGAGAGTGAGTGAAGCCAACCGTTATCCAAGCTTTTTCTTTATTGATTTTGACAGCCAAATGTTTTGGCCTAGCCGAAGGCTACTCAGCACACCAAAAATTCCACTCAAAAGAAGTCACCTTAGAAAAGAGAGTAGGACGCACGTTTTAGGGATTGGAACTACCCAAAATTGACGGGGAGAAAGGGGTGGCGGATTCATGTAAATTCACAATGATGCGACTCCCCATTAAAAAAGAAGTCGCGGAACATTCCATGGAGGCGTTAATTAGTATACAAAGAGGAGGGTTATAGTCAAACTAGAGAATGAGATCCAGCTGGTCATCGTAGAAGATCCAACGAAAGATTGGAAGGAGAAAAAGCGCACGTCCCGGCAAACTCATCGGCTTTCCCGTGAAATCCGCTGCTCCCTCGTTCTTGCCCAACCGAAAAGGCAAAAACCCTTTTTTCTAGCTCTCCAATATTCCATTCCATCTTCGCGAGCACCCGTCGCATTTCCATCTTTACCCAGTCGTTGCTTCCTTTGCGCATGCTCGCCATCTCTTTTGGTCAATAATGATCTTTTGATCACTCGAATCGGCTTTCATGAAACCGGTCGAAGGTCTTGACACCCTTAATTTTGTCAGAGGCGATGCCGGGAGGCTGCGGAGGCTGAGGAATTACACCCCCTTTTGAGAGAACCACGAAAAGTCGTGTCCCGTAGGAATTCAACTCGAGATTTCATTCCTTATTTTAAGGGCAGAATTCGATATGCAATCGATTTAGATTAAATAGACGAGTTATTTTGAAATTCACATATGAAATTTCTCTTTTTTGTCTCTCCAATCCGACCTAAAATTAAGTGTTATCTCTAAAAAGATGTCCATATTCATCCTACTCGACTTAAAGGACAAAATTCGGGAAACATCTTTGATGTGATTACAGAATCACAATATTAATTTGGCAAATATGTTTAGTGGGGTAGAGGTCACATCTATGTTGATCTCCTATCAACCTAATAGAGATCTCTTGTTGTGTACAAGAGTCACGACAAAACTCATGAGTTATTCACATTAACTGCATAATGCCGACATGTCAAAACAACCATAGTTAAGTTCGAACAAAACAAATTGACATTTTTTTAGGTAGAAAGATGACCCAACATTTAAAAAATTAAGGTATTCGATCAGCTTAAAGGATCATGACCCCTAATTCTTTTCAAAAGGCGTTGCAAGCTCGATTTCGACATGTATTCGAGTCACTCTAATGACCTCGATATTTCATAATGTTGTTAATAAATAGAACCTTCGCCCATTAAAATAATATAAAAGAGTGATAATTAGCTTGTCATTTGACTTCTTCGTGCAATGTTTTTCTATAGCCCAAATTTACTTTTTTTAATCTTTTAAATCTACCTATTAAAATGAAATTTTTGACTTCATTAAAAAAATTATCTGACTTTTCCGAGACGTACCAATAATTACAAAAAAAAAAAAAAAAGTTCGATAATCCTATCAAAGTGATTTAATTAAATGGGTAAGTGAGAGTCATTCTTCGAGTGGTCCCCACCATCTTAATCAAAAGACAAGGGAGGGTCCGGTGTCTTTGGGGTTTATTGGGTACATTCAGATGTGTGGATACCATACAACGTTGTCGTCAAGCTTTCGTAGTCGTTTTCAAATGGTATTTTTCCTTCTCTTTTCCCTGACGTCGGGAAACCATTTCGGGATCTGTCCATTTCGATAATTACCAATTCCCCCTCTTTTTTTCCTCTATCATTTCATTCAGCTTTTCATCTGCTCCCACTAAAACGGGACCTGTACCTACTATTATATGACCACCTATCTCTAGTTTTGATTAAAAAAGATTCATGAAATTGATATAAAGGATGTGATGATTCATCTATACGCTCGAGATATTATGTTATATTTCTTGTCGGCATAAATTAAAACTAAGATTAGCGCACGGTATATTCAAAGTAACATGATAAGTTAAAATAGAGTAAACGAACAAGCGAGTCATATAAGATACCTAATTAGAGTCTTATCACATCATAAAGTATAGTGATTTTACAAACGAGCCTTTCTTTTCTCTCTTTCTAAATCGAGAATTATTGTCCTTGTATGGATAAGCACAAATTCCATTGCTCTTTTTTTTTTTTTTTTTTTTTTTTACCGGGGGCCTTTCCGCTTTGCTTTGGAATAAAAAAAAAAAAGGAATTGTCGAAGCCACTCCAAGCAGAAACACCAATTATATCGTTGCCTCGAAAAGGAAAGGTTCGAGCATAACTAATATGATGAAAAAGTTGGTCAATGGGAAGAATAGAGGGGCAAAAGCGTTGCCATAAAGCTCAAGGAAAATGCAAAAGAGGAGATATATAGAGTTGAGGTGTGGGGGAGACTCACTTCGCTTCTTATTCCAACGACCATCTCCGACTCATCTTGGGGCCCTGGTAGTTTCATCATCTTCACAGCACGGAAAGAGTGGGGGTGACATAGAATAATCTTTGATGACTAAAGTTCACTTTATCATTTATTCGGTGACCCCTTTTCCATGCTTTATCAAGATGATGCCCAGAAAAGAAGCATAGACACTGATTTTCTGAATGTTGCCTCCAATTCAAAGGGGAAAATTATATAATCAATCTTAAATGTATTGTTATCATTTCATTCTTGAATTTGTCAATTTTACCAATTTAATCCTAAATTTTTACGCAAAATTCCGATGTAATTTTCACAATCAATATTCGCTGGAAATCGTTGATGCATTTATTGCCAATTATCTTACATAGCACGAGATCGTGTCTAGAAATTTTTCAGCAAAGATTAATTGGAAAGTCTATATTGGAATTTTGCACAAAACTTTAAGATTAAATTGGCAAGTTCGTGATTGGAATTAGGGGTAAGCACACTGGACCGTTCAAACTAGGTACTGGCCGGTTAGGTCTAGTTCTTAGAGGGATCGATCCAGTTCCTGATTTCATAAAAATTGAAGTGGTGATTGGCGGTCTGGTTTCCAATTCTGAGAGGGAACCGAATGAAACTAGATTCGAAATGGAATCGGACCAGACAGACCAATCCCTTTTTTTTTTTTTAAATATATATTTTTTAATTTCTTAAAAATAGTAATAAAACTTAAAAATAGTAACAACTCTTGTATTTTTTTTTTTTTTTTTCTTAAATTTTAGACTAGACAGGATTGGATCAGTCCAGGTCTAGTTCTCAATTCCTAGGTAGAATCGGATCGGACCGGGAATTGATCACCCCTAGCTAAAATGGTATTCGTACAATAAGGTTGAGATTGATTGGACAATGCCCCAAATTTAAGTATATTTGCGTGCTTTAATGGCGCACTATACATTGAGCAAATCAATGCTAATTAGCAAGGACCACAAGAGCCCGCCCTCCACAGTTTAAAGCTCGTACTCATAATTAAAGTGGAAAGGAGGTACTGTACCTAGATAGAGAAAAAGAAGAAAGATCTTCATTATTCTTGGAGAGTCACTGCTTAATTACCGTCAGTTTCTTGTTCCTATGAATTACGCATGATCCAAGGAGGAGTCACCCATGTTCGATTATCAGGCGACATTTCTAGGATTGGAGTATCGATTCGAGCCCCATTTTGTCGCCTCTTATCCGCTGAATCGCACACGCGATTGTTTATATCAGATAATCATGGTCAAAGAGACCATCACGAGACACGATACGAGCTGGCCTTTGCATTAATCAAATGCAGGGAAAGGGCTCGTGGGCATTATTTAAATGCTGCATCCAGCCAAATCCCTTGTAAACTACATCACTTCTTCCACCAAATCAGAGGCTGAAGATCAGATTTAAACGCTCCAAGCGCGGGCATCAAAGCACAGAAATCGGCAGCCACTTCAACCCGCGCAAAGAGGAAAAATGCGTACCTTCCCTGTACAGCAAGAAAAACACTTGCTTCTCCGAAAAGCAACGGCCGCCCCCACCTTTTTTCGTCTCAACCTTTCTCGCCAAAGGTGATAGGCAGGATTAGCAGTGATACGGGCATGGCGATGAGGTTACATCGAGGGTTTGTTCCTTCTCGGGAAGTACGATAAGAGTTCTTGCGGCGCGGGATTAAATGGTAATGGTACATATACAAAAGTTGGGTGTAGTAAATTGTTCATTGCCCCGAAGTTCTCACGTTGGTTTCCCGACATTTCATGAGGTTCTTGTTCCTTCCGCAACAAACCGAACCGTTTCTTGCAAAGATATTTAGTAAGAAAGCCACTTCCTGGTAGGAATGCAAACAGGACAAGGGAGGGACTGTTCATTGTCCCCCCACCACGACAAAAAGTTCCAAACTGAAGCAACGACGAAAGAAAAAGAGAGTGGCTGGAAATAGGGAGGATCTCAGTCTAAAGACTTCACCTTCTCTCTCTCTCTCTCTCTTTCTCTGTCTCTGTCTCTGGGTTGTGTGTGTTTTGCTTGCATGGCCATTGGGAAGGCGAGTGCAAAGGCCATGAAGAGCAAGAACAGCTGCTGCATTCTCGGCTACAGCAGCAGCTCCCCGAGCCCACCGCCGTCCCCGCCCCGCGCCTCCGCCTCCGCCGTCGGGCCCTGCCGGAGGAGGCTCCGGAGCAGGCCCAGCTTCGCCGCCGGCGTGATCCGGCGGAACGCCAGGTGCCTGGCGGCCCTGGCCCTGCTCTACCTGGGCGGGATGGTCATGTGCGTGGGCCCCTTCTCTTCCCTGGTGGGCCTCCTCCTTCCGCCCCCTGGCTCTGTCTATCGTAGCCATGAGATCTTCCACAAGCTCTGGCCTGATATACACGCTGATAATTCTTCTGCAATTGAGGTCTCTCTCTCTCTCTGTAACTTTGTTTGAGTTCTTGTTAGTTTGCTTTTGTTCTTTTTATGCTCTTGTTTGTGTTTTCTTTTCTGAAATGTTCTGTAATTTTGTTGTTTGTCTCATTGGCCAAAATGCTGGTGCTGAACCCCGTTTTTGTGGCTCTGTGGGAATCAAATCAGCTTGAAACTTCTAGATTGGGAAAGGGAATTTGAAAAGTATATTTTTTATTTATTTTTCTTTTTTGGTAATAGCTTGCTGTTTGCTGTACATATCAATATCGCTAATGTAGTATTGTTTTAATTATTGTTTTGTGCTGGATTTCATGTTCTGGAAAGATAGGAACTTGTTCGGTCCATTTACCAGTATCACTTCTGGGTTGTTTTACTTAGCACAGTGAGAACTTGCAGATCACAGAGTATGACCATAACTTTGCTACTTGCAAATGTTTGAGTCAGTCTGTTCAAATCAAATCGTTGTTCATTGGACAAATTGTGACCTTCGTTTACTTTCAACTGCAACTGCTCTCTCTCTCTCTCTCTCTCTCTCTCTCTCTCTCTGTGAAAGATAACCTTATAATCCATTTGTATTGGTAATTGAATTCTCTGTGTTTTATGGAACTTGTTGCAGTTGGAAACTCTTTGGACATATAAAAGGAGGCTCAAAGAGCAAAGGCCTTGTTTAAGTACAATTGTTGGACAGCATTTTGGTCTCGCCACTGGCACAGGTGAAGCTCCAATATTTCTAGATGGACTTTGATGCTTTTCTTCTACAGATATTCCCTCGTTATTGGGGAATGAAGTGGCAAAATATGCGTGCTAATCATGTCCGTCAAAAATGCTCAGAAACCAAACAGATCACCTAGCCTGCATATTATTACTTCTAAATGCGCTTCAGTCCATATGAGAAATGATTACCCTTTTTTAATGCATTTTTAATGAAAGAAACTGGTTTTGTACGGTGTTATTTCAGAAGCAAATGAAACGAGTGGATACTTGATTGTTGAAGCCAATGGCGGTCTTAATCAACAGCGCTCCGCGGTAAGCAACTTCTTATGTATGATAAAAGTATGACTGTTTGTTTATTGTTACAGTAATTGTAGGATTTCTATCCATTTTGTCTATGTAAGAGGGGAAGAGAGAGGATTTCCAAGCTTTAGATTGAAATGTTTTTGGTGTGAAGCATTGACATGTTCCCTCTAATATATTCCTAATGCCTCTCATTGTTTGATCAGATCTGCAATGCAGTGGCTGTCGCTGGGATTTTGAATGCAATACTAGTCATACCTCGCTTCGAATTCAATGGTGTTTGGAGGGATCCCAGGTGATTAGCTAACTCACTTTGCTTCTCATCAGAAGGAATATCAATAAGCATTAGTTCCTGTATACATCATGCTAGTGTCTTATGTGTTATTGTGCCTGAAAACATAGATTGCATTGCACTTCTTCCACCCACTCCAGTACACTCATGCTCATGCATGTGTGACTTGATACAACCGGCCATAATTACGTGGATTTACCAATCAGATAACCAGAAATTTGTCCACAACTCTTATTGCGTGTTGAAATCCTAAAGAGAGGGGAAGTTGAAGTCATGCTCGTGCTCATGCATGTTCTCATGCTTAACCTTTCCAGCTATGTTAGGGCAGTTCTCAAACGAAATTCTGTTGTATTTTTTGACATGCTTGTAATTAAATGAAATTATTTGACAGTGAGTTTGGAGATATATATGATGAGGATCATTTCATTGCCACACTCAATGGCTATGTGAAAGTGATTCGTCGATTGCCGGAGGAAGTGATGGAAAGATACGGTCACAACATCACAAATATGCCAAACATCCGTGTCCCGGCTTGGGCGACTGCAAAATACTATAGGAGAGAAGTCTTTCCTGTCATGAAGGAACAAGGGTAAGCATGAACGGCCATATCTTTATTTCTACTTATAAGCGATATGTCCATATAAGAAGGATCTGCCTATAGTCATCTCAAAGATTATTAGCATGCCTAAGAAGGTGAGCATGGAATAAGATCATTTCATCCTGCGTGTAGCTTTATTTCAATCATCTTCCTTACAAAGGTTAAGGAGATCATTAGATCTCACTGCTAATACAGTTGAACAACAATGCAGGGTAATCCGACTTGCCCCTTTTGCCAACAGATTGTCAATGAATGTGCCGCCTCATATTCAATTACTAAGATGCCTAGCAAATTTTAGGGCATTGCGATTTTCTTCTACAATAGCAGTACTCGCGGATAAAATAGTTGGTAGAATGAAAGAGAAGAGCTCAAGGACTGGTGGAAAGTACGTTTCGATCCACCTTCGCTTTGAGGAGGTACCATTGCCTATTACTGACAACCTTCTGGGTCTCTACAAATTGTCCACCCCATGAGAAGGTTGTTTGTTTCCCATTTATAATGATGGGGGTCTCCCCCTTAACTGTAGGATATGGTGGCCTTCTCGTGCTGTGTTTATGATGGAGGCAAGACTGAAAAGGTTGAACTTGACATGATTCGAGAAAGAGGTTGGAAAGGGAAGTTCAAAAGGAAAGACCGCACTATCCTACCTGGCCTTAATCGGCTGGAGGGAAAATGCCCTCTAACGCCTTTGGAGGTGCTCTTGCTTGAACTATCTGGTCATTTTGTACTGACATATGATTGCTTCCCGTAAAATATTTTCAATTTGGATAAATAGGAAGTTCTTGCATGATGTTTTTCTGTCTGCATAGGTCGGGATGATGCTACGTGGCATGGGATTTGATAATACCACCTCTATATACTTAGCCTCAGGACAAATTTACCATGCAGAAAGGTACTTAACTCCGCTGCTGAAGATGTTTCCCCTTATTTATACAAAGGAGTCTCTTGCAACCCCTGAAGAACTTGCTCCATTTGCGGTAAATGTTCTTACTCACACTTCCAATAGGGTCAATTTGAGGACTCTGGGATTGATAGGTAACACGGACATTCTAGTTTTGCACATTGTTAAATCTCTAGGTAATGCAGACATGCTAGTTTTGCACATTGTTAAAGTTCATGCCATACCTTACATCCTCGCATTCCATGGACTCTATCTCATTCACTGGATATATCTGCATCCTGCACAATTTTGTCCAGTCAGAACATAATGTGCACTTTATAGCAAAATTTGGTTATAACTAACTTGAGCCTTGATTGGAGCACCTTCGTAGCATTCACCTCTGAGAGGTTTTAACCCCTTATTTTTAAGAACTGCGTCTTGGATCTCATGAATATTGCTTAGGTTCACAACTTCTTCCCCAACTTGACCCTGGAGACAACAGAAATTTGCAAAACAAACTAGTGCTGACTAAATTGGACAAAGGTCTAATCATGTGATGCTCTCTGAAGCTGCAAGTTACTATGTTTAAGTAGCCTCTTTCTCTTCTGTAGGGTTACTCTTCAAGGTTGGCAGCTGTAGATTACACGGTATGCTTGTTCAGCGAGGTTTTTGTGACAACTCAAGGCGGGAATTTCCCGCATTTCCTCATGGGCCACCGAAGATTCCTATATGGTGGACATTCGAAAACCCTTAAGCCTGATAAAAATAAGCTGGTTCTTTTGCTGCAAGATGCAAGTATAAGGTAATTTCCGTCAGTCTCTTTTGCCACAGCTCTCTGGCTCTCTTTCCCACTCTCCTACTCCCTTTAGAGTAATTCAGAGTTGCCAAACTAACTATTTCTGTTCCGTGAGAATGCATATTTTGCATTGTGTAACTTCATACATGATACATCCATATATAGTTGCAAGTACAAAAGAAAGTACAGTAAAAGGCATCTTCCACTGAATGGGTACTTTACTAGATCTAAGTTGCATATAAAACGTGATGAAAATTGTTTGAGTTCAGAAGTGGCCTTGGCTTACAAATTCAAGAGCAACCCATTTTTTTGCGGTAAGAAGGCTCACATTTTGTTAGGTGTCTCACATCAATTACCATTGTGATTTGTACAGAATGCATGTAATGTTACTTCCTCGAAGTCTAAGCTCGGGTTAAATTTTTTTAACGCGATGTTAAAGCCATGTTTTTATTGCCCATGATTTCGTCCATGCATCCATCCTGCTAATGAATTTCTTATTTTTGTTTATCCCCTGATCAATGTTATTTTCATTCTCAATCTATCCATCTGCCCATCCTTCAGTACGTGAATCGGGCTGACATTGATTTTGAATGTAATATGCACAAGATTCTTCACATATTGCTTCCTCCACCTGATAATTAAGAATTTTTAATGATATAAGAAATGGATGGGATGTTTTCTAACAATGCTATATCCAAGTCAAAGGAACATGCAGTTGGATAAGTTCTCACTATATGTTCACTCTGGTGGATGTTGTCTATGGATGCAATCATCGTGGCCACATACCTGGACAAATATTCTTATTATAGATGAAATAAAGAGAAGTGGCTGTAGTTATCTGTACTTCTCACAGCTGTCTGTTTCTGTGTAATTGCAGTTGGACATCCTTTAAGCTTCGTATGGAGGCTATGCTAAAGGAGAACGATCGCAAAGGCATGATCGTACCTAGAGTCAAAAAGTTCAACAGAAAGACTTCCATTTATACCTATCCTTTACCGGAGTGTGGATGTCTCCAGCAACAGAATGACTCAACACACAGGCTTATGCACACGTGGAACGTCGAATCCGGTACTGGTAGATAGCACAGCCAATTCATAGTTATCTCAAACTTCCGCTCAATTGTGCAGTTACCCAGATTTGATTTCTCCTTTTCTCCTTGCTCAATTTGGATCTGTGAGGTGCCAAGATCCAGTTTTGATGACTCGATGTTCTTTCGTTTCATTCGACCATAGCCTTTGTTTGTCCTAAAGAAAATCGTACCAGGATTTAGTGAAGCTTCTCTCTCTGTATGGACCAAGTGTAGATATGCGGCGTGGTAATTGTATGTGTTTTTACATTTGACATTAACTTGGCAATCCTTTGGTAAGGGAAGGAGGGCTGTCGTTTGTCACATTTTCCTCTTCCCCTCTGTAACTTATCCTGTAACTTAGCAAGCAGGCAAGAAAAAAAAGAATTTTTTCAGTTCTTCCATGGGACAGCCTCTCTCTCTTCTCTCAGTGTGGTTTGGATGATTTTGGTTATCAATGGGGATGACAATAAGCAAAGCAGATGCATTCTTTGATGGCGTCCCTCCGACAGACCGACCATCTTCACAATGCATCATACCCAAGTCCATGGTCCTCGCCATCTACATTGTCAGTGTTCGTTCACCTGCATTTCTCCTCAGGCATGGACTATCTGCTTGTGCCAATAATGTAAGAGTTTTCCTAATGTGGATTAAATTAATTGATATTGTAATTTACTGTTTTTACGGTTACCGTAAAACAAGGTTGGTCTAAGGTGACATAGAAGGTTTCTTAATTAGTCTAATATGGGACTAGCTAGTGTGGGCCGAGTTGAGCCTAGCCCGTAATAAGGAGGCCTAGCTGGAAACTCTATAAATAGTGCTCAAGTCTATCATCTAACCATAATTTCTCACATATATCATCACCTAAGGAGCGCTCAAGTCTATCATCTAACCATAATTTCTCACATATATCATCACCTAAAGAGCGTTTACCTAACGCTAAACGTGAGGGGCCGCCTCATTGATCCAGTGATACGGAAAGCTAGAGAGCTCCTTTACCTAACGCCGAGGGGCCGCCTTATTGAGCCAGTGATACGGAAAGCAATAGAGGAGAAGGACTTGCACATGGAACATTGTGTTTACTTCCGTTTCAAGAACGATGGATCCCAAAACAGGAACGTTAATCTTTCTACTCAATTATGCATATTCTTGTTCTGGTTATGGAAATCTTGGGATTGCGCAATTTGTATGCAACAAATGTCACTCTATGTCATGGAGAATGAATTTGATCTCTTAACTCCAGGGTTTCTACTGGCGACGTCTACTCATCGCATCAGATCATATCTCTCCCATGAAAAAATTACATATATAATCTCAGCCTCCATTTCTTCACTTGCATACTAAGGACACTTTTGGTAATTATTCTGTTTTTTAGAACAATTTTTATTCAAAAATGTTTTCTTTTTATTTTTATTCTTAAAAATAATTTTTGAGTTTTTTTAAGGCATTTGGTAATGCGTTAGGTAGAATTCTTAAATTTTTTGTTATTTTAATTTTTTAATACTTTTATTATATCTTTATTATTTTTCTCTTCTTCTTCCTCCTTTGTGGCTAGTCGCTGGCTACGGTGGTGGCAAATGATCGGCTAGACAAGGTTTGACAAGCTTACCAAAGGCTTGCTTGGTCAACGCAAGCCTCAGCCTCGCCTTGGCCTAGTGAGGCCAACACCGACGCCAATGGTTGGGCAAACTTGACCTCGCCAAATCTAGGCGAGGTCGACTTTGCCCAACCATAGTGATGCTCGAACTAACGAGCCTCACCATGGCTTGGCATCGCCAAACGATCGCCAACCCTCGTTTGGCGATCAGCCAAAAGAAAGAAGAACCAACCACAAAGTGATGCTCGAACTAACGAGCCTCACCATGGCTTGGCATCGCCAACCCTCGTTTGGCCGATTAGCCAAAAGAAAGAAGAAGAAAAAAAAATTACACTTGATTCTAGAAATTATTCTCAAGAACAAGAAACAATTTTTTTCTATTTCTTGATTCTAAACAAAATAACAAATTTATGTTCCCGGAATAAAAAATTTATCAAACCAAATTCTGTTTTTCTTTTCTGGAAAATAAAAAAACAAAATCAATTATTCTTGAAAATGTTACCAAACAGGACTTAAGTTACCCTTTCCAGTAGACGTGCGCTATATGAATTCATGCATGGTAAAAGGTCTCATTTAAGGCAAACGAACCCATGAGTTACAATAGTTTTTGATGAAACGCCGCACAATGAGAGGCCAAATTACATAACAGTATTTATTTTTAAGAAAAAAATTGAGCGCAAAATTAAAAATTTAGAAAATTTATAAACGTGGAACTCGGAACGAAGACTACTTCTATCTTGAGCAAATGTCATAGACCGAGAACAACTCGCATTTTTTAGAATACATTACACCTACGCCAGTGGTAAACTTGATTTATTTGTTCTTAAAGTATATGAGTTCACGATAAACCTTTATTTTTCATAGTAATATATATATATATATATATATATATATATATTATTTATTTCAAGCCACTATAATTTCAAATAAGCTTTTTACTTATTACATCGCTGTTGTGTCAATAATGTCACGTTAATTTTTTGTAACTGATTTTTTTTTTATCACAAGCAATTTATAATTACGGAGAATAGCTTGGTTTTACTTAGAACAGCTTGTAGTTATTTAAGAATAACTTGCATTTACGATGGTGGAAGCCTTAATTGTTCTTCGGTAAATGCTACTTCTTCTCGATGAATAATGGTCGCTCTTTGCAAATATAGGTTGTTTGCGGTGAAAATAACTTATTCTTGGTAAATGTAATTACTCTTTCATCGTTTGTGACAAAATGTTAAATAGCTTTACTAATGCTGATTCTACTTAATGGTGTACAACATTCGAAGCTTCATTTACCTGGAATTTAAAAAAAGAAGTTACCATTTATTTGCACACTTTATCTTTGATATTTTGATTTATTTAAATAAGAAAATTAACCTCGACAAAATAAGGCTTATCACCAATATGTAAGGTGTACCCCAAGAAGGCTAATTTTCTTTCATAAGTAAAGGATCTAAGTCCGAGAAACTCAAATGAGCTACTTTTTACTAATGATGCATGTGTTATACCACTGAAAACATAATATATATGATGTTATTAGGGATAAGTATATTGAAAATCTTAAAATTAAAAAAGTATGATTGAGTTCTAAAACTTAAAAAAAAAAAAAGAATACAATTTAATCAATACATTTGAGTCTTAATTTTTTTCAAAAATGCAATTAAGGCCTAAAATTTATCAAATTAATGTAATCAAATCCTAAAAGTTATCAAGTCGGTACAATTAAACCCTAAAATTTGTTAGCATTTTCAGTTTATTATGTTGGACGGGATTAATGGAATGAATTAATTATACCAACTCGATAATTTTAGAATCTTATTACATTTTTTGAAAATTTTAAGATTTAATTGTAACTTTATGGCAAATTTTCGGACTTGATTTCAATGAAATTGTACTTTCAACATAAGTTTTAGACCTTTATTGTGCAAGAGATGACCTCATCATAGAAGCCTCCTCGTATAGCCTTGTGTCACTTTTGTACCGTCCGTAATGTCTCTCTTTCTGCTTATTATGTGCAGCTGAGTTTTATGAGATCGATGCGCACGTGTCGGGTTTGAGCAGGAGCTCATAAAAATGCTTGCATGCCTAGCAGTTCGTCTCAACCAGCAGGGCTTAACGAGTTGACCGATCCTGCAATGCTGCCCTGCCCAGTTCATGGAACTCCTTCTCGAAACTTGAGCTTCGCGGCCATTCAGAATTTCAGACTGCTTGAATTGTTTTATAGTGAGCTCCCCAGCGCAATGAAGTTACAAAGTTAGTTTCTTGAAGCTTCAGGGGAAGTGATGGACTTGAGCAGCAGTCTCGTGGGGGCTCTGCGCCATTGCCGGCGCTTTCGAGCTCTCAAACCCGGAAGATCCGTTCACGCTCTGGTGATCAGGCTTGGGCTTTCGGGTGACGTGTATTTCGCCAACAATCTGATCTCCATGTACGTGGGTTCTAACGAACTGGGCGATGCGCATAAGCTGTTTGATGGTATGCCCTACAAGAATCTGGTCACCTGGGGGACTATGGTTTCCACCTATGCTAATGCGGGAGAGCCTGAGGTTGCTCTCGGATTGTACCACCGAATGTTGGAGTCCGGATCAGAGACGCCCAATGAGTTCGTGTACTCTGCAGTTGTTAAAGCTTGCGGTCTCTTGGGTGATCTTGATTTGGGTAGAAGGCTCCACAGCAGGATTTCCGCAGCTAAACTGGAGTCTGACACTGTTTTGATGAACTCCCTTATCAACATGTACGTCAGGTGCGGGAGTGTGAGTGATGCCAGGAGGGTTTTTGGAGAAATATCGCAGAAGACATCGGTTTCATGGAATACTATGATCTTCGGGTACTGTGAAGAAGGTTTAATGGACGAGGCATTGAGTTTGTTTCATCAGATGCCGGGCCGGAATGTTGTCTCTTGGAACAGCATCGTTGCTGGTTTTGCAGATCAGGGAAGCCCGCAGGCACTGGATTATGTTCATATGATGCACCACCAAGGTTTAGAGCTTGATGGTTTCACATTCTCCTGTGCCCTCAAAACTTGTGGTTCTCTCGGTTTGCTAGCTTTTGGGCAACAAGCTCATAATTACTTGATTAAGTCGGGCCTGGAATCTAGTTGTTACTCTGCATCAGCGCTAGTTGATATGTATTCTCAATGTGATGAACTAGGTGATGCACTCAGAGTGTTTGACGAGTGCATGAGATTCAGATTTTCAGATCATGAGATTTTGGCCCTTTATAATTCCATACTTTCTGGATATGTTGCCTGTGGACACAACAGGGCTGCTCTCAAACTTCTCTTGGAAATTTACTGGTCAGGGGTGCGCATGAATTCTTACACCTTCAGCAGTGGTTTGAAGGCCTGCTTCAACTTGCTTAACTTGGGACTTACGCTTCAATTACATGCTTTAGTTGTTGCCAGTGGATATGAATTGGACTATATTGTTGGAAGCATTCTTGTAGATTTATATGCAAAGCAAGGAAATATTCAGATTGCACTGAGATTGTTTGACCTACTTCCACAGAGAGATATTTTGGCATGGTCCGGCTTGATTGCGGGGTGTGCAAAAATGGGGTACGACTTGTTTGCTCTCTCATTGTTTAGGGAAATGATGGCTTCAGGTGTGTATGTGGATGAGTTTGTAATTTCATGTATTATAAAAATCTGTTCAAGTTTAGCATCTATCAGAAATGGCAAACAGGTGCATGCTTTGAGTGTCAAGAGTGGGTATGAACTAGAGGAGGTTACTGTTACGTCTCTAATCGATATGTATTCAAAATGTGGCGACATTGAGGAGGGCTTAAAATTATTTGGCAGCACTTTGATAAAGGGCACTGTTTGTTGGACGGCAATTATTATGGGTTGTGCACAAAATGGACGAGCAATGGAGGCAATTAAGTTGTTCTATGAGATGTTACAAACAGGGCAAAAGCCCAATGAAGTTACCTTCTTGGCTGTTCTTGCAGCCTGTAGACATGCCGGTCTGATTGAAGAGGCAAAAACAGTATTCAGTTCCATGGGAAGTGAACATGGACTGGTACCTCATTGTGAGCATTACTACTGCATGGTCGATCTTCTTGGTCAATTTGGTCATTTTGAAGAGGCAGAAAAGTTAATTTCCAGCATGCCATTTAAACCTGATAAAACCATATGGTGCTCGTTGCTGGAGGCTTGTGCAAGTCACGGTAAAACTGAACTAGTTGATGGCATTGCAGAGAACCTCCTTGCAATCTCTCCGGAAGACCCTTCAATATATGTGATGCTGTCGAATGTCTATGCAACACTGGGTATGTGGGCAAACCTGACCAAAGTGCGAAAATCTGCTAAGAAACTGGGGACCAAAGAAGCTGGAAAAAGCTGGGTGGAGATTTCAACCTAGAAGTCTTGATTTCCAGCATGCGTAACAGAGCTTTGAATTTATGCAAAAATGACTTTCAGGGTTCAAAATACTAGATAGCTCCTTCTGCAGTGAATTGAGCGATCAAATAGAAGGAAGATGCAGATGCTTCCTATAGTACCAGAAAAGCTAGTAGAAACTCTACCAGGATATGCCTCTTGGCATTATCTTAAAATGTTTCTACGTCACTTTAGAGGTACCCAAACTTCCCTCTTCTTTCTAATTGAGATTTATGAGTGTCACCCTCTGTGATTAATTCATCTAAGATGCTTATAGAGAAGTGAAGAAGACATGTCATATTGGCCTATGCCTCAATAGGCACACAAATATGCTATTCACCACATTGAGTTTGTAAGGAGTCAAGGACTTGATATCTGAGAAGCACAATCTGGCAGGTGCTGCTTTGCAGCTACATTATGCACCAAATTCAGAGGTAAATTGAAATTCCTAATTTCTCCTTTTTGGTGTCCTAAAACAGAGTCATTGTGGTGTGGCTACAGTGTCTCCTTTATGTTTGAAGGTTTGTTTGCAAATGAAGAAACCTGACTTGATAATCAGCAACAGAGCTCTTTAAGATGGCGGAAGCCAATGTCCTAGGGACTCTTCATTAACAAAACAGAAAACGATTTTATTTTCATTTTCATAGTGGATGTATTTTTTTAACATGTAGCCTTACAGTTTGTATATTCCGAACTAGAAAGTGGAAGCAATGTTGAAAAGAAATGGGAAAAATTGCAAGGCTATTTCTCTTCAACAGTCCGCGTGCACATACAAAAATGGCACTTATTGTTATAATGTGTCAGTGCACATATAGATGTAATTACATGCATGCACTAAGACCATTCAAATTAATCATTTGAAGAAAGACAACTTTGGACGAGAGAGTAAATCTAGATTGATTTTGCAAGTCCTCAAGAAGATAGTGAATTAGAAAAGGACTTGCAATCAGTTGCAATTTTGGTTGTCACTAATTGATGGTTCTCACTCTCAAAAAAATTGTGTCCTTCATTTAATTACAATAGACATTTTAAGTTTCAGATAAAGCAGATTGGTTTTGCAAGTCCTTAAGAAGATAGTGAATGAGAAAAGGACTTGCAATCAGTTGCAATTTTGGTTGTCATTAATTGATGGTTCTCATTCTCAATAAAATTGTGTCCTTCATTTAATTACAATAGACATTTTAAGTTTCGGATAAAGCAGAAATGTTTCTGTGTGCATCAGCATCTGCATGGTTTCAAATTTAAATTACAGCACCTCGTTTTTGAACTCTTTTTTACAAGGCATGGATGTCTTATTGGCATATCACGTGATTTCTTCGAGATTGAAACTTCCTTGAACGTTATCCTTTCTTATGTCCAGAAAGTCAGAGATGGGCACCGAATGCCTGTTCAGGACCACTTCGACTGTGGCTCATATTCAGTTAGGCTCAGGGTCGTACATCAGCTGATGGATATGGTTCTTAGACAACACTCACGCGTCTAGACCAACATGATTCTATCGTAAATCTTTCCTGAAACACCAGTGCTGGCATTCGCTAGATCATTCTAAGTAGAGGAATTTCTGTCTTGCAGAAGCTTGTGGCCTGCAAGCCTTTTTCCTTTGTAGCTGTCCATGGAATTCATGCTAGTCTCATCCAACCCTGGTGTAAACATATTCTAGAGCCAACCTCTCTTCCTTCAGAGGGAAATGTAAATATGCACCAAACAACCACAGATGATGCGGGAACAAAGAAAAGCCTCCCATTTTGGGGTGGTTCTATTGTGGTTTATCCCTGTGTCTGTGGCGCTGTGAATGACATCAAGGCCTTTAAATCCGTCGGTAGTTGCCACACCAGAGAAGCCTATATTTAGATAGGACAAGGTTGTCCTTGCAAATTTTCAACCTAAGGTGTTGGTATCCAGGTTCTGGACTTGTTAACATCACATTAATAAGTCTTGGTGGCCGTTTTTTTTTTTTTTTTTTTTTTGGTCGGATGGTGGCTGTGTTCGCATGTTTCCTTCTGTACGTGGCAGGAAATGAAAGCCTGGTGAAATTTAATTATGCCTTGGAAGTAGCTTGGCTTTTTAATGGCTTAACTGCGGCATGCTTGATTTGGGAGTGATTGTCAATTCACTGTGCTGACCCAAAACCATGCTTGATTGTGTCATTATAGATTCATAGCATGACGTAGAGGAACTAAAGTCGATCGAGACTAAATTTTTCGCCCAGATATGACATCACTGTTTCTGGTTAGCTGAATCTCCAAGACACAACGCAAAAGAATCCATTTTGGGCATTCGCTCTGTTATTCCAGTGCATGTCACGAGTAATCTCAGCTTTCTCCTAAAATGTAGTGCAGATCACATGATCAGAGGGCTTCGACAATTAACAGTACAAGTTCTTCATGGAGTGCAGCGCAGCAAATTGATGCTTGTTCCGAGCTATAGTTACATCCTTTCTTGGTATTTTTAATTTATCTTTATTCATCTTTGCTTAGGATTATCAAAAGTAGTATACAAGACAAACCGGTCTGGCACATTTAAGAAATGTACGAAGATCACATGTTTTACATATAGGGCACGGCCTATTCTACCACATGACTAGGACTTCTTGATCTCAATGAAAGTCAATGAGCACCGTGTTCATCCCGTCTTATGTTTGCTTTATTATAGTTCACCTTACTCATTTACCCATTGATTGGCAGAACATGAACGGTCCCCTTCGTCTTTCTTCAATTATAGTTATGGTCCCACGATTGCTCCCGCTAGAAGACAAATAAGCCCGACCTCACAACTTGTGGATGAAACACAGGAACATGGGGTCTGATCCATTGCTTTCTACCAGGTCTGTTGTCATGCTTTTGTTAGTTGGCTTTGTTGGAGTCCCTTCTGCCATGCCAATGTTCTTTTGCTTTCGTTCCCCAATCATTTCACCAATCCCACCTCTCCTTCC
Source organism: Eucalyptus grandis (assembly GCF_016545825.1). NCBI lineage: Eukaryota > Viridiplantae > Streptophyta > Magnoliopsida > Myrtales > Myrtaceae > Eucalyptus > Eucalyptus grandis. The sequence continues at coordinate 49,493,509 of NC_052617.1, read as the reverse complement.
CTATTGCGGGCTGAGCCTGCGCAAGTATGAGCTTCTTTTTCAGTTTTCTCGAGCAAGGCAATGTTTTTTGCCTCCTTTTTACTCTTTCTTTCCTAAGTTGGAAACAATAATTTAGTACCGAAGGCCAGAGAAATGTTTCCTAGTGGCCCCTCCGCTCCACTTTTGGCGCCAAAGTTTGCTCTTGATGTGTGTCTGTGAGAGAGGGAGAGAGAAATAGGGATTTGACTTGCTTATTGTTAATGTCAGTATTTTGAATTCATTGATTAACTTAGCTCTATTCCGCACTTTCCGCAGTAACAGTGCATTTGATCAGTGCGCATACAAGATTTCCAAGAGAGATAAAAAAAATATATGCTTAACTAGTGCATCACAGTATCGATTCTCGAGGTCTTCTGGTATATATATATATATATATATATACACAAATTATCAGGGTCAATTCAATTTTAGAAATTGTAAGAGTCAATTGATGTAAAGGCCGTACACCGATATGGGTACATGGCCTTTCTTAATCTGATATAATCAGTAGGTGTAGAAGATACTATCTAGACACAATATCTCAAGATGAGTGCCAGGGTTTTGGTTTTCCAAGCCACAACGTGCACTGATTTCTCTATTAGAGCACTCATTAATTGAGCCCATCCTCCCTTGCTTAAAAATCTTGTCGAGGTTCAAGAAAGTGAACATCATGAGATAATGAGTACAAAATAAGAGTCAAGAAGATGGCGGAACTGCACATCACAAAACAAGAAGGCCATGCGCGACTGTCTATGCCGGAAAAAAGAGACAACTATCATGGAACAAAAACAGGACCAGAAGCTGGTCTGGCACAACCTAAAAAGTTAGATTGAATTTGTAGTTTCTTCTCAGCACCATCGTCAAGTTTGAAGTTCCTTCACCTCGTGCGGGAGAATTGGCTGCTTTTCAAGCTTGGGTTAATATTTTGATCTTAAATGTAAAATAAATGGGAACCGATTATCCCTTTAAACCAACGAGAAACAGAATATTGTTTGGAATTTGAGAGGCAAAATTTGATCAAGAATAGGACTAAATAAGAGACTCGATGGTCGAATTAGACTTTCTGAGGTAAATAAGAAAAACTTTCCATTACTTTTCCCTTCTTTGTCTGGAAACTCTACTATGCCTGGCTATCATTGGCACTTCATTCCATCTTTCTTTGAACCTCCGCTATTGACTACCTCGTCATTTGGCACCATTTTGTTTCTCATGGTTGCCCTGTTTCGCCTAAGTGAAGCTGCACTTCTCGAATTTTTTTTGGACAAGCGTACTCCGTGAGGATCGAATCGATTGATTTTTGTCGCAAAAGCATTACTAATGCTTTCAGAGACCTTTCAAATTTTTCCTTCATGATGCAAGTAGCCTGTCAAAATTAAATCTCACAGAAAAGAAGCCCCCAACAGCAGCACGAAAAGATTTTCACCGAGCAGTTTACGCATTGGAAAGGTGCAGTTAATCTTTCCTCAACATGATATTGCAGATAGAAAAACTGAAAAACAAATCAGAAAAACATGATAAAGAAAAGGAAGTGAAAAAAAACTGGAAGAGAAAGCAAGAAGAAACTATTAGTACCCCTATAGATTACGACAAAGCAAGGCAAAATAGCTCTAGGATTGAACACATACAACTCATCCAAATTGGAGTACAACCCACAAGCCCCAGCCGCAGAGTCATACTCCTCCATGCTTCCTTCCATGTTCTTCTTCACCCTCCCTGCAATCACCCTGCACACCAGCATGGCTCTCGTCTCATCATCCTCTGTTTTCATCACCAAGCTCGCATTGTCGTGGGCTCTTCCACTTGTTGCAGTGGTCAAGATCCCCTCCTCGCCGACCTTGAACCCGTTCCTGATTATGTTGCACACGTTGCACTGCGGTATCGAGTTGCAGAGATTGGAGGAGCCGTCGAGGCCCAGCGAGCAAGAGAACATGGTGCAGTGGAACCGAAGGAGCTCGTTCCCATCAGCTATGCAACGGGGGTTCTTCTTGGTGGCTTTGGCCTTGATGGAGTCCCTGTACTCTTCGAACTTGGAGATGGTCTTTTGGGTGTTGTGGACTTTGAGGATCCTGTCTATCTTGCAAACGGGTGTTTGTTTCTTTAACCAGCTGGATTGGAATATGATCTCCACAATGTTCTTGCTCGTGTCCTCTGGACCCAGTTCGGACACTACATAATAAGAAAAACAAAAAGATTCAAACGACGTTGGTTGAGTTAGTTGATGAGATATGCCATAACTAGAACAGAGGTAGGCGACTGCCTAAACTGAAAGCAAGTTACAAGGACCAGTTCTGGTTTTTGGAGAAAGGAGAGACAAAAATTTTCTGCATTCCCAGAAAACTTGATTAGATCACTAATCTCAGTGTGGAGTAAAGTTAAATTCTTTATAACGACAAGAAACAACTATGATGCGCTCTCTACAAGCTTGTTACTGCTAAATATCTTAAATTACGATGTCGCGGTGATCCTTCATCGAGTCGCACATTGTGAAGAAGACTCTTCACACCGTACTTTTTAAGATTCTAATGGAAACGGAGTCCATTCAGACTCACGCGACAGCCGTGTCTTTTCAGTTGGTAGGAACTGCGCCCTCGAATGTCCCTCCCTCGAACACAATGATGGGATGACCACTTTCCAAAGCAAAAATGAGAAACGAATTGAACAGGACTGTATACTTATGGGACTCGTGCATAGGGTTACCTGCATGTCTAACAGCAAGATGAAGCTCCAGATTGTCGGGTTTCATGAATATTTCGCCACAGTCGGGGCAAGAACAGATGGTGGATCTCAGAGAAGGGTCTCTGGTGAAACCCAGAACCGGATCGACCACCATTCGACACTCGTAGCAGCCAGAAAATCTCCTGAACGGCATTCCCCTGAGAGACCCTCCAAAGGAGGAACCATTGGAAGACACCGAGAGCGACGATGAAGTAGCAGAAGGCACGACCCCATTGAGTTCTTGCAGAGGGACTTTCATGGATCTGCTCGAACTCGAGCTATGGTTAGTGTTATTACTAGAACCGCTAAACGAACCCATTGAAGACCTTCTCTTATGGGCTTCAGGGGTGACCACTTCTGATGGTTTCTGCATGACCTTTGTGTTGCTGCAGAGTGAACCTGAGCACTTCATTTTCTTGCACTTTCTGCTGCTTTCTTCAACAACTGCTACCTGTTCTTGTTGCTGCTTCTGCTTCTGGTTTTGCTGCTTCTGCTGCTTCTGCTGCTTATTATCCGGCTCAAGCGGTTGCTGTTCCGGTGTTTGGAGATGCTTGAAGCTCAAGAAACTCCTCACTACTGTCCATGAGGATGATTTTTCTGGCTTCTGGAGATCTTTGCTCTCTGTCTTGTGTGTTTCTTGGGGTTTTCTTGAGATTCTGGGCTTGGCCATTGGAGCAGAAATAAATGCGGCGCTATAGCTTGAGGTACAGAAAAGAAGGAAAAATTAGTGGATCGTTTCCGCTGAGCTTGAGGATTTGTTTCGCATGGAACTAGGTTTCAGATTGGGTTCTAGAGAGACTGAGTGAAGCGAGGCCAGTGATGGGAGTAACGAGAGAAGCTGCTTTTTGTAGAGGTGACAAAAATAATTGGGCCTCATGGGGTCCTACGCAAACTTAGGAGTTTGGAATCATAAATTGTATATTTTACAAAACCCCAAAAAGACCCCAAAAAAGAAAAAACAAAAACAAAGTTGAACACTAACAACTAGGTTGTATATAGAGCATTTATTACGGTTGGTTCTTTTAAGGTCCTTTAAGCGTTTCATTGTGTACACAAAAGTCTGTTTTTCATGAGTCGGTTTTGGGTTTAGGCTTTTGCCTCCCGTCCACGAACAAATAAAGCAGTAGAATTTCACCATCACAGAAAGGGATAAGAGTGACTGATCAGGCATTAAAATTTTCGTTATGAAATAACAATATGCGGATAACTTATCTATGGTTTATGGGACAAAAGATAAATAAGGGAGCCAAGACTTTTTATTTTCACAGGGCTGATTATGATTGTAAGAGCAGATTTAGTAGAGTGAAGAAATATTCATTTTACAGAAGAGTTCTAATGCACGTGCACATCCATTATAATGGCTCATTCAAATGTAAAATTTTGAAAAGAGCATGTATTTATTATGTTCCAAAAGAACGATTCTCATGCGAACCTAAACCGATTTAGCATAATCAATATTAGCAATATTGCTGCCAACGCAAGTTTTATGTATGTTGCTGTGTTAGTAATGACAAATGGTCATGAAGATTTTCATACATGATCACACACATTCTTTGTTGGTCCCAATGATTCGAAACAACATGATGTGTTGAATGATGCATGGCCAAACGACATGAACTTTTGTATACTTTCTCAAATACTTTGTATGCCTAATACTCTCACATCACTTGTCTGAAATGGGACTCCATTCTTTTAATAAAAAGATCAGGGCCTGACTGAATTAAACAATCTCCCTGCACTGCATTCCAGGGGCCCAGAAGGAAAAAATAAGCGTAAAGAAAGAGCAAAGATGGGTCGTGTTCTTGGTGAAAACGACCTGTAATTAAAGCTAGGGTTTCATTGGGTTGAGTGTGGGAAATTAACAGGAAGATGCTCGCTGATTATTCCCTCTTCACGTAAAAAGGCTGCTTGGGTCATTCCTTTTGCCTCTGGCTCTGAAACAATAAGCTTTTATTCACTTTTTGCAAGAAAGCAAAGTCATCCCCATCACCCCATGTTTTTAGATATGAAGCCACTGTCCCGACAGTTAGCATTTTGAAAACCTTAAATTTCACTGTGCAACGTCTCTTAACGATGCCGTGATCTGGAAAAAAGCTTTAATCATATGAATCTATCCAGTAACTATGTTTTGGTCATTCTGAAACATTACGGCACTGTGATTATTATGATGAAGAGGAGTAATATGCAATGTCTGTCGAGCGTGAAAAAGTATTTCAAGTATTGTTCATAAAAATATACCTAGTGGATATGATATGATCAATAGCCGACTCAAAGATTATCTAGGGGCAAGAGAATGGATGATGCCACGTTATTAAGAATGGATAAGTGGCAACAAAAAATAATTTGTAAACATGGTTAGTTTATTTGAGCACATGGCCTAATGATGGAGTCTTCTGGTCATGCTTATGCACGACACTCGTAGTCGTAGCATGCTTCGGCTTGTTCGTGCTCTTCCTTTCCATGAATCGTTTCTTGGGAAATTGAGAGTAATGAGCACGGTGGCTTCTTTATTCGAACTTTTTAGTGGAGTTTTCAAGAGCTACCCAGTTCCTTAAAGTTTATTTACGCCGTTGGGATTACCTCAAGTTATTTTATGTACTTGTTTTGGACCTTCTCTCTCATTTTGATATTTGACATTCGCCTGTAATAATTTTACAAAACATCACTCTTATTCTTTTGATTTTATGTATAAATTGATTAATCTTTTGTCAGTTTTTTTTTTTACCTATCTCGGCACGTTTGTGACACCATGGGTCATGCATCCTTGCTAGTTCTCATAATTTAATAAGTACAAACATATTCATGGGGATTAAAGGAAATAAATTGACTATCCATATGGTGTGAATACATATATTTGTATTTCGAAGTTTCTTAGGGTACAAAAGTGAGAAAGTCACTCAAAAAAGAAAAGATTCGTCATGTACTCTTTAGAATAAGATAAATAATATCTATGTTATTTAAGGAAATTAAATCGTAAGCACCTTTTCTATGTTTGAGAGGACTGTGGTGAACATTATGATTGGAGTAACTATTACGAAAAGAATTCCAACGGTTAGATGATTTGCTAGGATTTTCTTAAGTACAGGTTTGCTTTAAGATAGAATGTTGTCTATCATAGACTGTACATGTTTAAACGAGATCATTAAATACGAGTTAAAGAAAAGTTTAGGAGTTTTCATCTGATGTTGACAATTGAATGTGTCGTTCGAAGAACAAAAAAAATGTGAAATTGGCCCATTTAACAAGTGACAAAGGGCCAAAATATATATCGAAATAAGTAAAGATATATTTGTAACTAATAGTATGGCCGAATAAAAATTTCCATAAGGAAAAAAATAGAGACCCATTCCAACTAAAATTGTAAATTAAAAAAGAGGTCCAAAAGAAATAAAATCAAACTGGATTCATACTTATGTTGAAGAAATCAAAATGTAGAGAAATGGTATCCATTATAAAAATGAGTGGAGTCGTGTTACCGATTAAGTATAATTTAATTGAATATGCGGACTACCTGCACGTGGACAGAAAGACCCTATGAAGCTTGATTCGATTTTCAAAGTATTAATTGTGCACAACAACATAAAGACAATCAATGCATTGAAAAATGAAAAGGATTGTTTAATAAAAACCAATGCCTGTGGAGCACTCATTAACAAACTCCAAATAAATGTCGCAAATAATCTAATGAATTTGTAATTCAAATCAGTTATAGTTGTTTAAATACTCAACTCTTACCAAATAAAGAAGTTTTTGGCCTTTTCTTTTTTTGGTCGAATAATGTTTGGCCACATTTCAAGGGGTGTTTTATTATAGTATTTGCCAATTCGGTTAGCCATGAGGATTTCGCAACATGATAATACGTTTTAAAATTTTGTCAATGGGTGCCCCCATGAACATAAAAATGTTTCAAAAATTTAATGAGATTGTATGAGACTATATCAACCTAAAAATAAAAGGCCGTCTACACATTTTTCCCTAATTTTCATTAAACGATGTGAAAACATGTTTTTAAACGCAATTACATGATATGTACGTAAGAGTAAAAGTAGGAAGGCGATAAGGCTTTCTTTCATGCCAGCGTAGGTTGATTTTAATAGTCAACAATGGTTTCACTGAGCTTAGAGAATTTGTGAGTAGCAATTGAGGGAGGAAAGAGGCACGTAGTTCGGGGCACTCTTAAATTATTGAAAGATGTCATAAGATTCTGCAAGCGATTTTAGGCAACTTAAATATCAAGAAAAAGCTCTTGACGTGTATTCATACCCTGAGATTTTTTATTTTTTCATTTTTTTTATGTATGACGTGCACATGCCATGCCTAGTAGTGTACAGAATTTTTAAAAAATATTTTTATGCTTGAGCCATGGATTTGGTTGCCCATAATGTTGGTAAGTCCAAGGATGGTTGGTTCTAGCGTTTGACATTCGGTTAGCCATGGATTTTGAAATTAGATGAAAACAAAAATTTAATCGCAGTTCATTGGGCACCCAAAAGGATCCCATCAAGATTTCGAACTTTCTTTTTTCGTTTTGTTTTTTCCTCTCTTTTGAATGACTGCAAAGCAATAGCTTGCAACCGTGTATACAAGTATGTAAATACCTCTTCATGTCTCCTTTCTTCGTTAGTCACTCTAATAACTCACATGCATATTTGGTGGGACTAATTGCATATCTCATTCATTTCCATCGTCCACAAAAATGTTTAAATGTTAGTCATTATCAATAATAAAAATATTTTTCATTAACTAATTATTTTAAGTAAAGAAAGTGGTTATTTTTAAGAAAATATTTTGAATCATTTGTTTTTCATAAAGCAAATAGGGCCTAAATCATCTTATTATTTTCTAAAAACTCTAATTTGAAACCCACAAGTTTTCAAATCTCCAAACCTCTTCATTTTCGTTGAAATTTTTCCACCCTTTCTCGCGGACCAAATGCACCCAGTAGCTTCTTTGTCAAAGTTTATTCGTACTCGACATCAATGCGCAATATCAAATGATTCGTAGAGATGATCATTCCTTCAAGGCACGACATGTGTTTGTGTCCTAGCGGATTGATTAAAATCGCGCTAGTGGGCTTCGAATAATCTTGTCTTGTGTTATCATCATGATTTGCAAAAATGCAGTCCGTGACAAGACGTGGATCATCGGTCCATTGCGCGAGAGGCCCATAACGACATTGTCCGGCCCACCAGAAAAAGAAGAGCCTGGCCCATTTTGTACCCCCACTAATGGATCAAAAGGGCCCCTAATCTTTTATCAGGCCGTCTAAAGCAGGGGGGCAAAAAGAAATCCTCCATTAATGGAGCGCCAAAATAGCCTCAATTCAAAAATCGCCTCGGCTCGCTCGCCGACTCGCCGACTCGCTGACTCGCTTCGTCTCCCCCGACGCGGAGCTCCGGATCGACTCCTGATGCCGCACTGAGTCAGGTTGGAGCCCCGGCCGCGCCCGACTCAGTCGTTCCTCGCCGCCTATTGCCGTGTCATCGCCCTTCTTCGGTTTTAGGGGTAAAAGCAATGCCGTTGGGTCTCCGCCATGGACGGGGAGGCTAACCTTCCGGTCCGGCCGAGCAACCCGATCCGGAGCACCGGCCCGACGTCCTCGTCTTCCTCGTCTTCCTCGTCGGCGTGCTTGTCCGGCTCTTCCCCGCCGGGCTTGCTCCGGCATGTCCAGGCCGCCTTCAAGCGCCACCGTCCGCTCGGTAACTGTTCTCTCCTCGTTTCACGCCCGTCTCTTTTGACGCGATCGGTTTGGACGGTTGAGTTTGAGTTGATTAGGGTTTCGTAATCGGCGAGCGAGCTTGGTGTTGCTATTGATGGAAGTGTAGGAAGTCGGGCCTTTTCGGCGGAGCTCCTGAGCTGGCGAGTGTCGTGCAGTCAGTTTCTGATTCTAGTTAGGTTAAAAGCTCGGGATAAGTCGATAATTCACTTGGGACTTCTCGGTTGATAATCAAGTGCGCTGCATTTTGGAGTTTACAGTTTAGTTTGTTGTCAGACTTGTTGGTTTATGTTGAATCTTCCTTACTTTTGGGTGTATTGAGCCTTGAATTGATCCTCCAGTTCTGATGACTCATCATTCCCAGTCACCAATCTGCAGGGCATTGCATCCCAAATTTAAAGAATTAACTGATTCGCATTAATTATCACACCTTACTAGAAAATGTTCTGCCCCCTCCCTTTGTTTAAGTGAAGCACTGAAAGTTTAGCAATTTGATCAAGGAGTAGAAGACTTCGAGCTATGTTAGGTTATGCTCGTCAACAATTTTTCCTACATATTTTTTCAGTACTGTTATGTTAAGTCTATAATTCAGGAACTTAATTTCCCAAGATGACTTGTTAAGGAGATGAAATTTTTGACATTCTGAGTATCTAGATGTTCGATTGAGTTCACCAATAGAGTGATCTGTACTTTCACAATCAAGCTGCTTCCCATCTAATCTTTTACATACCTCAACTCAGACTCTCCCTTGGAACATAATATATTCTGCATTTGGATTGATTGCGATACGTTAGGATGATAGTATAGGATTTTCATTTTCTGACTCTATTTGTGTAAGTGAAAATTAATTGAATGTCTTCTGTCATCTTGGAATGTGCTAGAGGTCCTTCATTTTTTTTATTCATTTTTAGAATTTTACTTCTGCTTCCATGTTGCAAAAGATTTCATCTTTCTTCTGTCTGGTTAGGTTGGAACATATTCTTGTCTTCATCTCATATTCTTTGAAAATCATAGGAGCGATGCAGTCGAATGATATGAGGCCCCGGCGCACACTGGCTCCTTCACGAGAAGCTTCACGTAATGTGGATTCAACGGCTGTTCGTACAGTAGATCCCAAGAGGTCACAAGATGCAGTTTCATTTGGTAAAGTTCACACATTAAGAGAATCTGTTCTGCAGACAAAAAACATTGACTCTGTCATGAAAGAAACCCAAGATGATGCGACAATCACACCCCCTTCCTTCTCAGGCACCATTGCCAAGTCTTTTAATGACAGTTTGAACCCATTTGATGAACGAATACATCAACCAACGTCTCTCATTGATTATAAGGAGAAGGATCCTATGCCTCTGACCCATGTAGAACCTCAAGTAGACCGTTTGAAGAAAGTCCAATTTTCTGTAGGAGAAAATGTTGCTTCCCAAGGTAACATGTTAATTATGTTTTATTCATAGATTTTTCCATAAACTATCTTGTGTCACACATTTCACGATGAGTTTCTACACAGCAACTCTAATTATATAATGTGAAAATCAGTTTGAGATTTTCCTCGCATTTGTCAATATCTTTGGCAATAGATATAGCAATTCCTTTCAATATGCAGGGGGCGATGCTAAAGTGGCCGCTGAATTGGGGAATTCATCATCTCATATTAGTCCACTTGCATCGACAGAAATGGAGTGGAATGCAAGCAATCACTTGGATGCGTCAACTGTTATCAATCAAGAGCTGAAGCATCAGAATCATCAAAACACAGACTCTGGTAGCAATTTAAGATCTGATGTTGGAATTCCTCCTCCACTAGCAAGGAGAACAGCAGTTGTTCAGGATCAGTTACACCATTTCAGAAATTTTCTAAGTCAACCTACGACTCTATCTTCAGTTGTTGGTCCATCTTGTGCCACCACAACTTCAGTAAATTCAACCTCTGCACCCATGCTGAGTTCGACAACCTACAGCGCATGTCGTAATCTAGAGGAGGAATCTCAAGTGGCAGTAGAAGCTCCTGGAGACGCTAATTCCAATCCTGAATCCAAAGCTCAGAAGAATACATATCGTTCTTTTGGAAATACCGGTGGCATGGTAGGTGACCAGGCACCTATTACAGCTCAAGCTTCTAGCTCCTGCATGGACGGCCCCACAGAGGACAGCAAACATGATTTGTCCAAAGTGGAACTGGTCGAGGTTGAGAAGGACAGCGGCTTTAGACATGATGTTTCCTCTGCTAAGGATAAGTTAGTCCAAGCAAAGGGATCTACTAGTGCTGTCAATAATATGCAATATGGGGTGCCTTTGTCCAAAGATTCATCTCTGGATGCAAAACAAGAGTCTTCTCAACCGGGAAAACAAGAGAAGGCAATAAGTGGAAGAGGTGCATCGGTCCCTCGTAAGCGGAACTATGATCCTGACCTCTTCTTCAAAGTTAATGGCAAGCTGTATCAGAGGCTGGGAAAAATAGGTAGCGGAGGAAGCAGTGAGGTCCACAAGGTTATTTCCTCAGATTGTACAATCTACGCACTGAAAAAAATTAAGCTTAAAGGTAGAGATTATGCTACTGCCTATGGATTTTGTCAGGAAATTGAGTATCTAAACAAATTGAAAGGAAAGAACAACATTATACAGCTGATAGATTTTGAGGTAATCTCACTTTGACATCCTCTTTCTTGCTCTGTTCTAGCATGATTTCTTCATCCCTTCCACATCTCAATTGCTTAGAACAGTTCAGAATAGTAAACTTTCATATGCCATGGTCATCAGAATGCCAAACTTAGGTATTCAAAGTGTTGAGGCCGGTGCATTCAGGCCCCATAGGGTCATAGGAAGATAGCATTGGGAGTATAATGTTGGAAGTTCTAAATTCTGTGAAGTGTTATAGCCTGCTTTTGAGGAAACAAATTGTTAACTTTATCCTCTTGCCCTCGCCCATCTCCTCTTAGTCTTAGCCATAGCTTTGAATTTTCCTTCGGAGGTGGAAAGTTGAGGAGTTTGATGTTTGACGGTGATGTGTTCTTTCCCAGCAGTATGTCGTCCCAATAAATGCGTTCACATTGCTTGAAGACTATCCTTATCACAGCTAGTAGGTTATTGAGTGAACCATTTATTGGCTCCATATTTCCTTAGCATTATATAATCTGATCAATATTAGGGATCGGCACTGTAAATGGCATATGCCAGTCCAGTTGAAAATAATAATTTCATTATCTGCCGGTGTATTATGACATTTTCTAGGTAGTAGATACTTTGTATCTCATGTTCTTTCCGTGTGAGTTCTTCACAATTCTTTGGCAACTAGGTTCTGGAAACAAAAGGAGTATGTGTTTTTAGCTTCTAAAAGGAACTTAGACTTTCTGATTTTGAATGTGTTGGATGTTGTTTCCCGTTATTTTCTAATAGATGTCATTCTTCCTGCCTAATTCTGTTATTTTGCTTTCATATTTTGTCTTGTCTGTTAATTAAGACATGGCTGATTCGGTTGCTTATAATTAGGTGACAGATAAAACCTTGCTTCGTGAAGTCATGAGTGGCTCCATGAACAATAAAGATGGGAGAGTCAAGGATGATGGCAATATATACATGGTACTTGAATATGGCGAGATTGATTTGGCTCACATGCTGTCCCAAAAGTGGAAGGAATTGGATAACTCAGACCAAACCATAGATGAGAACTGGCTTCGTTTCTATTGGCAGGTACTCAAGTCACTTTGTAATGATTATAATTCTTTAGGTTTTCCTTTGCGAAATAAACTTTGAAACAAACTGCCCATTATTATTTCCTCACTATAATCACATAAAGTGGCTCTTTATTTAGTATACTGACGTCCATGGAAATTAACATACTGCCTCAAGATTTATCCCATTTCTGACAATCGTTTGACATACTGCCTCAAGATTTGCAACCACTACTGCATCTTCTTTTCAGATATTACCTTTATGATGGAAATTAACATTTTCTTTTTGGCAATTCTATGTGCTCTTGGTTATTTCGAATGCTTTAGCTTATGTTATTTATTACATTTGTGTCGCTTACATTCATCTTACGATCCCACTTCATGCTTGATGATGAATGAATCTGCAATAATAGAGAGATTATGAACGGTTCTTGTGTATACTTTTCTTTCTTTTTCCTTCCTTTGCTGGTGCTATTGATTATGCCATTTGGTTTGAAGGAAAAGTGATATTGTTTCTTTGGACATTCGGTTTAGCAAATCCTGCAAGCTGTCAATACCATTCATGAGGAGCGGATTGTGCATTCTGACTTGAAGCCAGCTAATTTCCTTCTCGTGAAAGGTTCATTGAAGCTAATTGATTTTGGTATTGCAAAAGCGATAATGAGTGACACGACGAATATCCAACGAGACTCTCAGGTTATTATTTTAGTTCGCTGCTCTTTCATTTCAATCCAACTTCTGAGCTACATCAAATCACATGTATTTCGTTACTGTAGGTAGGTACACTGAGCTATATGTCTCCTGAGGCATTTATGTGCAATGAAAATGATGCAAATGGAAATGTCATCAAATGCGGTCGACCTTCAGATATATGGTCCCTTGGCTGTATCCTGTATCAAATGGTGTATGGGAGAACCCCTTTCTCAGAGTACAAGACATTCTGGTCCAAGTTCAAAGTTATAACTGATCCAAATCATGAAATTGTGTATGGACCGGTTAGTAATCCATGGCTCCTTGACCTAATGAAGAATTGCCTTGCATGGGACCGGAATGAGCGGTGGAGGATTCCACAGCTGCTCAAACATCCTTTTCTCGTTCCTCCAGTACCACCTCAGATATCTTCTCATCAAAACCACAGCTACAAACTGCTTCAACTTATTGCTGGAGCTTGTACAGATGACAAGGATGCGTCAGCTTTATGCTCTCAGCTAAGGCAACTGCTTGAGGACCCCATAGCACTCTTGGATTCTCAGTCATCAACATCTCAGAGCCAACAATGTATGTTGCTCTCCCAAATGTCAAAAATTTGTTTTCAGCTACAGGAACATTTAGCTATATCCGAAAGATAGATGCGGCTGTAACGTAGAGGCAAAGCTGTTACTCATCCTGTTCCAAAGTTGTGGGTTGCGAGTTCTGTTGAGTGTGATGAGAATGCAATTCCCCACCTATTTTTTTTTTCCAGTCAATTTGTAAATTATGAGATTGTTCTTCGTGGCAATGATAGCTTTGGCGGCATTAAAGCTGCTCGTTTCACGGTTTTGAATTGGGATTGTCAGATAGTCTCCTGGCTCTTGAAAGTTGGGCACATGCTCATGTGAATCAGAGGATTACTTAGCTTTATTTCAGGTTTGACCAAGCTCAATTTGCATTCGTTCAGCAAATTGCTTCCATGGTCTAAGAGTTGGAGTTAGGTTGGAGTTGAACAGCAAATTATGCGCAACCTCAGTGATGATGAGTTCTTTTCCACTGGTTTTTGTCATCGTCCAGAAATTATGTTCATGGATTTCAGAGATTATGCTTGGCATGAGATCTAACATATGTAATATGTATAATAAAGTTTGAAAAGATTTCGTTCTTGAGTTTGTTTTCAGTTCAGGTGAAATGAGGTGGACTTGGATAATGTTATGGCCAAGCACCTCAGACGCGCATAGCATAGCGTGTGTATCATCTATTGTTAACTTAAAGAGAGTTAAGAATGCAGTCCCCTGGCAGCTTTGACATTGATTAACTGTAAACATAGGGCAATTGCGCTGATATCCAGCTGATTTTAAAGAATTCTTGCTGTCTGGTTTTTTTCTTTTTCTTTTTTCTTGTGCTCCTGATTGTTCGACTCTTAGATCATGGTAGGCAAACAGTTCCGTGGCAAATCATCTCGCTAACAGCACCAAACAAAAGGAACATGACTCTACATAACTGAGCTAAGCATGACTTGACAGGGTCTCTTTGTCCTGCAGGTAATAGGCCCCAAAAGATCTCTTGAGTTACTTAAAACGGTCAAGGAGGGGCAAAAGCCAACCTCATGAAGGACCCCTGAGCACTGAGCACCACCCACCAGAGCCTACTGTTAATGTACCTGTCAAGAAATGGTTCGGGCCTTAATCCGTGTTGCGCCTGTCGATCTTTGGTTCTAAAGGTCAGCCCACGAACATACCATTTCCTCTTTCCCACCTGGCCCGAGGATTAAAATCCAGACTCCCCGTCATTTTGGGTCCAATTTCCTATTGCTTGGGAACTTCCCTAGTTCATGCCAGTACGACGTCTCCCCTAGGCCCATGGACCGTTGCGTTCCGGTTACGCTCCTTGTGCGCGGGGGACGGAAAGACTTTTCGCGATCTTGTCAATTGAAATTTAAAGAAAGAATGATGCAACAAAATCCGATAATTTCTAGACATTTATATTAAGATAATCAAAGAAAGAGTTAACCATAATACATCCTGTAGATAACGGTACATGTAAATAGCCGAAACGCTAATAAAACTAAGACTATATTGAGAGGCACATCCTAGATAATTAAAGGAATAATTAATCTTTAGCTCTTCATCGCCAACAGTTATAAAAACTTAAATTGACTAGCAAGGTAAGTACGTGGTTTGATATTTAATATTCTAGCATCATGCGGATCATATATTCAAGTCGCCCGTCTAACGTACATAATAGATGTCGATCACTTTGCACATGAAATATTAATTTGAACAACCAATTTGAACTTATCTAGTAAATCACAATCGCAAACTATCGTCCCTACACATGTGAACAGAATTTTAATATTTGTTCTCATAAACTCTTAGTTATTACGATATTATGAGTCATTCAAAGTCGTTAGAGGAAAATCTTTATATGCAATCTTTTGTGTGACGCACGAGATGAAAACTACCCAATGTTTTATTAAGAAAAAGATAAGATTCACGTGATTTCGTTTACCTAATCGGAAATCTCTAGGCTTAAGCTTAACTAACAACTAACAAGTAACAACTACCAAGAGACCATTTATGGACATCGTTCTCTCCGTCCGCCAACTACTTGCCAGTTGCCACGGTGCCACCTTCCTTCATAGCGCTCTCGCCAGAACTCGCCGCGCCGACGCGGTTTCATGCTCTCCGCAGCTTTCTCCGCAGCTTCTCCCGCGTCTTCGTCCGCCTTCGATCTCCCACGAAGCCGATCCTCTCACGCGCTGCACCGGCGGCCGCGGAAGGTGCGAACTCATTCGAATTGTCCCTCTCTGTCTCCTTCAGTGATCGTCGCCATCGCAGCCGTTGGCTCGCGGAGCGCGCGATTGTATTTTCTTGCGGCCTCGTGCACCTGCAGATCGCGACGAGAAACCGTCTCTGCTTGGCTTCGATTTTACGGCTAGTAAGATCTGCGGTAATTACTTGAGCGGTTCCGGTTTGCACTTCACCTGTTCGATGAAATGTCTCTGTCGAGGAAGGAAACGAACGACTTAATTGAGGCGCCACGGGGATGAGGTCCTCCGCGAACCGTAACGCGGCGTACTGTGCTGTTGTGATATTCGTTTGTTTGGTTAGTTAGAAAACCGAAACGAAATTTCCGCGATGAATTCTGAATAATCTTGAGGTTTCTATACCCTGCTTGCGACTCGGTCTGCTGTTCAAGTTCTACTCTTTGTTGGTTGTGTTCTGGGATCTCGGAGTTGATAGGTTATTCGTTTGATCCTTCTCAGAAATGGACTCGCAATCGCCCTCCTGTGTTCTAGTTTTAGCCGGGAAATCTTCTGCAGAAATGGAAATTGCGAAAACTTTGAAGAGCAATAATGCTCTCAAGCTCCCTGACAACAGTGAAGTTAGATTCTTTGTCCATCCAGAAATTCAAAGGCCACCGAGTGAAGAGCCTTTCCAAATTGATTTGTTTATGAAGTCCCTTTCGACAAATCAGTTTGGTAGGTTTTTCATTTGGTCTCCACGCTTGCCATCAACTCATGACGTCGTTTCGCAGTAAGCATCGAGTCTAGTGATTTTCTTGTAGCACCAGTTTTTCAGAAGTTCAACCATGTTTGCTTTCTTTACAGCAACTTTTGCGAACTTCCTATTGGTGCAGTGTGTGCTGCTGACATTCAATTGAAAGGACGAGGTTGGAAGTCCATCCATTAACTTGATATATGAAGCTTTAGCATTGGTTTTTTTGCATCTTATTTGTTTTAAATTTGTAGGAAGGTCAAAGAATGTTTGGGAATCTCCAATTGGTTGCCTCCTATTCTCTTTTACAATTCAGATGGATGATGGGAAAATCGTGCCTCTTCTGCAGTATGTAATTTCGCTGGCTATTACTGAGGCTATAAAGGAGATATGTGACAAAAATGTATGCGCAGAAAGGTCCTCTTCCTTGTTTGTTTCTGTCTACTTTGCTATCCAGGAGTGAGCCAAAAAGAATGATTAACAAATATTTTATTTTCATCTGGTCTGTTTGAGATCACAAGTTCTTCATGATATAAAAAAGAAAATTACATCAAGATTTATGCAAATTTTGTACTGCACATATTATATTTCTTAGTGTGTAGCTGGCATGTGCTATTGAGGTATAATGGTCAATACATTTACCAACATTCATTTTGCTTCAGGGACTTCCCTACCTTGATGTTAGAATAAAATGGCCCAATGATCTTTACCTAAATGGCCTTAAAGTTGGCGGCATTCTGTGCACATCAACTTATAAGTCAAAGAAGTTCAATGTTAGTGCCGGTAAACAGACTCATCTTTTGGACAAATTGTATGATCCCATGTGCTTTACATTGAAAGCCTTGAAGCTGCATGCTACTTGGAAAAGTGGAAATTTTGCTGTTTTACTTAACTTATTCTCCCTGACTGTAAGAACTGTTCCATGATTCATGTGCACCTGGACATTGAATCATCACCTGTTTGTGCAGGTATCGGCTTGAATGTTGATAATGAGAAACCAACCGTATGCTTGAATGCAGTCTTGCGAGAAACATCAGTTGCTTCTTACAAATTTACACGAGAGGATATCCTTGCAGCTTTTTTCAATAAATTTGAGACTTTGTACAATCTATTTATACATCAAGGTATCTCAATGTCTTCGTTGTGAATTTTTTCTCTTTGAAGTTTGCTTCATTTGGATCATCATTGTTTACCTTTCACATTTGTCATAATGCAATACATGTTGGAGACTTCCTTTCATGTGCCTTGGGATTGATATTTGCATAGTAAGAAACAAACTTCTTACTTTCCCATGGAGGAGATATTGCACTAATAATAAAAATTTAACCTTGGTCAGTGGGATATGTACTAAGTGAACTTTTTGATCTTTATCCTTTTGTTACCTGTCTAGAAAAGGAATGAGTGGAGCTCTTTTCATTTACTAAGCAAGGGTACTTTTTTTAAGCTCTACAGTCTCTTCTAGCATGGTAGTCGGTTTGATAAGTAACCTTTCCCCAGGGCAAGAGTCTTTGGTTAAACTATGGTGTGCAAACTGAATGGCGTTAGCCAAGAATGCTCAATTGACTTGCTTTTAGTATTGATTTTAGGCTCTGCTACCACGTGTTTGCTTCTTGAATAGAAAACAAACAGGTGGGGGTCTCTGTTTTATTTATTCCATTTGCTGCTTTTAATTTGCCAACTTGTCCATAGTGTCATTTTCTGTAAATGCAAAACTTACATGAATTGTAAGGAAACATCTTTTATGACAATATTGCTGAGAGAGAGAGAAAGAGGACTCTGAGAGAGGACTGACGAGAGAGAGAGAGAGAGAGGACTGACTGCTTTCCTACTGGGTACAGTGTCCTCTTTCTAATGATGTGTATCGACTGATTTAACTTCATAAAATGGACAATGGTTTTGTTGGACTACAGTGGGCTTTTGAACAGCATACTGTATTATGTGCACTATGGATATGTTCTAAAGGATGGTATTGAAGTTCTTGTGCATTGTGTTGTGCAGGATTCCAAGCTCTAGAGGAGCTGTATTATAAGACATGGCTACATAGGTAATGCAAATGTGCTAATTTCTCTTGTTTGTTCTGCTAGCACTTGTCTTCCACCATATTATGAAAGTTGAGTGTAGAAACCAAAACATTTCTATGGCCGTGCATGTTTATGACAATCAGTGTAGAATAGCCTCATTTCCTACTTAAATTCCGTAAGAGAGGTGCATGATTCAACAAACTTGTCTAAACATGTTTTAAGACATATGGGGGATTTTTTTTTTTTTTTAAAAAAAAGAATTCTGGAGTTGTGGTGTTATCGTTCCAAAGTCATTGTTTTGGTTCCATTTGGGTTTTGTTTAAAAAAAAGAATTCTGGAATTGTGGTGTTATCGTTCCAAAGTCATTGTTTTGGTTCCATTTGGGTTTTGTGTGATGGATGCCTTCATTTGGGAGAGTCTTTCATAAAAGACTTTTGACATGTGAATACTTCACATGGGATGGATGTGAGTCTTTGCAGAAACCTTTCATGAAATGTTCAACTTTCAAGGTTCTATTGATATTCAGTGCATCAGTTAAACAGCTGTTGTGTTTTTGGAAATAAAAATCTACACAACCAGGATGACTGACCTATTTATAAAGCTTAAGACATGCCGTTGCTTGTATATAAACCATTCCCTATTTAAAACAGGTTATTCTTTGCATTCACCAGGGCTCACTTCACCCACTACCATTACATTGTAGCATATTAATCGACTTGAAATGTTTATTGTTGAACTTGGTTCAACAATTCACTAATTTTGAACTTCATTTTCACAGTAGCCATGCAAGATATAAGGCACTGTTTAGAGCTGTTCTACAAGCATTACTTAATTTTAAAGGATATGAAAGATTAGAAAAAAGGAAATGACAACTAAAATTTGTTGATTAAAACTGTGATTTTTTCAACGGATGAGAATAGCTTGTGTGTGCAGGCTGATGCATTCCAAGTGCTTGTACTTTTCAAACTTAATTACCACATCAAGTTGTTCTATCTGATATATTACCTGGTCAGCCAGCAACGAAGGAAATATTGGACTAAAGAAATCAGAAACAAATTCTCTATGAACATAATTCAGTCAGAAAAATCCTTTCACTATCATTTGATTCGTATGAAGCTCCTTCCCTGACTTGCTCCATTACTGCTTCTGTCACAACGGAACCCAGTTGCTTTTGTAAGATTTGCTTTTCCTGACTCGTTACAAAATTGAAATCTGCTGTTTTAGCTTTAACCAGCTAGCCAAACTCATCAACAGAGACACAACTTCCAGGGCTGTCTCAAAATGTTCTTCTAGGCGGTCCTGTACTTTCTAATTTGCTCTGCAATCAATTTAATGGTTGTAACTTTCTTTTACACCCTTTTTTGCTTGAATTTGCATTACATATGAATTTTCTTTTCCTTTACTACTGATACTTTTTCCTGATTGGTTTGGGTAGATAACTGAAAGAAAACAATGCCCATTCTAGCAGGACATGATGCATTGATGTTGGTTCTTCATGGTGTTGCTGATTCTAGCAAGAGGCATTATGTGGAAGACATTAAAAAAATTTATATTACTTGTGCCAAAATGGGTTATAATTTTGTGAAAGAGTAAAGTGAAAAGTAAACCAGATTGTTTTGCCATCATGGAGTTCTACCATCCATTGCCATGTTTTATAGTATGTAGTCATGTAGATTAATGTGCTGTGACAAATTTAATTGAAGTTTAGCCTCTATGCTTTCTGTCTGTGCACTTTCTCTTTTATGTAAATGCTGTTCTATGCTTTTCTGTTTTAATCTTATATGCACTTTACATGTGACTTGTAGTGGTCAGAGGGTAATCGTACAGGAGAAGAACGGGGAGCAGGTGGTGGAAAATGTTGTGAGTATACAGGTATGACAAGAAAGGAGAATTTGATAGTTAACAAAGATATTTGTGCACAATTTCGTTAATGCATGTCAAAGGAACATATGTTTTAGTGCAGATTCTGTTTGCAGGTTTGTAGAGGACTTGGTTCATTTTTACTAGCGTCTTGTGTAGGTTTGGCTATGACTAGATTAAGTGATTCACAGATAATGTATCTATATTTCTACATACTATAGACCTGTGTATTACTCACACGTGTCATTAGTGAACATCTACTTACTCAAACGTGATATTTTCTTCGATAAATATTTAGGGACTGACGCCATCAGGGTACCTTTTGGCTGTTGGTGAAGACAACCAGATGTGTGAGCTTCATCCTGATGGCAACAGGTACTTCATTTAAGCTGTATGCCCCCTGTTAAAAGTGCATCGTACGTGTCAGTTGTGTAGAGAGTGATATAACAAATTTCTGCTAACTTTGATGAGTCGCTCCCATGGTCTATGGCGGTTCAGGCTTGCATTGGCGAAGATGATAAAGTTGAGTAATTTAGGTTTTCAGAACTTTCTGAGCTCAAACACCTCCAGAAAGGATCTGAATGCATTTTTATTTGCTCACTTGCCTTGGTTCTTTGATGCACGTTGTGTGTGCTAAATTTTGTTTCAGTTCCTCTGAGATGGTCTGCTTCAAGTATTTTTGGCTTCATTGGATTCATCGAAACTCCAAATATCCTGTAATTCCTTGCTTGTTTTCATTCCTACGTAGTGCATATGCTTTATATTACGCATATTCATCATGTTTAGAATTTACTGGCTGGCGATATGCATGGACCACCGATCTTGCCTTTCTGATTCATCATCCCGTTGTGCTTGGGTGATTCAACTGGCCATAGTTAAAGCACAATGTTGGCTGACTTTGCTGTGAGAGATAACTTGCCCTTTGGACTGACTGCAAGCTGTTTCTCTAGAAAACACGTGTGAATGGTTCTCGATAACTATGACTGCTATTCACAATCTCATGTTACGTGATGCATCTTTTCTTCTCACATGGCTGCAGTTTTGACTTCTTCAAAGGACTGGTCAGACGGAAGCTTTGAAAAAGATGCCCTGCCTACTCCAAAGGGAGCATAAACCACGCACCACGTGCATCCCTCAGGACTTGTTGCTTCAAATACTCATAAATAATGTTTTAGTTTTCATTTATTTCTTTGGCAGAATAGAAAAAGAAAATCCCAGGTGAGAAAGAAGTTTAAATAAATTTGTCATTAGCGCGAGAGTGAGGCCAACTTCTTTGGTTGCCTGCAATTTAGAGCACATAAGGTTAACCTTATCTATTAACTGGGCATGAATCTCAGGGGACAGGGTCACCAAATCACTAGTCAATTGAGCCAACTCAATGTCCTTGAATACCAGTCTTCGATTGTTTAATATTTCGTGGCATCTCCTCGGCAAATAGCTGGTTATGGTACTTGTTCATAAAGAATGTGCCCATAAAGCATTGTCTGTGATGCTGGAACATGCAAGATGAAGATTGTTCCTTCATCATCTGGGCTCTGTCCTTGTCTTAACACAAAAGTAGCTGGCCCTCGTGGTCCTAATCTACCTTTACATGATTTATTCAGTACGCTGGTACATAGCATGCCTCATCCAATGAAGAAGAATTGGCAACATCCGAAACCCTTACGTAGCTTGGGAGCAGCAAGACACTCATCCAAGTAGAAAAGACAACAACAATAATAATAATAATGGATCTGGCAATTCAGATGCGGTCCAGATTAAATAGCAGGAGTACAACTCAAATCTCTTAAATCTTTCTAGTGCTATAATTTCTGATTAAAAGAAAGGAATGTGAATAGTGAACCAATTTTATCTTTCCTTTTATGATTATGATTAAATAGATAGTTTTTGTTATTTAGGAATGGGCTTAATCAAGATAAATTCGGTCTGAATCGAGTCGAAAGGAGCCGGGGCGTGGGCCCTCGGTATGGTTACAGTTTCCATTGGGTCATCTGTCCCTTTCTTTCAGCCTTCCTGTGTGGAGGGTGGAGGGTGGTGGGTAAAGCTGGTCCACCGTCGGTGGTGGGAAAGTAAAGGAGGAACCAGCACCGCCTCACATGCAAAAGCTCCCCAACAGTCGTACTCACCAGTTTCAAGTTTTGTTTCTCACCTAAAAGAAATATAATCTATACAAAGAGAAAAAGACGCGGTAGCTCCAACTTCCGAGTGACCTACAATTTGGAGATGGCTACAACCTGTCAAACGGTTGGTCCATATGGCAGACACTGTCGCCATCGCCACATGGAATTGCATCGAGGTTACGAGGGTCTTCTTCTCCTTCTCCTTCTCCTCCTCCTCCAGAGAAAAAAGGCTGCAAAAGAGCATTCCGTGAAAGCGCATTTTGCCACACTGATTGAACACTGAATTGGACGTGATGGTCTGATAGATGCCCTTTGCGTGACTCACGAAAACACTTTGATGGGTTTCTGGGTCCAGCGTTTGTACCCGCAACACGCCGATTTGCACCAGCTTTTTGTCCCTCTCTTTTGGTTTTGTCGCTCTTCCGTGTCATTGTGTATGTGAACTCAGTTCGTGCACATTGGGAACATGGGAGATAACGCACGGCTCAGATCCTAAAGCTGGAAATGGCAAATTGTACTCTGGTTTCGTAAGCACGGGAGGAAAAATAGGTACCGACATAATTTTATGTATACCTACGAACGAGTAAGTGGTCTCTCGGGACTTAAGACTAATTTATGCTCGAGTAACAACCTCGTTGAATGTGTAAATTATAGCTAATAATCATTGGAAGCCTATGCCTACCGATAAATATGGCAAAGGTAATTAGAAGGTATGCAAGAAGAAGGAACTTAAATCATCGTGCTGTAGCAAAGGTAAGTAATTTAATCTGGCCATGTACTGTAAACGTGCCTATAAACAAATACACGTGCCTTAGACCCCGAACCTGCCATTACTCGTTAGACTAACGAATTAAACTTAGCATGAAAAGGATGGGAGCTTGGGGGTTTCGACTCTTGATTAATTAGCAATATGAGATTGGTGGCTTATTTTATAGTTTTAAAGAGAGCTAAGCTAAAGTAGGTTTTCTCGTCGTAGATGAGGCACCTGCGAGACACGTCGTGATTTCTTGCTCCTCATATCAAGAGAGGGAAAGAGAAGTAAGTAGCACCGAACAAGATATGGTGCAAAAATCAACGTGAATAGCAATGGTGATAAAAAGAACCAATACAAGACGGTTGTGTAAAGTCTCTTCTTAAGTATCAAATAAAGTGCAAAGATGTTAATAACTTGTGGTCAAATGTTCTTTCGTTAATCACATGGAATGCACCTTCTGTGGGCCAACTTGTGTCGAGGTGGGGTTGATAAAGATGAGAGAGAGAGAGAGATTATGTAGGACTCTAAAGAACATTCCACCATACGTGGTCATTTTTGCGCGCCTTGACTCTTCAAACGCTTACGTGCCCTACAAATCCCTGAATTCGAAGATTTTCAAATCCATTATCCACTATTTAAGATCCTATCTTGTGAGGTGAAACATAAGTTATTTTTTAATATTAGGAAGATCGACAGAAATGATCCTAAAACTATGGTTCAATGTACGATGCTATCTCTCATCTTTTAATTTGTTTACTATATTTACTAAATTTTGGTCCAATATTTAATATGATTCCTGAATTTTTAGACATTTTTGCATGACCCGAGAATTACATTGAGCATTCACCAATAATTAATGGGCAACATTAAACTAGTTAAAAGTTTAGAGGCAACATTATATATTAAATTAAAATTCATGGATCACGTTACACAAATTGAAAGTTCATGAATGATATTGCAAATTAAACAAATATTTCATGGATCGTTTGTGCTATTATCCCTCAAGAATGTGTGGCTTAGGGATCAAAATCAACACCGATATGGGTAACGTAATTCACGTGGAATATCAATAAAATCAATTGGTCCTAGTTGGGATGCCAAAAATGCACAACTAGTGCTAAATAGTCTAATGCGTACCAGTCACATGATAAGACACCCAAAGCAAGGGTCCATTTATTTTGCAATTTTCACGTGCATAAAATGACCTCTTGCCCAATAAAAAAAATCAATCTTATCATGCAAAACACGTTTGAAACTTAAAAGGGAATCATTAATAAGTTAAGTAGTCTATAGTTTCTATATATATATATACACACACAGTTGATTTTCATGAAACGCCGAACAATTCTTATAATACTACTTTCGTGAATTTCGGAGTAAAGATTAGGTTTTCAAGATTGAACTGCTTGATTGAAGATTATATTGGCTGACCATTCATTGCCTCTGATTTGCGACACGTGGACGGTTCTAGACGAGTCAAGACCCGCACGCTTTGACCGGCATGCAGTTAACAAAACCTCACCAATTTTCAACTAACCAGGAAAAAAACATTCATAACTCTCTCTCTCTCTCTAATTTCCTTTGTCGGTACGTTTATGAAACAGGGCGTGCAATAAATAAACCGGACACAATGTCGAACATATTAAACACATGATATCCACGCAATGAAAAAATAAAGAATTAGGAGTACTAGAAGTTTTGTACAAGGCTACTTTAATGTCGAATTATTTTTTTTAGATCGTTTAAGTTTTGTTTTAAAAAACAATCATTAAAGTACCAACTTCGACTTGGGTCGCTAAAAAAATCAATATAAATATTTTATTAATATCTCTATTTGACGTGACATTTCAATGTACCCAATTAGCATATTATCTCTTAAACAATGTGGTTTACAGGTTTTGCTAATTCAACAAGATTTTGAAATTCCAAACCCTAAATCCCTAATTCAACAAAAATCCAAATTCGAAACCTTAAATCAGCCAATTAGTCAATTTTCTATATATAAACCTTAAATTGAAACCCTAATTTGGTCCGTCCTCAAAATTAACAGCTCAATCTTGTAATTGGAAAGCAAGAGAGAGAGAGAGCCAGAGGGAGGCGGATTCAAAGGTATTATGGCAAGAGCAAGAGAGCATAGAGGAGAATTGAGATCCGTAGAAGGTGGGGGAGAAGGCGGCAAAGAGGGTGGTTGCCCACGGAGAGGAGTGATTGGCTGGGTTGAGGACAAAAAGGGAGGTAAGGATGAAACCACAAGTGAAGACTCGGTTCCCCTTATGGTGGAAAAGGAGAGCAACGATAGCTCCATGTCGGAGCTCAAGTGAAGAGTGAAACATGTCATTTTAAGGCAAGCCAGCCAACCATATCGGCTTGTGCAACATCTTTAGGATATCCACGTGGACCGGTTTTTAATTAAAAATACCAACTCATTTTACAGATTTCATTATTAAAGCCATGTAATATTTTTTGCTTTAATTAATTACATAAAGTATTTAAGTGATCTTTTTTATCCGATTTGGCATTTAAATGAATCGGTGAAAACTTTGACAATAAAATGAGAGTACAAAACTCTCGACACTTCAAATATTCCTATCCCAATAAAGAAAAACATTAACTATATATATCCTTAATTTGGAGAGAATCCGTCTCCTTATTAACTATCGAACGTAACCTACGCAATCTGAACACTCGTAATAGACAAATAGCTTCTCGCAACAAGGACAGATGAAATCCTGAGTTTCACGCGTAACGGACACGAGCCGGCATCATTCACACCTACTAGGCAGGCCCCCCGGTAGAATTTCGTCTAGGAACGTCCAAATGGCCAAAAGCAAGGGGCCAAGGAATCCACCACCTAAAAGAGGAGATTCCTTAATTCCTTTTGATGCCCGTTGCTGTCGGAGCTCGGGTGCTTTGCCAAAGCTTGTCGTCCAATCACCCGAGCTTGCGGGGCGGCAGTTCCTTTGATTTGAAGTGCGGGACTCAGCAATAATTCTCGGCGAAAAATCAATTTAAATGTTGCTAGGTGGGGTTGAAAAAAGGAAAAGGCAAAAGCTGCCGCCAATCGGCTGCAAACCGAGCGGGAATGTTCCGAATCTTTCGAGGGCATAATCCTACGGCGCGAGGCATCTTTCTCGAGGTCCAATCTCTAGCGACGTCGTCTTTCGAGAGCGTGACGTCATAATTACTATAGGCCGCCGCCTTGGTGGAATGGTATTGGGTGGATTTTTAAATACGAGCGCATGCACGTTTGAGGAGGAAATTCAATGAACTGGAAATTAGCCAATCGGGGATGGCTAGCTACGCGGGAAGAAAACGATCGGACGTGCGCAATCAGTGCTTTCTAATTCCGTATCCCCTTCCGTCCTCTTAGCTAAAGATTGGTCTCTGGCTATATCGATTGGTCGTTGACACCGTGTCGGCGATTCGACATCTTGTATTAATTTGGCGCTCGTTCTGGACCCTTGATGAACATTTTTTTTCTTGACTTTTCTATAGGACTGTGCTCTGTCGTGGTTCTGATATCTGGGGCAAATGGAGCACGAGATGGCTCCACCACAGGCAACGGGAAATGGGAACTCGAAACATCGCCGGTAAAAATTTGGAACCTTGGGGGAATTGCTTCTTTTCATCATGTAGTTAGAATAAGACATTTGTTTTATATATATATAATATAGGTGGTGTAATGGAAAAATTATTAAAAAACAGTAATAAAATTTTGGCATTTGTATCAATTTAGTACTAAACTTTTTAATTTAGCCAATTGAATCCTAAATTTTTTTAACAATTCGTCAATGTAATCCATGCGGTCAATTATAGTCGAAAATCATTGATATAGATATAAGCTATCTTACGTTAGACCTGAGCAGTCTTTTAAACTGCTTACACTTAAACAGTTATCCAGGGTGTCTTCCTCTCACAAGCCATTTACAGGCAAGTGAGGGGAAGAAACGTGGGATAACGGCCCCATTGGGCTCTCTGGCCACAAGCTCTTCTAGCGCTGGGATCTCACCCGGAGGGATGTCACTATCTTCTCCTAAAGATACTTAGGCCGATAAACCCCCAATGAAAGGTCGGGAAACTCCTCCCGGTGGTCGGTCGGCCGGCACGTAACATTACCGACACTAACATAAATAATTTTTATATTCTTTTAAGAATTTTTTTGGTATATCATATTTATTATTTCTTTAATTTTTTTCTTTATTTCGACCAGGCAAAGACTATGACCCTCATTGGCCATTAGGCGAGGGCTTGTAAGCTTGGTGATTGGTGATGGTTGTAGTTGTCACCTTGACCTTTGCCGGCTATTGGTGAAGGCCGCCTCATTTCGGCCCTTGTCAACTATGGGTGAGACAATCCTTGCCTAGCCCTCGTTGACCATTGCCCGACATCAACCACATAGGAAAAATTAATAATAAAAAAAATCAACAATTGTCTAGATTAGCGTTGACATTATCATACGTAACAATTAGTGTTAATTGACCATCACCCACAGCGCAGTGCTAGCTTTGGGCTCTCTCCCCCTCGCGAAGGGGAGAAGTTCAAACCCTAGCATTATCGTTAGGGATTCTTAAGCGTGACGCCGTGGTGGTCGATCCTGCGCTAGCATCACCTAGGGGTTTACGTCGCGGCTGTCGACTGGCGAAAAAAAAAACAATTAGTGTTAACTGAACCATCATGTTGGCGATCTCCATTTAAAATTGATTGTAAGGTTTACATTGATAAATCGTGAAAAATTAAGGTTAAATTAGTACAAATAAAAAGTTAACACAAGTGCAATAAGTGAGGACTTTTCGACCTAAAAAAATAGGTTAAGATTTTTTGGTAATTTTCCTATAGTGTTTCGGACATGTCTAACTCTCAATAAGTTTCACGTTCAAATGAGAATTCCAGTAGTTAAATACCCTCTATAATACCAAAGTATTAGCATTAGAAATATAGTTTTGGGTAAGTCCCCCGATTATTTGCATTGGAACTTTTTTGTAGTGCCCCGAATCGATAGTGCGTCACGGGACAAAACACGAGTGCCCAAAAAAGTACGGATCCCTGGGGAAATAGATTTGGTTTTGAAATTAAAGACAGAAAATAGCATAAACAAACTTCTTTTTCTCCTTCAATTTCTCCTCCTCCTACTCCTTATTTATTTATTCATTAATTCCTCTTTCTTTCTTTTCTTTTCTTTTTCATTGCAAGTATCTCCTCAAATATCAACAGTAAATTCTAGCGTGGATTTGACGTGATGCGTAAACACGCCCCCCTCCCGATCGTTGGAATTAGAATAGAACCCAATGCCTCCCGATAAGACCTCTCTCTCTCCATCTTTGCGTGTGTGAACGACCTAATGTAAAAGCGAAGGGACGGCGCAATTCGATGCCTCGTGTATCTTCACGTATAAGTTGGTAACTGAAAAAACGAATCGCCCCGTTTGCTTTTCAAACCAGCCGCGGTATTCTCTTAGCATTTTTCGCTTTGCCTTCTGCATCTTCATGGGTGCGCATGTTCGGTGGCTCTCGTGACATGTGATGGTAAGCGCTATATTCTTTAACGAGCGCACGTAAACGAAAGACGGGGAGTGTTCGAGAATCGGAATGGAAAATGCACGCTTTGGAGACTTTAGATCAGTGGGCATAAATTTGAAATTAGCAAAAAAAGATTATTGATGATAGGAGATTTTATGGGAGCACTGTTAACCCCAAAAATATTCAAATTTCGAACCTCTTACTTTAATATCATATATAGGAACATGGCCAATTATTCTAAAAAAATTAAATTATAAGATGAAATTATGATTCTATATTTAAATATTCTATCGAATAAAATTGTCTCTCAAATTGTCTAATTTAAAAAAAAAAAAAATTGTCTCTTTAGGTGGTTTGCTATAATTTAACAATACAAATTGAATAAAAGGATGTATATTTATCATATATAAATCTAATATTTTATTTATTTATACATGAATTGGGTGTGAATAGTAGTGATGTGGCTTTTTGGATGATTTTTCTCATAAATTTTATTCTTTTCTCTTCGTTTCTCCCCCAGTATTTCATTTTATCATTGTACTTACTTTTTACATTATACATGCATCACGCCAAATAAAATTAGTCGGGAAAAACTTGTCATAATTATATGAGTTCAAGGTTCCTCATAATATTTATCTTTTTTTAATTATTCTGCATTTATTTTTTGGTCGATTTTTTTTTAATTTTATATGCCGGGTCGTATCACATTAAAAGGGCTCAACCAAGCCAGCATTTCCCTAAATTAGAAAAACGAAAGAAGAAGACGAAGACGAAGACGAAGAGCAGGAGGAGGACCAGACCAAACCAAAGCAGCGTCACACGGGTTATTAATCACGTGCTGACTGGTCCACGCGTCGCCCATTCGGACATGCCCGGCACGTCCCCCACCAGGTGTGCCGACCTGGCCTCCTCACACGTAGTCCCTCACGCCGGTCGACCCGCCCGCCCCAACCACCGCTCCCCCTCTCCCCCTCAGCTCCGCCTCCGCCACGTCATCGCCGCCGCCACCGCCACCACCGGAAAATTCCCTCTCCCCTCTCTCCGCGCTTAATCCGCCACTTGCGAGTTTATAGTAATTATCGCCCTCCATCCTCACTCACTCTCCTCTCTTTCTCTCTCTATTTCTCACGCCAGCACGCGTAAACTCGTATACGACCATTTCTCTCTCTCTCTCTCTCTCTCTCTTCCTCTGCGTGGGCGCCATCGTCAAATGTCGATCCTCGATTGATCGGCCGTCCCGCGTCCGTTCGCCGCCGGAGTCCTCCGCCGCCGCATTCCGCCTCCTTCTTCGATGGTGAAGCCCCTCGCCGCCGCCGCCCCCGATCTCGCCGCCCCGGCCCCATGAACCCGTTCTGCTGCATCTCCCCGGTCTCCGATCAACACAAGCCCTCGCCGGCCCTCTCCTCCCGCCTCCCCATGTCCTCCGCCGCCGCCAGATCCGATCCGGCGGCCGTCCGGCTCGGGAACCACTTCGGCCATGGCCACGGCCACGGGCGGAACGGCAGCTGTGGCGATCAGAACCGGCTCGGCCAGCGGCCTACGGCGGACGCGGGGTGGCGGGGATGCCGTCGGCGAGGGAGCAGCCGGCGGTCGACGTGAAGATCAACGACATCGTGGGGAACGGCATATCGGGAATGCTGTACAAGTGGGTGAATTACGGTAAAGGCTGGAGGCCGAGGTGGTTCGTGTTGCAGGACGGCGTGTTGTCGTACTACAAGATACACGGACCTGATAAAATCGCGGTTAACAAGGAGACGGAGAGGGGATCGAAGGTTATAGGTGAAGAATCGATGAGGAGGGTCTCCAGGACTTTACCCGGTCAATCGCAGCTTCGGCGTAAGCCTTTCGGTGAAATTCATCTCAAGGTATGCGGAA
Organism: Eucalyptus grandis; assembly: GCF_016545825.1. Classification (NCBI taxonomy): domain Eukaryota; kingdom Viridiplantae; phylum Streptophyta; class Magnoliopsida; order Myrtales; family Myrtaceae; genus Eucalyptus; species Eucalyptus grandis. Next base: position 49,463,056 of record NC_052617.1, on the reverse strand, counting down.
CTGCGGTGCCTGTGATTCCATCATGACGTTACTTCTTTTGCAGTTGCATGTTCGATTGCATTTTCTTCTCCGATCATCTGGCGATTGTTTTTTTTTTTTTTTTTTTTTGTCTGCATGTGTCGCTTAGTTCCACTGGTCTCGATCGCGTTCCAGTGAGAATCGCGGTGAGACGTAGTTGGACTCTTATGCTGACAAGACTAAGGAGTGGGTTTACCTTGTCTGCATATTTATTCGCTTTTGTGTATCTGGAGCTTAATTAACGTATGGTCCATCCCTTATTTGGATCCAATTTGACACCGTTGTGCGTAAATTTTATGTTGAGAGTCTACGATGACTCTCTTATATGATCTCTACCGTAATGATGAGCAAATAGGTTTTCGTCCCCTGATGCCAAATTAAGTAGATTCAGATTAGGTAGTTGTCAGTTCATTTTCTTTCTTACTGCTTTCCCGTTCCTTCCTAATTGAGCGGCTTTATCTATTGGTTTAGTAACTCCCTGTTTCCTAATCAACACTGGGTTTTGTATTCAGCATTCCACTGTTTTTCTCGTGTTGTTGAGCATCGAATGGTAGAGGCCATGTGATTATGCAATTAATTTACTGTGTCGACGAGTTGATCGGCGTCATTTGAGTTGGAGTGGTCTCTCTAATTATGGGTTCCTCCTGAAAAATGTCCTGGTAGGTTTCATCTATCCGCGAAAGTAAGTCAGATGACAAGAGGTTTTCAATTTTCACGGGAACCAAAAGGCTTCACCTAAGGGCAGAGACGCGGGAAGATCGATTGACTTGGATGGAAGCATTGCAGGCTGTCAAGGACATGTTTCCACGAATGTCCAACAGTGAGCTTATGGCTCCAATGGACAATTTGGCTGTGTCAACTGAAAAGTTGAGGCAGAGGCTTCAGGAAGAGGGTTTGCATGAGGCAGCCATTTTGGACAGTGAACAGATTATGAGGAGTGAGTTTGCTTCTCTGCAGAGCCAGCTGCTTCTGCTTAAACAGAAGCAGTGGTTGCTTACTGACACTTTGCGGCAATTAGAGGTATGTTTATGTAAGAATGAAGCAATAAGTCATCTTCTTTATGGTTCTTAAGTTTGTCCAATATACTGGAAATCTGATCCTTCATTTCGAAAATCCTGCTGAATGAACTACTTTGGCAAGGGACACTTCTGCATGATCTGCTTCAATTCTGGTACTTTGCATGTGGTGCTTTGAAATGGTCCTGTTAAATAAATGACCGTAATAATGTTTTTGAGAGAATTTCGGTAATTTTTCTTGGAAAGTTACAGACCTTATTGATTTATCCATTTTTCATCTTTTCTCATGTAGGACTTAATATAATACAATTGAGTATAAAGATTTAAGTCCGTGTCATGCAATTCGATTGTTATGAGATGTCTATCACCCTACCAAGGCTACTTTCAATTGTTATTTTGTATGTGTTGACTTGAAGTGGCAATTTGGCCCTCTTATATAAGCCTCTAGCAGTTTAGACTTCAGGGATCTCTAGTTTCTAGTTTCTCAGATACAGGGGCTCAATTCATGGTGTTTTCTCCCTACGTGATCACGCACACATGCTGATATTGAGGAATTTGCTATAATTTCGTTATTGTGAAAAAGCTGATGTATTTGCTGGTAAATCTGAGCTAAGGTTGAGCTAGTTCATGCTTTAGTAGAAATTATGTTCTGTCAAGTACTTACTTTGTAAGCTTAAGTGCATTGGTAAAGTTGTAGAACTGGGCTGTGTGGGGTTCTGTTTTGCACTTTTTCTATGTCAATACATACATAGATATGGTGCTTATATTTGATATTATTGTTTGTTTGAATCAAAGTGAGGACATTACTAGTTATATTTGCCTTCAAAAGACTCTAGCATGAATTCATTTCGTGTTGCAATGTTTTTATGAATTTTGACCTTGATACTATAGATTAGAGTGTTGCTGGGCTAGCAGTGTCAGTGGTGATGTAGATGCTCATATCAATTTCTGCCATTATATGTCAAGTTCATCGGATAGTTTGGACTAAAGTGTTGTCATTTTTCAACATGGGGTTTGCTACCTCATTCTGTGAGATCTTTTAAATTTTTCGGTTTGTGTCCTATGATATCTTACCCATTCAACATGTTACTGAATCAATATCTATGGCCTTTGTTCTTTAAATTTATAATATGCTCTTTGCCATTCTTTTCCATCTGGAAAGCACTTGTGACTTTTGAAATTAACTTTGTAGACAGAGAAAGTGGATTTGAGAACACTGTGGTTGATGAGAGCCAGAAACAGCACACCGATCATGGGGCTGCTTCCATTTCAAGGCAAGACAAGTGCAGTGGTAGGTAGTAACAACTAAATTCGGGGTGACTGGTCTTTTGGCAGAAAGGAATCATAAAGCATGGTTTTTGTTAATTTATTCTTGCAATGTTGGTTAAGTTAGGGCTTCAATAATGACAATAACTATTTCCGAAAGTATAGTAGGATCCTGTCATACAACTGACATGTTACTGATATTACCCATGGGCAAGATATTTTGCGTTCCTTTTTTTTTTCTATCATAGATTCCCTTTTGTTGTATTTTGATAATCATAATTTATTTTTGAAGCAGAAGCAAGTGCAAGTGAATCAGATGCTGATACTGAAAGAGTTGATGCTGCAGAAGAAGAAACAGATGACGAAGTCCATACTTTCTTTGATACTCATGATTTTTATCGTCTGGCTCTTTCAAAAGTAACGGATCTGAAGTCCGGAGATCATCTGTCTCTTCAGATGACGGAATTTATGGGGCTGACTCAGAAGATGACGTTGACCCCTCCATTAAATCCGTTGGCAGAAATTTTCCTTATGTCAAACGGCGCAAGAAGTTGCCTGATCCTGTCGAAAAGGAGAAGGGTGTCAGTCTCTGGTCAATGATAAAGGATAACATTGGGAAAGATCTTACAAAAGTTTGTCTTCCTGTTTACTTCAATGAGCCCCTTTCGTCTCTCCAGAAGTGTTTTGAAGATTTGGAATATTCATATCTTATTGACATGTTAAGAATTTGGACAAAGACTATTTTTAATGCTAATTCTCTTGGACCCAAGAAAATCTGGGTACCAAAGAAAACTTGAGTTCTTCTTATGATTTCATGTCATTATCAAGAAAAGATCAAATGGTATTTGGATAGTAGCTGCTCGAGACACATGACAGGAGATTCAAGCTGCTTTATAAAGCTTGTTAGACTAAATGGAGGAAAAGTTTCCTTTGGGGGAAACAGCAATGGAAAAATTGTAGGTTGTAGAACTGTGAAGATTGAAAGCCTGACTATCAACAATGTTTCTTTGGTGGAAGGTTTGAACTACAATTTACTCAGCATAAGCCAACTCTATGACACTGGATTCAAAATCAACTTCCAAAAAGGTATTTGTTTTGGAACGAGTCAAGACTTCTCCCAATCCTTCACTGGGTGAAGGCATGAGAATATTTATCTTTTGGATGTAAACCTAGAAAGTTCCTAGTGCCTTATATTTATTCAAGATGAAGTAAGTCTCTAGCATCGAAAGCTTGGTTATGTTAACATGAAGCAAATTGCCAAGATTTCTTCTAAGGAACTTGTTCGTGGTCTTCCCAAACTAGCTTATCAAAAGTCAGAACTATGTACTCCATGTGTTCTGGAAAAACATGTTAGAAGTACCTTTAAACTTGTAAATCAAGTTTCTACTAATCGAATTTTGCAACTTATGCATATGGACTTTTTGGACCAATCGAAACTCAGAGTATTGGTGGAAAGAAATATTGTCTTGTAATCATGGATGATTATTCTTGCTTCACTTGGGTTTACTTTCTAGCAAGTAAGTTTGAAGCTTTCTCTTACTTCTCAAAGTTTGCAAAGAAGGTTCAAAATGAAAAATGTTATGTTATTGTAAGCATACGAACTAACCATGGAGGTGAGTTTGAGAATTAGGACTTTGCGAAGTTTTATGATGAATCTAGTTTCCAGCATGTTTTCTCTTTTCCATACACTCCAAAACAAAATGGGGTTGTGGAAAGGAAAAATAAATCCTTATAAGAGATGGCTAGAACCCTCTTAATTGAGAGCAACATATTATCTCAATTTTGGGCAAAAGCAGTCTTTACAGCTTGCTACATCATTAATAGAGTGTTCTTGAGGCCTATCTTGGAAAAAAACTCCATATGAAGTATATAAAGGAAATAAGCCAAATGTTTCTTACTTCCATATCTTTGGCTGTAAATGTTTTATTATGAAGAATCCTATTGATCAATCTAGAAAGTTCAAGGAGAAATCAAATGAAGAAATCTTCCTTGGTTATACGATCACAATCAAAGCTTACAAGGTCTTTAACAAGAAGACTCGGTCTGTGGAAGAATCCATGAACATCAAATTTGAGGAGACTCAACCAGATAGATTCAACTTGAAGAGTCTGAACCTATTTCAGACTTTACAAAGTCTACTTCCCGCAAAGAGGTTCGGACTTCTGGAGAATAGCAACAAACAGATCAAGAAGTTTCAACCGAAGCAAAGGATCTTCAGACTTTCAAATCGAGCAGCAACTGGAAGTACAAGTCAAGTCATCCCAAAGAACTCATCATTGGCAACATTGATGAAGAAATTTGAACCAAATCCAAAAGGCGAGAAGAGTCAAGTGCTCTAGCACTTGTTTCTAGATTAAACCAAAAAGCTGGATCGAAGCTATGCAAGAAGAGCTCAAATAGTTTAACATGAACGATATTTGGGAGTTGATTCCAAAACCTAAAGGTAAATCTATAATCATGACAAAATGGGTCTTCAGGAACAAGATGAACGAGAAAGGAAAAGTCGTTAGGAATAAAGCAAGACTCGTCGCCAAAGGATACATGCAAGAAGAAGGGATAGACCATGACGAGACCTATGCATCAGTAGCGAGGTTAGAAGCAATTAGATTATTACTTGCTTTTACTTGCTATAAAAATTTCAGGTTATTCTAAATGGATGTTAAAAGTGTCTTCCTTAATGGATTCATTCAAGAAGAAGTCTATGTGGAACAACCCCCGAGATTTGAAGATTCAAGAAAGCCAGACTCAGTCTATAGACTGAAAAAGGCCTTGTACGGACTAAAGCAAGCACCTCGAGCTAGGTATGAAATGTTAAGTAAGTTTTTAATACATAATGGTTTTGAAAAAGGGAAAGTAGATACTACCTTGTTCATAAAGATAGAAGGAAAAGATTTTTTACTGGTACATATTTATGTAGATGATATTATATTTGGTTCTCCAAATGAAAATCTATGCAGGAAATTTTCAAAATCTATATAGGATGAATTCGAGATGAGCATGATGGGTGAGTTAACTTTCTTTCTGGATTGCAAGTTAAACAGTCGAAGAAAGGTATATTCATTCGCCAGAAGAAATATGCCAAAGATCTTATTAAAAAATTTAGATTAGAGAATTGCAAAAAGATAGAGACACCTATGTCAAGTTCCTCGAAGTTGGACAAGGATGAAAAATGGAAGAAAGTAGAACAGAAGCTTTATAGAAGCATGATCGGTTCTCTTCTTTACCTTACTGCATTTAGATCGACATTTTGTTTAGTGTTTACATCTGTGCTAGATTTCAATTTGATCCCAGAGAATCTCATTTAAGTGTTGCAAAACGCATCATTAAATATGTGGCAACTTCTCCAAAGTTGGGTATGTGGTATCTAAAAGAATGAGACTTTACTCTTCTTAGATATTCAGACGTTGATTTAGCTGGATGTAAAGTGGATAGAAAGAGCACTTTTGGAACTTGTCAACTGCTGGGAAGTATGCTGGTATTTTGGTTCTCAAGAAAGTAGAGTACTGTAACTTTATCAACAACAAAAGCAGAATATGTGGCTCTTGAGAGCTGTTGTTCTCAAATTATGTGGATAAGACAACAGCTAAGAGACTTTGAAATTGAAGAATCGTGCACTCCATCATCGGCTAAACAATCATTTGGTTATGCCATTTTGGGCTCGGACCAAGACATAACTTTTCGAAATAACAAATGCGACAATACCAAATGCGTGCAATAAACCTCACCAATAATCTAATTCTTCATTCAAGGGTGAAGCACATAGATATTCGACATCACTTTAAAGAGATCATGTCCAAAATGAGGAGATTATGATTCAGTTCATTGATTCGAAGAATCAGTTAGTAGACATTTTCACAAAACCTGGAGAAAAATCTATTTGAGTTTATTTGCACCAAGCTGAATATTATTTATCCTTTGGAGTAAAGTCTGGAGCTGTCCAGACTCAGAATTTCCAGTCGCTACATCAGTGAGAAACTAACTCAAATCTAGGTATTTTAATTTTAGTATGAAAATTGTGAAAATGTATGACTTTATTCAAATCGTTGCTTACCTATTTTATTTTTAGAAGTTATCTTTTTCGAATTTTTGAACTTTTGGCAGTTTTTATTTTCAGTTTATTTCAAAAAGACAGTTTTCTTTTTCCTTTATTACGTTTCGATTGTCCTTTTCTTCGTGACCTTTCATCTTGTTTATATATACCCTTTTGTATTCAAGCACTTCTTTTCAAAACCCTGGAATACAGATTCTCTACTCTCTCATTTTTACTCTCAAGATTGTTATGCAAGTTTTCATCTTTTTCACTCGAACTTGTTTGGGAAATCCTCCACGACTACGAAAATGTCTTTTCAAAGAAAGTCGTCTCGGATCGCAAGCAGGGACCACGAAATATGCTTGAGGGCCCAACTCATTTTGATTTGATCGAAGAAGAAGAGTCTCCACAACATTCTCCATAGCGTGCTACACAGAATCCTTCTCATGAACCGTTGGAAGAGGAAATTGAACAAGATGTTGTTCCTCTTCGTACCATGACTCCCCAGGTTCTATTCAAATTTATGGTCGTTTGAAAACAGGTGGTTTGCCAATGTCACTCATTACCGATTATCTAAGAGAGCAAGTTATAAGAATGAAATGATGTTTTTGAGAACAATTGAGCATTTAGGAATAGCAAAGAAAGGAGCAACATATGAGGCTTTCCGTAACTTTCTTGTCGATCCTTGTTTTAGCACTTTCAATTAGCCTGAAAGCAAAGATGATGATGAGAGGAAGTTCTCGAATTTTCAGCCAAGGATGGGCATTGCTGCTGAAATGCATGGTGTAGGAACGAAGCCTTTTCGTTACAAGGATCATAAAAATGTTTATTTCCAAATGCTAAAAAGAGGGGTGATGAACCCTCGATCGGTCGAACTTTGACTTTTTAGATTCGATCAACGTGAATTTGAGGGAACAACTGGCTTTCCTTCAACTTGAAGACTTTTGCTCTGAGACAACTGTTGCTTATCCTAAGTTGACTGTCTTTTTCTATTCAAACATTTCTTTTCTCAATCAAAATTGCTTCAAATTCACTGTGAGTGACAAAGAATATATGGTGGATGTTGACACTTTGGCTGACGTTATTGGGGGTGGAAAGGAGTGGTTTCCAACCAATAAATGTCTTGGTTGGTCATGCAACAAGATTCCTTGTTAAGGACAAACTCCCTGAAGGAAGCATCACTTATTCCAGAATGACAGCCTCAAATGTATTGCTGCACAAAATTGTCATAAACTGCATTAGACCAAAGGCTACTTCAAAAATTGATGTTTCTCGATTTGAAGCACAAATTATGTTTGCTATCTCCAAATGGCATGAAGTTTTCACTCTCTCACTGTCCCAATGCACATGTATAGGATTGTTATGAAGGATAAGGGACATCTACCTTACTCTACTGCACTGGTTACAAAGTTGTTCAGACATTTTCAGATCGAGTTTCCTGTCTCTCTCTACACTATAACTATAGCTCCTATGGTTATAAGACTAAAAATGGTTTCAAAGATGAGGCTAAAAGGTCTTAACAAGGCTTTAGAGCACTTGAAGAAGGCATCTCCTAGCCAAACCAAGGAAGATTTTCGTTGCAAAGAAGGGAAAAGACAAAGAGATTGTGAAAGAACCTATCAAGAAAAGAAGATCCCTCATCTTGCAGGACAAAGAGGATGATGATGATCTCACCATTTCAGCCTTGGCCTTGAAAAATCTTCAAAGCTTTGTTGGTTTTGAGCAACCTAATGGGATAGGAGAAGGATGGAGAGCAAACACAGAGTGAAGAGAAGAAGGAAGAGAAGACAGTGAGAAGCAGAGCCAATAGAAGAAGAACCGGGAAGAGAAGAAGAAGCAAGAGAAGAGGAAGAAAGAGAAGAAGCAGGAAGAGAAGTTGCAGAAGAAGAGGGTCAGGATGACTCCTATGAGACAACAGTAGTAGTATCCTTATCCGAGGATTCTGAAGCAACAAGGAGTATCCAAGTGGGAGAAAGAACATAAATAGAACATCACTTTCGTGTTGGAAATGAGAAAGATCAAGAAGAAGTTTTCCTCCATTTGTAGGCCATAAAATGGGGGGAGCCCATGAGAAAAGAGGTACTTCTTCTCCTCTTTTTGTAAGTGATGATATTAGTCAATCTCCTGCCAATCCAGAAGAAGTCTATGCTTCTCATTTTCTTGAAGTTGATATTGGAGAATCAACTCCAAGTCTTAGAGACAGATAAGCTAATGTTCCCTCATCACTTAACACTCCACGAATTGAACATGCTAAGGCTAGTGCACAAACATAACCTACTGTAAACTTTCAAAGGCTACTCGAGCTCCTTCTGGAGATAAAGCACAACAATATGGAATGGAATGTGAAATTCAGAAGCTTCAATCTACTTTGCAATCTACTTCAGATTCTGTCAATGAAAAGGTACAATCTTTAAACTTTCAAGTTCAAGATTTACAAAGGCAAGTTTCACAGACTACCAAGACCGAGATGTTAAGAAGCTGAAGGAGACAGTGTGAAAGCTAGAGGAGACAGTTCAGTCAATGGGGGATTTCCAACTGTTCACATGCCAAGACAAACCTGATTTCATTCTATCTCTTTTTAATCTTGATTTTCTTCACTTTTTGCTGTTGACAAAAATGGGGAGAATGTGCAGATTTACTTTTGATACTTTTGATAATTTATTTTTAAACTTAAACTTTTGCAGATTTGTTTTACTTAACTGTTTACTGTTCTTTAGAACTTTTTACTTGACTGTTGATTGTTCTGTAGAACTTTTGTGAACTTTTGTGGTCATGATTATGAATGTGGATATTTTAATCTTGGTGTTTGATTAATCTTCAAGATTAACATGTTTTCTGTGGTTGTAGAATCAATGCCATCCATAGATCCTTATCTTTTTGAATATCATGTACTACTAAAGTGTTGTTTTGCAGGTTATAAATTCTTAAATATGTAGGGAAGTTTTGTCACCATAAAAAAATGGGAAGATTGTTAGAGAAAACTCTTTGGATGTTTTGAAGATGACAAAACTTATTCAAAGTCTATTCTGAAGATTTTTCAAACTTCTATGTCAAAGTCTGAAGATGACCAGATTTTGTGGTAAAGTTTGAAGTCTCCCATACTTTGTGTCAAAGTCTACTTACATTGACAAATTCCAGACTAAATGTTACTGAAAAATGAAGACTTATCCAGATGCGAGATTTTGTTTATTTCTTCAGAAGTTCGATTTGTATGGATTATGGAAGGCTTTCTAGTTGGATATATCACTTACGAGATTGACTATCTTTATTGAAATCAATTTCGATAAATTAAATTTTTTCGGATTGCAAGTAAATATGGAAAGAATCTACTTATGGAAACCAAGATCCTGATTATATGGGCAAACATGATTGACGGGCTTTCATCACAATCTTCAAACAACTCAAGATCTCATTAATTGATTATGTCCAATGGGTAGATTGGAGGAATTCCTTTGGTAAGTGCCAACGGTCGTGAAGGTATGAAGGAGTATTTAAAGTGGACTCTCCAGTTGTTTGAGATAGTGCGTGAAAGAAAAATTTCAAAGTCTGAAACTTACCATTTTCTTGTCATTCGATATTATGAGCTCAAAGTTGTATACAAAAGAGAGAAACACTTAGCGAGACTTTGTGAGAGACCGGTAGAGACTCTTCACTGTGAAGTCAAGATCCCAAAGCTGTAAAATTTCTTTGGTTCTTAGTGGAATCCAGCCAGTAAGCTGTCAGCGTGGAGAGTGAATGTATGCTTAATTTAAGTCGAACCATTATAATTTATGTGTTCTTCTTCTCTTTACTAAACTCCTTTACTTTATTCATAATTCTATTTAACTTGTAAAGTATGAACTTGCTCAAAATCTATTGTTCATCATACTCTATTTTAGAAGCAAATTATTTCTACTATATCATTTGAAAATTGTCTTCACACATATTCATCCCCCTCTAGGTGTTCATACTAGCACTAACAGCCTCCACTACGACCAACATCTGTTGACTTGGGTCATTTCCGAATGAGCATTGTTTGGCTTAACAGCTCGTGACGGGTTCCGATAATGATTCCATGCATATTCAATCCTAGTCAATGACATTGAGCTTTGTACTCAAATGCCTCAATTAAAATAATATACTTGGCCCATTTTCTTCATATTGAAAATACCTAATAAAATAATCGTGTGTGGGTACACGGTCAGATCGAATTTTAAAAATTGATATCATTTCTTTTAAAAGTTCCATTATTTGATATAGTACTTAAAAATATTTTCGGTGTCAACCTGACACCTGGTATTTTCTAATTAAATACCAAAATTTCACAATTTTGAAATAATTAATCAAAAATCACAATCACCACTCAATTGCACAAATTATCATTCAATTACATAAACTGATTATACCACGACAATCAGCATGAAATTTTGACGACCGACTATCCTGGTATAATTTCCGAAAAATATTAAATAATTATATAAATTGCAAAATTAATTAAATAATTGCAAATTAATTCAATAAATGTCTAATTAAGCTAAATATGCTAGTCTAACCACCTAATTGGATCTAGAATAATAATGCACCATAGTACTTAAATAGTACAATCTAATTAACCCTTAACTAATCCAATCTAACCACCTAATAAGCCTAATTAAGCAACTAAACCACTAATTAATCTAAACTAACCACCTAATCTAATCTTAGGCTAAGTTAATTATCCACTAAGCATCATTAACCCTCTAAGCAAGATTTAGCAAGTAAACTCACTGAGTTAGCAAGCCGGTTAGTTCACGGCGATGGCAACACGGAGGTGAGTAGAACTCGAGCCTACGGCGACACCCAACAAAGTCCGGAAGAGGCTGGAAACAGGCCATGAAGCCTCATGGCCTCAACTGGCTTTCAGTTTTGTTGAGGGCCGAGAGAACCAGTTTGAGGGAGCTAGGATAGCAGGTGGGTGGTGAACGGTGATGGAGACGGACAAGTTGAATGGCGGCACAAGCAGGGGTGGCAAAGACAAGTTGGCGACAGTGAATGGCAGCTCGGGGGCTTTAAGACGGCAGCTCAAGCAATTGGACTTGGGTGGTGCAATGGCTGACTCGGCGAGTGGCCAGGACGGCATGTGGCGAGCGACGGGCGCTCGTGGGCAACTTGGACGGCGGTGAAGGGGTGGTTGAAGGTTGCTATTGGTCTCTCTAGTGTGCTGGCTAGTTCTTGAGCTCTAAACAACAACAATGGAGGAGGATGAGGCAAGAAGGAAGAAGAGGAAGTTCTGCTGGCTTGACGGGGAACAAATGCCTCAAAAGTCTTCAATAAATATTTATTCTCATCATCACAAGGCCCCCACCTACCCTAAGCTTCATTATTGGCAAATTTCCCTCACCAATCTTCCTCCACAAGCCACCAAGGTAGTCCAAAATATTGTTGCCCCCATGGCATAAGAATATTGTGCATTTCCCCTTCAATTGCACTCAATTCACCTCAATTGGCCTCAAATTAAATGGCTAAAATGCCAAGGAGGAAGTCCACATCAAATTCCACAACTTTCCTCACCAAATAATCCAACTTGGATGCCAAAAGCGCACTTAAAAAAGGGCCTTCGAATTTTTTGGTCCAATTCCACCAAACTTTGATTTTTCGCCGAAAATTTGAACTCGCCAAAAATTCTTCAGATGATTAGTCGACGTTCCTAAAATAAGTCGTGACATGACGGAACTTTTAATTTTTAAAATCAAGTTCAATTTTGTGGTTAATTTCAACCGGACACGATTTTGGTGTGACCTAATTTATTCGAATAGTTTCTAGGAATTTTTAGCATTTGGCCCATAGTCGATTATTTTTTAGCCACATTGTATATTTTCGACACATAGGCAACTCTCGATTGTCGTGAAAATCTCGAGATTTTAAATACGGACACAAGGTACAAAAATAACAAAAAAATTGGTTTAGTGCCGTTTGACGAGAGTTTTGCAATCGGATGAGATCATCTACACTTTAATTACATGTCTCTATCAAAACGACCTATCTCCGGTCTCTAATCTGGATTTTGATGGTGTCGTATTGACCCATGCAGATTAGCACGGTCAAGCAGTCGATTTCTGGTCGAATTCTGAAATCAGTTGCATTTATATTCCTTTATGGCTTCACTAGATAAATTAGTTATATCATGAGTGATCAGCTCAGAGAAAAAGACTATAGGTGCATCAATGAAAAACCCATTTCATATAATCGAAAATAGGTTGAAAATCAAGATATCACATGGAGAAAGTTGGATATAAGGGGAATATAGATTGGATAAAATTATCTTATGGGGAGGTGGGTTTAAGATGAATATGATTTTTAACATCCATAAAAGTTATTTTTATCAAATAACAAACTTTTTATATTAATAAAATTATAATTATATTTCAATATAATAATTTTTGAATTTCAATATAAGAAATTCAAAATAACAAAAAATAACAATTTAATTATTTCATTTTAAGTAAACCACAAGGATAAATGTTGGGAAATTATTAAAGGAGTAAGTGGTTTTGTTGTTACTTTTCCAAACTTGACAAAAATTGAAAGTTGATAAGTGGTTATAGTTAGGTGGTATATTAATGTGAGGAATGTCGGTATGAAAGTCAAATTAAGGTTGGTAATTTTGGGTAAAGTTAGTAACTTTCATGGCATTAATAAGCCATAGAAATAAATGTAGGTATATTTTAAAACTAATTGGTAGTCTTTGAAGCACAAAGATATATAGGTTAAAAAATTGTCAAGTGACTAAATTAGTTATTGATGGACATGGGACTTTTAAATTAAGGTTGGTAATTTCTTGTAAAAGTAAGCACTTGGCGTTGGTAAGGCACAGGAATAAATATTTGTAGATAATTAAGTCGGTTAGTTATCTTTGAAGCATAAAGAAATGTCGGTAAAAGCAAGTGAGATAAAAAGTTGGTAAGTGACTAAAATTAGTTTGCATCTTAATACGATGAATCATGGTACATCAATCAGACTAAAGTTGGTAATTTCTAATGAAAGTGAGTGAGTTCAAAGATGTTGATAAGCCACAAAAATAAATGTTGGTTCATTATTAAAGTAGTTGATAACCTTGGAAGTATGAATAAATGTCGTCACTTCTTTTACTAGTAGGGATTTGATCCGGTGGTAAAGGCATTTCCGTGCTTTCGGCTTAGAAATTAATGGCTGTGGATTTAATTCCTATTATGGGGAACTCAAATTAAGTGGGAGCTATGGTAGTGAATTATTTTGCTAGTTAATTGTCAGGCGGTCCGATAATTACCACCGTGCATTTGGGTTATAAAAAAATCATAATTACTTTGCATAAGCAAGTAAGATGAAAAATTGGCAAGTAACTAACATTCATTGGTATTTTAATGCGACGAATGCTATTGCATAAATTGAATCAAAGTTGGTTATTTTGAAAAAAAATTAGTAACTTCAAAGATGTTGGTATGTTATAAAAATAAATGCTAGTACATAAAGTATATGGTAACGTTGGAATTATAAAGAAATGTACATAATCTTCAAAATCCAGCGAGATAAAAAGTTGATAAATGATTAAAATTAGTTTGTGTCTTAACATGACGAATATCGATATTCATTTCTAACATCCATGGTGTTGGTAAGTCATAAAAATATACATTGATAGATTATTAAGATAGGTGGTAATTTTTGAAGTATGAGAAAATATTTGTAGTTGTCAAAACTTATTGGTAAGTTACAAACACGTGACCAGTTAAATAGGTTATCAAGACTTTTTTTTGGTCTATTGTGACATTTAACATTCACCAATCATATTACCAATTTACCCACATGTAACTTGTACAGTTTTTTATCCATGAAACGCCAAAAACACCCGTATGGATCTGATCTCAAACTATGATATTCCTTACTCTTGATATCATAAAACATGATTTGTGACAAGAGACTCCCATGAGTATGGATCTGAGGTAAGTGAACAAGCAATCATAAGTGGGAGAGCAATAAAAGGAAGAGGCTGGATTTTTCATCCTCGTAACAGAAAGCGTATGTCAACCATTCACAATTTTTACATCTTAGCAATACAGAGGGCAGCAATGTCTCAGTCCAGACCAGATTTGGATCATCCTCTCCTTTTTCACATTTTGCTTTTTAAATGAAAGGATATGCTACTCTTGTCATTCCTATAATTCACATGACTGTTATCCTATAAATGGGCAACACAAGTAACCAAAATTTCTCCTTTTCCTAGGAAAACATGTTATTAAACTTGAATGTCATTTCGACCAAAAAAAAAAAAAAAAAAAAGAAAACTTGAGTGTCATATTTGTCATTTTCATTTGTCAGAATTCTTTCGTTCTCGAATGCCTCTTTTATGCTTGGTTTTATTTTTGCTATACCTTGTATAGTTATTTACTTACATTGGCCATTACCTTTTATGGTTAATTGGCACAACAAATTTACACCTGACTTTACCTTATACAGTTTGCATGCTCTTTTTGGTCTTTCGTTGGACAACGATCAAGTCAACCCCGTTAACGTAATAAAACAAAGCATGTTTGGAAGAATCGAATGTAAGCAATTCATTTAAATTGATTTACCCATAATAGAAACAAATATCCGATTCTACTCAATAGAATGGGCTTATCATTAAATGGATTTATTAGTATGAAACCTATTTATTTTGGTTTATGAAATTAAGGACTTTCTGGATTTTGTAGATTTTGTTGATAGTGGCTTCCATGTTTTAGTAGCAATTGGAGATAAGAACCAACGTGTTAATAGGTAAGTTAAATTAAATTGCCTACTCATTAGCATTGGTCCGTATGGATAACTTTCTTTTCTCGGATTAATAGCAATTTTGTCCGAACAAAGAAGGAAAATAAAATCTTAACCACAGTGAATCCAGAAAGCTGTTGAATAGCAAGACTACCCCTCATAGAGGCAAGCCGGCACTATAATATCTCGCCTTCTGCTAGTACTTTGGCCACACCCAACTCTTTCATTCACTATCTAGTGTCAATGCTCTAAAGATTACTGCATCAGACCAAGTTCTTGGTACATACAGGTTTGCTACCTTGCCCTCCTGTTCTTCTTGGTTAATTTTGATGTGCTCATGAAGTTGTGTGTGAGGAATGATGAAAAAACACATATCTATTCACATGATGTGAAACAATTAGTCAATCTTTCAAGGTATACTCTTACAACGAAAGTACTTTGAACATGCAACAATTTCATTTCTTTCATTTGTCCAGCAAACTTTTACTGTGATTGTTGAGTCCAAGAAAGATTATACATGTTCTTGCTGATGTTTTGCTCCTCGACTGACGCCGTATTGTCCTGCAGAGTCTGATTGAAAATGGCTCAACAGGTGCTCCTGCAGGCAAAGGCACGATGACTAATGACCAGCGCTTCCTGCTGACGGTCATTATTGGAACATACTTTGGGCCTCATCTCTAAGGGGAAAGGCCAGCCCACAAGTCGGTGATGCAGAGAATACGCAAGAGATTGCCACAGTATATTCCCGATCATCTGGCTGGGTCCCAGATGATGGTGGTACAAATGATGCACATATACTATTGTATACTCAGGAAGGCCAGTCAGTCAGTCTTGGTGGCCCTGCCTTAGTTGCTCAAGTTCTTCCGCAACACGCTTCCAGCCAGAATGCTTGGTCCTAGTTGCAACAACCTGCAGTTCATCAACTTCATTCCAACCAACCTGCACCCTTGTTCACATGTCGAAGAGCGATTTATGGTAATAGATCAGATCGTCTTCATTGATAACCTGAGCACCTCTTACCTCAGGGAAGAGGTTGTTGCGAGGCTTAAGACTTTGACTGGGCCGCAGGATTTCGTTCCGGAGAAGGATGCTGCCAAGCTACCTATTTATGTCACCGATGAGGTGTTTTATGAAGTGATAGCACAAGAGGGGCGTTCAGAGGGACAACCTCATTTTTCCGTGCCCTGTCGTGGTTCTCATGGAAGAAAATGCAACATCAACAGGGCGTTTTCTCTGCTCAATACGACAGGTGCCGCTGCCACCTGTAGTGCTGGAGTTGGAGTGGTTTGGAATGCGGAAGTGGAGCTTGCAGGATCCATCACGGGGCGTGTGACCCTTGCAGAGTCTGAAGACTGTTACCTGTTTAACGTTTCACCTCCAGGGATCAGAATAGATCAAAGTCTCCAATGGCCTAAAAAAATCAATATCTGTAGGTCAAGAAGCTAATTACTAAATTTTGAGTATTCTCCGTTTGGTTGATTCTGATTAACATGGTGATGTATATGTATTGATGAATTTCTCGGAAACTTCCTTGTGGAAGCTGCAGCCTTTATTTGTGAATTCAAGATGGATGGCGAGGTCTTGATCGAAGGAGAGATTGCAACAGGTGGGAACACGGTTGAAAGCAGAACAGGAAACCCTTGTCCACCTGGACACTTCTCTCCATTTTCAGCTGCCCGGTTGTGTTTATCCCAGACGTGCCAACTGCAACTTTCGCTCAAATGGGATCTTCGAAGGAATTGTGAAGAAGCAGATCGAAAATTGATGACTTGCAGGCGGCTTGGGCTTTGTTTTGAAAGAATGTAGGAAGTTACCGTAAATTGATTAGACATAGATCGCATCCTATGTTTGCTCCTCTGTACCTTTTCCATTGCAAATATGGAATACAATTGCAAATAATTATTTTTACTGAATTTTCCATAATGAACTACATTTGACTCTAAATTCTTCTTTGATATGATTCAACTTTTATCTTAGTATATGCTTGAGGCAAATAGAACAATCCAATATTATTGATAAATAATGATATGGGTATCTTTCTAATGTCAAGCTATGTACCATGGTTCACTTGGGGTGTCGGATGGGTGGGTTAAGGGTGCGTTTGGTTCAATATTCCCAATGGACTTTTAGCCTCCAAAGCTCTTTGGGAAATGTTAGACTATTTGACAACCATTTTAAAGTAACTTTCAAGTTAAAGTTAAGCATTGGGAAGGCTGAAATGCTAATACTAGTAGGGACTAGCTTTCAACATTTAGCCAAATACAGAAACTTATTTTTTTCTTCCAAAATTATCCTTACTCATCCTTCAAAGTTTTGATTTTGCCCTAGTTATTATTTTTTAAATGCCAAAATAATGCTAAAAAAACAAATATATATAAATGCTAAAAAAATTAAATATATTTTGGTCTTTTTAAAAATATTATTTATATATTTGGTTTTTTTAGCATTATTGTCAAAAGACTATATTTAAAAAGTTGCATACATTATTTTTTTCTAATTTTAAACAAGTAAAAAATTAAAAAATTTAGACAAAGGGTTTGGTCTTTTTAGAAAAAAATTATATATATGTATTTGATTTCTAAGCATTATTTTCAATTTTATATTTAAAAATTCGCATACATTATTTTTTCAAATTTTAAAAAAAATTAAAATTAAAAAATTTCGATGAAGGATTTGGTCTTTTTAATATATATATATATTTGATTTTTTTAGTATTATTTTCAAAATTATATTTAAAAAGTTGCATATATTTTTTTTTTCAATTTTAAATAATTAAAAAGTTAAAAATTCTGATGAAGAATTTGGTCTTTTTAAAAAAATTATATTTATGTATTTGATTTTTTTAGCATTATTGCGAAAATCTATATTTAAAAAGTTGTATACATCAGTTTTTTTCAATTTTAAGAAAATACAAATTAAAAAATTTCGGTGAAGGGTTTGGTCTTTTTTTACAAAAAATAATATATGTATTCGATTTTTTTACTATTATTGTCAAAATTTATATTTAAAAAGTTGCATACATTAATTTTTTTTTTTCAATTTTAAACAAATAAAAAAAAATAATATTAATCACCTAGTGAGCTTTTCAAATGTGTTTTTTACCAAACGACATTTCTCTCAAAGTTCCTTCTCAAAGCATAGTTTACCAAATGACCTTTGCATTTGCCTAAAATCTTTTAGGCTAAACTACTTTGCATTTTCCCAATGGGCTTTCAAAATCTTGGAAAAACATGTTATTAAACTTGAATGTCATTTCAACCAAAAAAATAAAATAAAACTTGAGCGTCATATTTGTCATTTTCATTTGTTAGAATTCTATCGTTCTCGAATACATCTTTTATGCTTGGTTTTATTTTTGCTATACCTTGTATAGTTATTTACTTACATTGGCCATTACCTTTTATGGTTAATTGGCACAACAAATTTACACCTTGACCTTACCTTACAGTTTGCATGCTCTATTTGGTCTTTCCCTGGACAATGATCGAGTCAACCCCGTTAACGTAATAAAACAAAGCATGCTTGGAAGAATTGAATGTAAGCAATTCATTTAAATTGATTTACCAAGAATAGAAACAAATATCCGATTCTGCTCAATAGAATTAGCTTATCATTAAATGAATTTATTAGTATGAAACCTATTTATTTTGGTTTATGAAATTAAGGACTTTCAGGATTTTGTAGATTTTGTTGACATGGTTGACCGAATCTAACCTCATTTGGACCTAATATGTCATACTAATAACAAACAGGTGGCTTCCATGTTTTAGTCAGCAATGGGAGATAAGAACCAATGTATTAATGGGTAAGTTATATTTAATTGTCTTCTCATTAGCATTGGTCCGTATGGATAACTTTCTTTTCTCGGATTAATAGTAAATTTGTCCGAACGAAGAAGGAAAAAAATATCTTAAACAAAAAGTGAATCGAGAAAGCTGTTGAATAGCAAGACTAGCCCTTAGAGGCAAGCCAGCACTATAAAAAGCTCGCCTTGTGCGAGTACTTTGGCCACACTCAACTCTTTCACTCACCATCCAGTGTCTATGCTCTAAAGATTACTCTGGTCCAAAGCATCAAACCAAGTTCTTCGTACTTACAGGTTTGCCACTTTGCCCTCTTGTTCTTCTTGGTTAATTTTGATGTGCTCATGAAGTTGTGTGTGAAGAATGATGAAAAAAACAAATATCTATTCACATGATGTGAAACAATTAGTCAATCTTTCACGATATACTTGTACAACGAAAGTACTTTGAAATGTAGTGTTCAACAATTTCATTTCTTTCATTTGTCAAGCAAACTTTTACTGTGATTGTTGAGTCTAAGAAATATTATAGGTGTTCTTGCTGATGTCCTGCTCCTAGACTGATGCTGTATTGTCCTGCAGAGTCTGATTGAAAATGGCTCAACCGGTGCATGCTGCTGCGCCATCCACTGCTGCTCCTGCAGGCGAAGGCATGATGACTAATGACCAGCGCTTACTCCTGACGGTCATTTTTGGGACATACTTTGGGCCTCAACTCAGAGAAGAAAGGCCACCGCACAAGTCGGCAATGCAGAGAATACGCAAGAGATTGCCACAGTATACTCCCGATCAGCTGGCTGGGTCCCAGATGATGGTGATGCAACTGATGCACATATATTACTACATACTCAGGAAGGCCAGTAAATCTGTTGTGCTGGCCCCATCGTTGTTGCTCAAATTCTTCAGTGACACAGTTCCGGTCAAAGTGCTCGGTCCTAATAGCAACTACCCTCGGTTCATTGACCTATTTCCAATTGACCTGCACCCTTGGTCTTTTGTCGAGGAGCGGTTTATGGCGATAGACAATGTCGTCTTCATCGATAACCCGAGCACCTCTTTCCTCAGGGAAGAGGTAGTTGCAAGTTCAAGAGTTTGACTGGGCTGCAGGAGTTCATTCTTGACAAAGACGCGGCCATACTACCTGCTTATGTCACCGACAAATCGTTTTATGAAGTGGTAGCAAGGGAGGCGCATTCAGATGGACAGTCTCATTTTTTCATGCCTTCTGGTGGTTCTCACCGAAGAAGATGCAAGAGTAATGTGGCTCTAGATGTAAAGCCTCTTCGAATGGTTCCACACGAAGGCTCACCCTCCACGTCGGCATGGTTCTCTGGAGTACGCGACACCTACTTCAAGGCTCAACTTGATGGTAGGGTGGTGTTTTCTCCACTCAGTACGACGGAGGGGCAATATCATGGTGCTGCAGCCACCTGTAGTGCCGGAGTCGGAGTGGCTGGGAATGCGGACGTGAGGCTTACAGGATCCACCACCTGGCGTGTGAACCTTGCGGAGTCTGAAGACTGTTACCTGTTCCAGGTGTCACTTCCAGGGGTCAGAAGAGATCAAAGTAAGTTTCTGATGGTCTGAGAAAAACCTCAGTATTATAGGTCAAAAAGCTAATTATTAAGTTTTGAGGGTTCTCCATTTTGCGGATTTTCATTCTAATAAAGAATATCTCTGAAACTTCCTTTCGGATGCTGCAGCATTTGGTTGGGAAGTTGACATGATCGGCGATGTCTTAATTGAAGGAGAGACTGCCACGAGTGGGCAGGTGGTTGAGAGCAGAACAGGAAACCTCTGTCCATCCGGACACTTCTCTCTCTGTTTTCAGCTGCCCGGTCGAGTCGATCCTAGACTGTCCAACTGCAACTTTGGCTCAGATGGGATATTTGAAGGAGTTGTGAAGAAGCTGATCGACAATTGATGACTCTTTCGCAGCTCAGAATTTGTAAAATTAATGTCAGAATTTACTGAAACTCAATTAGACCTAAATCATGTATGCTTCAGCAGCTCAGACTTAGTAAATGAGTCATTTGGAATTTACCGAAACTCAATTAGACACAAATCATGTCCTATGTTTGCTCTTCCTGTAATTTTTCAGATGCAGATATAATGCAGACAAAAATTGGATATTGCTCTTAATTGCTTCCTTCTGAATTTCTACATGAACTACATTCGATTCTTAATTTGGCTATGAATGATAGTATTGAAGGAGCTGATTCATCTTTTATGGAAAATCTTTTCTTGTACAAGTATTAAGCAAGATAAGCAAGGTAAAGAATATACCTCGTGTGGACTCTTTATGGAATTCTCTCGCGTGCCCTTCATCCATAGATTTGGGAATCTGATTTTTCTGTGAAGACCAAGGAACGTTGTATATGGCCACTTCCAATAAAGCCAAGCTACATCTGCAAAGGGCGCAACTAGCATATAGAACAAAATTGACTCCCATCGATCAAATAACTTCAATTCCTTCTCATCTGTGGCCACCCTCCTTGGCCACATCATTCTCCACCATTTGTAACTGCGACAACATCTTGCCATTTTAGAATGTGTTGACCATTGAAAATGGTATCGCATTCTCTGGGTATAGAACCCCAGTTGGAAAATGCCCACAACGATGAACCCCCATATGGCACCGTTGGGAGAGGTATGATATCTAGGGTCACATTCCTTTTGCGTGGTCTCAAGGAACCACAAGGAGGCAAGAAAAAGATGATGTTGTCATCGGAATAGTTTTCTCATCCTACCATTGGAAATGACCTGTCATTAGTGTTGTAAATGGGTAGCCTGACTGCATCCTTCTCCAGAATGAATCCTGCAGCCACATCCCACTCTTTAACCTTGCAAGTACCTTTGGCCTGAGGCAAGAGAAACTCAGTTACAGCTGAACGCAACGTCATCAAGATTCTTAAGTCTCTCTTTGACTAAATAACCAGGGTACAGGTCAGCAGGGAAGAGGTCAATGAAGCTGAGGGTAGTTGCTACCAGGATCAAGCACTTTGACTGGAAGAGGCGTCACTGAAGAACTTGAGCAACAAAGATGCAGTCAATACAACAGATTGACCGGCCTTACTGGGTATGTGATAATATGCATGCATCATTTGCACCACCATCATCTGGAACCTGCCCAGCTATTTCAGAATGAATTGCAGCATTCCTCTCAACTAGTCTCTGCATTGCTAATTCGTGGGCCAGCCCTTTCCCTTTGAGATGTAGCCAGAAGTATGTTCCAAGAATGATGGTCAAGAGAAGCATTTACGTCCCTGGCCACAACAGCACTAGGCGACAGCAGATTTGGCTTGGCTTCCTGTCTTGCCATACTAAAGCCTGAACCTTCTCTATATGAACTGGAGTTTATTGTCTGGATTGATTCCTGTAATAAGAAGAGGTCCTTGAGTCAGAAGCAAGAATTACTCGAACGCCCTTTCTCCCAAAGATTTATTACTAGATGACAGAGTTACTAAACAATAGGAAATAAGCCTTTGAGAAAGGGCAGGTACCTTGCCTGGACTCCAGTCTTATTGGAGATTCACCATCTTCCATCGAGTTCCAAAAATGACATTCCATGCTCTCAGTCAAGAGCAAACCAATAATATATCTTCAGGACGACAACTATCCGGAGTTCCAGTCATTGAAACTTCGCTCAGGCCCTTAGAGATCGGACTTCCAGCTTCAGAGCTCAACTGCTGTTTTGCCGATCAAGGCAAATAATCAATTTTGGGGTTCAGCAGTGCTTCAACCATTTTGCAATCTTCACAGAAGGCTGCATCAGGTGAGGAACAGGTCATAGCAATAAAAACGTAAGTTATGCAGATACATGAATTGCAAGAACATCCTGAAATTCATGAAACTGACAAAACAAAAATGATAGTAAGCAATACTCTGCTACCATTTCTCTCAATGAAAGAAAGAAAAGAAAATCATGAAATCAATTGTTCCCTAGCAACAATTTTAGCTAGTTATGAAAAGGTAATTTGCGTGATTTTCTGATTGAGTTGTGAAATATTTGATAAGTTCTGAAATGCAAATGTCATTTTTATAGTGGCGTGAGCTAAATGACTACATACAGCCTATAGAGCAGAGATAACAGCTTTCCTCTCATTGGAAGGCTGAAATGTTCTTCAGACCAGATATCTGAGAAGAGAAGCCCCAAGTGTCGGCACTGCAGAGAGTAATCAAGAAATGGCTCCTATCATATAGCCTGGTCCTTGACAGTGTTAGAGGACTTCCTTTGGACAAAGAGGCTTTTATGCTAACCATTTATATCATGTTCTCCTTCAGGAGAACATGAGAGTAGCGTGGCTTGTGGTGATATCATGAGAATCATGCCGCAAGGGACACTTTGAGTCATCCTTGCCTCCTCATGCTTCTCGTGAAACTTGGAAAAGAAAAAGCAAATGTGACATGGCTCTGGACGTAAGGCCTCCCACCAGTTCCAGTATGTTCCTGATGACCAAAGTCAATATTTTGCAGTATTTAGTATTGGCGTACTTTGCCAGATTTAGCTCCGTATCCACAGGTTAAGAGGCCAAATGTTAAGCTTCCTCTGAGCTCTATGATTCAATGGAAACATAGTGCAGAACTTCCGTTTTTATAGGGAGATGTCTGTAATCATCAAAGTTAATGCATTTGATTCGCTGATATATGCTTTGATACGGTCATATGTGTCTGTTGTCATTGAACTTAACTCGTTTGATTTGCTGATATCTGCTTTTAATGGTCATTAGTGTGCAAGAGTCAGGATGTGGTAACAAAAAAACTGGGCAAATCTTGACTGGATAAAAATTTCTTGCGCAATCTGTTTCCCTGGGAAAGGCAACAATTATCTGGTTTTTAAAGAGAAAACTGTAGCTCATTCATGTAGTGGATATGAAGATAAGAAAAAGATAAGAACATTATTAACAATGTTAATGAGCCTCGACAAGATCACTCTTAACATTGTATGAACTATTTTTGAGACATCAGAATAATGGTTCTTTTATTCAGATTTATCAGAAAGCAGGATTGACTTTTTTCATGTCGTGTGACAACACGTTCGACTGTCATCATTGTTTACATATCAGTAACTTCATGAACAACTAAAGACTACAGCTTGTAGAAGAGGTAAACAAGCAGTGTGAAATGTACTTATTGTTTGGTATTGTCTCTTTGAACTAGGATGAAAATGATTTGGGTTTTTAATCAAACCCAAGTGAACTGAAATTCTAGCTAGTAAGTAACGACTGAGTGGCCTATGTGCCGACAGAACTCAAGCTTCTACCATGCTCGTCGTTTTGTTAGTCAACTGTTATTTTCTTGGTATGCACTCCGACACAAGTTGAATAATTCCGAGGAAATAATCAACCCTTGTTTTCTTTGCTATGTTCGTATCTCCGTATATTTAGAAATATGGAAAGTATTTATCTGTTACCGGTTTTGATTGTTAGGCTCAAATGAGGTTGGATTGGTGTACTGAGTAAAATCAGATATTCCTTTCTGTCTGTATCTATCAGAATCAACAGATGAAGTGAATTATGTTCATCAAGAAATTCAAAATAGGAATACTTTACAATGTTTTATTACCTTAACTGGACTGTCTTTATCCCTTGTTCCGGGGAAAAAGGAAAAGCAATGTATAAACCTCCACTGATAGTACGAAACTCAAGGGTTCAATAACATTAATTTTCATGGACAAGCTGATATTGATTGAGTTGAGACATAGCTGCTCTATATTTTTGCTGAGATCTGTAAATTGTCGATAGTTGATATCTGCTTTCTTTAAAAGAATCATGAATGTGGCATGGAAACAATTATCCAATTTTGCTCTTCTTATAACATGATATAATAATGCAGAAGGGCCTTCTAATAATGAAATTAAGGCCCTTCTGCATTTTGTAGATTTGCTGGTGTAATTGACCAAATCTAACCTTATTTGGCTCTAATAATTACTAATAGCGACAGAGAGGTACCTTCCATATTTCTCACTAGCACTGGTCCACCTGGCAATTATTATTATTATTATTATTATTATTGGAAATTATCGAGCTGCAGAAGAGGGAAATAAATTTGACCCAAAAAAGTTATGAATAGTTAGAGAGAGACCGCTCATGGTGAAGAAGAGGAGATGTAACAAGAATCAAAGAAAATAAAAAAGAAGTTGAAGACAAATAGTGACCATAAGCTCGATGACAAGCTCATCGAGATCTCAGTGAGCTCAACAGCCATGGGTCGTCCATATTTCGATAGGCTCAGCTATTCCTCCTCCATGGCCATTGATCTTGTCGTATGATTAAATAGCTAGGATTCTTTTAAGTATGAAGAAATGTTGGTAAGTCATTAAATTAAGCAAAGATAAGATGTCAATAAGTGATCAGTTGGCATCTTAACATGACGAATGCTGGTACACCAGTCACGTAAAGGTTGTCAATTTTGAATGAAAGTAACTTCAAAGACATTGATCAGCTACAAAAATAAGTATTAGTAGGCTATTGAAGTAGTTGGTAATTTTGGAAGTACAAAGAAATGTAGGTACTTTTTTACCCTTAAGAATTGACCTGTACCAAGGGCATTCTCGTGCTTTTGACTGAGGAATCATGGTTGTGGGTTTTATTGGGAGAACTCTCTATGGTATTTTGATAATTTCAAAACTATCTTTTATTTAATATTGACTTGATAACTACAGGTTTTCTTTGTGATGAAGTATTGATAATTTCAAGAAGATTGTGATAATATCTCCGGTTTATGTTGTTATGGGTATATATATGCAACTTAAAGAGGGTGAATAGGTTGACTTATGCAACGTGATAAAATTTGCCATACAAAAATATCAAGTGGATATAAATCGGAACATTTTGATAAATGTAGAATGAACTACCAATGACACGTGACTCACCGGTAGATAGTTGTGTTCGTTGAGAGCTTCTCCCTTATCGTTAAGGTCGAGAGTTCAAAATCCGCAATTGCCAGCGTCTTAAGTGGGGGGTCTTGTGCTAGTCTCCCCATAGGTGTTGATGCTTGGTTCGAGGTGCTGTCCGAGCATTGTACGGGCCACGGGTTGCCGATTAGCGTAAGTGAAAGGCGGGCCCGGCGGATCCTAGGTATCAAAAAAAAAAAGAAGACTACCAATGATACGCGCGGTGCTTCTATCAAAGGAATAAAGACAGATGTACGTAATTTATAGTGGTTTAATTTAAATCAATCCTATATC
The DNA here is from genome assembly GCF_016545825.1 of Eucalyptus grandis. NCBI lineage: Eukaryota > Viridiplantae > Streptophyta > Magnoliopsida > Myrtales > Myrtaceae > Eucalyptus > Eucalyptus grandis. Next base: position 49,436,993 of record NC_052617.1, on the reverse strand, counting down.
CACTCTTGTTGACATTAATCATCAATAGGCTTTCCAGTAGTGATTCTTTGAGACGTTATGATTGTAACTTTTGCTACCTTTACCCATAGCTGGTAGATCACACTACCAAAACTAATGCATTACTACAACACTTGCAAATTTTTCAAAAGAAATTATAATCAATGTATTACTTTCAATAATAGAACTTTTTGCTCAACAAATGTATTAAGAAGCAAAGCTCTCTTGATTTCTCTGCTTTTCATTATTCGTCAACTCTACATCTACGACATATATTGATTTTCATATATAGTTGTCAATCTTCAAGTTGACCATCAAATGATCTTCTTATATAGTTATCAAAGCTCTTTGATCTAGGTTGTTGGAAATCTGAAGGGGTCATATTTTATTACTTTATTGGTCTTATATGGCTTACCGACGTGCCCAGTCAACATATAATCCCTAAACGACGTTGTCTAAAAGTTATAAATAGTGATTGCATATAAGCCCTAAACGACGTTGTTTAAAAGTCATAAATAATGATCATTCGAATGCCAGTTGTTGTTAAAAAGCGATCACTTTAGTGTCAAGTATCCCATGTGAAAATGCCACGAGTCATTGAATTTTTAATTATAAAAGTCATGTATTATTTATGGTCGAAATTTTTTGCCATTAGCATTTAAGTGATTTTTTTCTCTGATTTGACACTTTAGGGTGTGCATGACAAAATTTCTGGAACAGAAATTGATTTCTGGCCAGAAATTGAGAAGTTAAAAATTTTAGCTTCTGATTTTTTCTTCAAATCTATTTCTGGAATAGAAATCTGTTCCAGAAATAGAAAAATCAAATTGCATTACCAAATGGATTTCTATTCCAAACATGTTCTGGCGAATAGAGAAACAGAGAAGTAGAGAAGTAGAAATTTTATCATGCGTGCCCTTAATGATCGATAAAAACTTTTAGCATTAAAGTAAGTGTCGTACACAACTTTTGATACTTTTAGGGTTCTTTTGCCAAGTTTATCTTGAATCCATTGTTGCATAGTTGACTTATGGTTATCAAGTTGGAGTTCAATCTTTTGACTAGAGAGGCGTCATTAATTGTTAAGCATCCTATTGGAACGGTCTTTCACCAATGACTCTTTCTTTGGTGTTGCCTCCAAATAACACATTTCCTCCATTGAATTCGGTAAGATTGATGAATTTGCTTGGATCTCTAGATACATGTCTTGAACATCCATTATCTAAGTATCACTTGTTCCTCTTTCTTGTAACCTCATTCTCTTCCTCTAATTTTGAGTCTACCATTAAACAAATGTTTGCATCATCTTTTTCATCATTGTTTTCGCACTTACTATCACTTCATGTCCCTGTTTTTAGAGCTTTCTTCTTCTTTTCAAATTTTCATTTCCTCTTCTTAAGTAATGGACAATATCCAAGCATCGCCAGATTGTCTTGTTTGACTAACTTATGCCTCTATTCAATTAACACTTAGTGATCAACAATTTCACGCCAAACAACAATTTTGTTGCAGTTGGCAACTATTTCAACCTTGGCAAGAGTTTGCCTCATCAATTTCAAATTTAGGTTTGCTTCTCTTGCGTAAATTCAATCTTTCAAAGATCCCCCTTCCCCTTTGCAATGTCAATGGCTCCTTTCAATAATCCCTAGTTTGGAGACACCCACTCACACTCTTGCCATTCTCATCGACATAGCTCTTCTCCTCAATCGATACCCCCATCTTGAGATTGATCATTAGTCGTATCTGACATCATTAACTATAAAAATTGTTGTACTTCATTGCCCCATTGCCGCCATTGACAAATTCTATTTGAGCTCTCAACCTCATCGACCGCTGCCCCTAAAAGAAAATCCAACATCGTCATTGTCAAATGGAGGTCAATCCGAGCTTTAGGCTGAGTACAAGTGAGCCAAGATTTGATGCATCTTGAGGAATTGAGGATTTTAGCATCCGATAAGGTGGCCAGTAGCAAATAACTCCAATCCGAATTCTTGTCACTAGGACCAACTACGTGATGACATGAAGCTCACGAGGTTGCTGGTAGGGGCCCTGATTATGGTGTTGAAGAAGGAGGCAATGTAGAGGGAAGGAGGAGGTGTGAGGAAGATGAAGAAAGAAAAAAATTAAAGAAAAAATGTTCTTGGACAAAACTACCCCAAGCTGTAAATAAATTGAAAGTTTGGGTCCTTATTTGAGACAAAATTAGCTACTTTGGGTCCTTATTTGATATAGTGTCCACTTTGAATCCTTTTTTCAGAAAATGAACCCATTTCAGGCCCTTATTTGGGATTTTCCCAAATAAATATTGGTAGATTATTAAAATAGTTTGTAATTTTTTAAGCATAAACAAAAGTTGGTATTTGTCAAAACAGAGAACGTCAATGTCTCAATCTAAAACAGATTCATTTTTTTCACTTTTTGTTTTAGTTTTTTTCCTGAAAATATTTTTTTACTCTTGTCAATCATACAATTCTCATAACTTTTGTTCTATTGATGGGCAACACAAAGAGCCAATTTTCTCTTTTTTCTCAGAAAAAATATTACCAAACTTTTTTTTATTCATAATATTATTGAACTTGAGTGACATAATTTTCAATTTTTTTTCTGACAGAATATTCATTTGTGCACTTTTTAATTTTGTCATTGCCCTACCTTGTATAATAATATATTAATTTCGGCCATTATGTATGTAATTTAATTGGCACCGCAAATTACACCCCCGACTTACTTTAGATGCTTTGCACGTTCCCTTTTTTTTTTTTTTTTCCCCTTTCCCTGGACAATGACGAGTCAACCCAGTGAAGATAATAAAACCTAGCATGTTTGGAGCAATCAAATTTAAGCAATTCACTCGAACTGATTGGCCACAAAACTGAAAGAAATATCGGATTATGCTCACTAAATTGGACTTTTCATTAAAGGGATATAATATTTTGAAACCTAATCGCTTCCTATCAAATTAAGGACCTTCCGGATTTTGTAGATTTTGTTGATATAATTGACCGAATCTAACCTCATCTGGACCAAATATTTAATAATAATAACAAATGGACAGCTTCCATATTTTAGTCGACAATTGAAGATAAAAGTAGAGGTGATCAGTTCTAAAGTAGGGTTCCCTGTCACGCCTTGAACCTCCGAGCATGTGCCCATCCCTCTTTGGTCGATAAAATTTTGTGACTTCCCTGGACGAGTCGCCGACCCTTTCATTTTATTGCACATACAGAAGCGAAAATAAATCCCCTGACAATAATCATCTCGGGATAGAAAAGCAGGACATCAATTCACAAAAGCACACTTTTATTAACAACGAGATTTAGGTACAAAATTTAGTTGAAGGCCTACAAAAAGGTCGACTCTCAAAAGAGGCTGTCCTATGACCTATTGATAGGACACATCCACCAATTTTTTGTACTCCTTCTCCTCCTCAGACATCGGGGCCTTGGTCCTCCACGACCACCTTCTAAGAACCCGAAAATGGTTATTAAATAACCAGTGAGACAATGTCTCAACAAGTCCACGCTCTAAATCCCGATTAGGGGGTAATACACCTAGAGGCGTCCTAACCACTCAATCACACATTTAGTATAAAGGACTTACATCGCCTCAGTCCCACCCTGCAGGTTAGTACAAATATCACAGATAGCCATACATATATGAGCAACAATTAAGCTCCAACAACAAGAACGCCACACTCAATCAATCATGCGTTCCTAGTTTTACTCTCGGCATATAGTATGGCCTACTTTATGCTCGGCGGTCCTCTAGCATTGTCAGGCATCGTCTCACACAATTGTGCACGGCATCATCACTACGTCAACATCATTCCATAAAGGAGTATCGGTCGATTCTGGACTGGCATCCATTGGTAGGGCATCCCATATAGGGTAACGTCCATCTTAATAGCTCGGGATGGGTTTTCTTAACCAACACACGATCACTCAAACATAGCCTAGGACACCGTGCATTGTACTCAAATATCTCCATTAAAATGGTGAACTTGGCATATTTTCTTCTTATTAGAAATACTCATGAAAATCGTCGTGTGTGGGTACACGGTCAATTCACCTCAGAAGACTGATAGACTTTCTTTTCAAAACTTCACTGGTTTATATAGTATATAAAACCATTTCCGGTGTTTAAAACTCGACACTTGGGATTTTATGGATAAATATCAAAATTCACCAATTTTGGAATAATTTACTCAATTTCCAATCAGCACTCAATTTTCACAATTTAACACTCGATTGCAGAAATTAATCATACCATTGCAATCAGCACAAAATTCCGGTCACCGACTATCCCGATCTAAATTCCGAAAAATAATTTATAATTAAATAATATCAAAAATTAACTAAGTAAATCAATTTAATTTCTAAAATACTAACTTAGGCCAAAGTCATTAAATTAAATATCAATACAGACCAGAAAATTCTGAACCCCTCTAGATAAATAATACAATTTATCTAGGCCTCATAATCTAATCTAACCTCCTAACATGCATAATTGCAAATTTAAATTACTAATTTAATTTAACTAACGACCTAATTCCTAATTAATTAAATCTAAACACCTATTAGATGTCATTAGCTTATTAAGAAGAGTTTAGAGTATAAACTCACCGGTTAATTGCGGAAAACGATTCACCGCGACGACGGCCGAAATCTGAATTTTCGGCGGCATTGGTAGACACTCGGATTGAGCCTAAAACGGGCCCAACAAATCTCAACCCATTTTGAGATTTGTTATAGACTTGAACTGGGCTTGATCTGGGCTTGGGCCTGCTTCTTGGGTTTCAAGGTCGCGGGCTTAACTGTTGAAAATGGACTGGCTTCAAGAGGGGCTGCTGGAATATTTGGGCTGGGCTTTGAAACTACTGCAAGCTTCAAGTGACGCGGGCTTGGGATTTGCTAAATTGGGCTTGCCGAAGTTGGGTTGGACCCGCGGGCTGAAGACTCATTTAATAGGCTGTCCTCTTGGGCTGCTGCTGCACACGATTTGGGGACATGGAAATCGTGAGTGGGCCGAAGATGGGCCCAAGTAAGGAAGCAGCAAGGGTTGCTTCTGGGCGACACACGGACAATAGCTTCGGTGGACGAGCTGCACGAAGGAACATGGAGGGCGACGTGAGCGTTGTTGCTGCGCAGTTGGAGACGCGTGGCTGAGAGGCAACTCTGCTGGATCTGCTGAGGTGAAGACACTTGTGAGAGGAAACAGACCGGTGAAACTTGACTTCGTGGAGGGGCAGCTGGATTCGTGGCTGCACAAGGGTTAACAAGGGAGGTTTTTGTGGACGTTATTGACCAAGGAGACAATTATTAATGGAGGTGGGCATGCTGGTCGTGGGGAAGAGATGGAGACGTGGGGCTGGTTCCTCAGTGGGCTTGGACGCGTGGATGAAAATTCAGAGGAAGATGAGAACATGAGTAAGTGGCAGAGGCTGCTTGGGTCTTCGCTTGGGACACCACGGATGGAGGAAAAATGAAGAGCAGGTAGGACCGAATGAAGATGGCTGAAGAAATGAAGAGATGAGGCCAATTGGTTAAAGGAATGATTAAAATGTCCCAAGAGTCCAAGCTTCATCCTCTTAATTAAATGCATTGTCCCCTAATTCTTTCCACAATTTAAATCTCACAATAATATCCAAATTGAAGTCCAAATTTGCAACCCCATTCCTAATTTCGAATTTCACCAATTTAATTTCAATTTCTTCACTCAATTTCCCAAACCGAGGTCCGATTTCGATGAAGAAAAATCCCGACAATTTTCTATGAGTCCCCAACACTCAAAGGCTCGGCTTGAAAGTCCAAATTTCCTTAATTTGGCCTGTCCGAATTTCCGCTAATTTTTCCACAAAGCCCAAATTGATTTTCCACAAAAATCTCGAAATCTCTGAATTTTTTTCGAAAAATGAGTTGACGTTCCTAAAATAGCTCGTGACACCACAGAACTTTTAATTTCTGAAATTGAGTTCAAATTCGCGGTTATTTTCAATTCGGTGCGCTTTTAATGTGACCTAGTTTACCGGGTCACTTTTAGGAATTTTTATGCAATTGACCCGTGATCAATTTATCTCGAGTCACAATGTATATTCTCGACACATTGGCGACCCTCGGTTGTCGTAAAAAAATCTTGAGATTTCAATTACAAGCACCGGGTACCAAAATGACAAATAAATCGATCTAGTGCCGATCGACAAGTATTTTGCAATCAGGTGGAATCACCCACACTCTGATCACATATCCCAATCAAATCGACCTATCTCCGGTCTATGATCGATTTCTGATGGTGCCGTAATGACCCTTGCAGACCAACACGATCGAGCAGTCGATTCCTGGTCGAATTATCAAGTCTATTGCATTTAGATTCCTTAATTGCTTCCCCAGATAGTCCAGTTATCTTGTGAGTGATCAGCTCAGAGAATAACACTATCAGCACATCGATGAAAGGCCCGATTTAGTTAATCGAAAACGAAATCTGAAAATTTAAGTTGTCACATTCCCACTTTGGACCCTCTAGAGCTCTAGAATTGGGAACCACCTAGAACTACCCGTTAAGAATCGGTTTCGAAAAATTAGAATTGGGGACCACCCATTGGTTCCACAGACCTACTCAGAAACTGGACCGATGTCCCCACTTTGGAAGAGGCATAAACTTGAGAGCGAGAAACGAGATTGAAGGTTGGAGGCAACCAAGAGCAAGAGTGAAAGAGGGAGTGATGGAGCTGAAAGCGATCAAGAGCGAGAGTGAAAGATGGGATCTACGAGGTCGGAGGCCATTGAGAGTGAGATGAGAGAGGCAAGTGAGACCACAAGATGAGTGAGGCAAAAGACAGAGTGATGAAGAGGAAAGCAGACTAATATTCACTATTTCCAATAAATTGTAATAAGGAATGTGGAATCGGATTAGTCCCTTTAGGAGCAACTAGTCTAGTCTGGTTTAGGGCAATCTTAGTTCTTTTGCACACCCTTCAAAACTATGTATAAATAGGTAAGTTAAATTAAATTACCTACTCATTAGTATGGGTCCAAATGGATACCTTTATTTTCTTGGATTAGTAGAAATTTTGCTGGGCAAGGAAGGAAAATGAAATCTTAACCAAAAATGTATGAATTCTAAAAGTTGTTGAATGACACAATTACCCCTCATAGAGGCAAGCTAGCATTATAAAAGCTTGACTTCTACTAGTACTTTTGGCCACGCCAAACTCTTTCAATCACTATCTAGTCTATGTTCTAATACTACTCCGGTCCAAAGCATCAAACAAATTCTTCAAACATACTGGTTCACCTCTTTGCACTCTTGTTCTTGTTATAGATGTTGATGTGCTCATGAAGTTGTCTGTGAAAAATTGATGAAAAACATACATTATTCACATGATTTTGCTTTTTTTAAAAACTGAGCCAAAATATAACATTTGAGGGAATAAAATATGTTCTTTTTGTGAGATTTGGTGTATGATCTAATTAAGCCTAGTTTGTTTTGTGCCAGTGAACCAACTTTCTTTTCTTTTTTTCTTTCGCATCATCCTCTCTGTTGCCTTGGATAGTTCTTGGAGATTGTTAAACTGAATCATGATGAGCCATGCTCTTTCACTAATCAATTTCGCCAGAAAAAATTGATTCATCCGTAACTGGTTGGAGCATTTCTTTGTTATTACCAGAGTTTAGGTTTACTAATAGTCGATTCATGTAGATGTCAAGCAGCATGTTGATGGTTATCTAATATGTCAATTAAGTTTCTGCAGTTAGAATGACTTCACTTACGTTACAAGAAAGTTTGTTATCCATTAGTTTTTGCAATGCTAGAAATCAAACATAGTATTGACGGCATATCCATTATATTGAATGAAGCATTAATAATGTGCAGTCAGAAGATTCTACTAGTTACGTTGCATATCTGTTCCTCAACTAATGCATCACTCTCTTGTAGATTCTGTTTAAAAATGGGTCCACCCGTGAATGCTGCAGCACCATCCACTGCTGCTCCTACAGGTGAAGGCATGCTGATGAATGACTAGTGCTTTCTCCATTGTTGGAATATACTTTGGGCCTCATTTCAAAGAGGAAAGGCCACCCCACAAGTTAGCAATGCAGATAGTATTCGAGAGATTGCCCCAGTACGCTCCCAATCAGCTGGCCCAGTCCAAGTTGATGGTGGCCCAAATGATGCATGCATAGTATTATATACTCAGGAAGGCCAGTCAATCTGTCATAGTGGCCCAGCCTACGTTGCTCAAGATATTTCGTGACATGATTCCACTTGGAATGCTTGGTCCTGGTAGTAACTACCCCCTCAGTTCATCAACTTCTTTATGACTGACCTGCACCCTTGTTTGCATGTCGAATAGCGATTTGTGGCTGTTGGGGATTACTGATTCTCAAAAACGAATTCGACACTAAATCGAACCCCTAAAACAAATGTGAAAGACGAGCCCAAAAACAAACATGTATCACCGATGAAAGACACACAACGGAATCAAGCGTACCTTATTATCCACAGATTAAACACCAATGTTGAAGTTCGAGGAAGAATCTAATCCGGGTCTACCAAGGAGCATACTGTTGGTTCAAGGGGGAGAAAACTTACGTTGGTTTTGGGAGGAGGGAGAAAAGAAAAGAAAAAACGTACGTACGTTGAAAGGGTACGTTCTTTTTTCTTTTCTCTCTAACGTCTTCTCCAAAAGACACATCCCCTCAACGTAACACCTCTTCATATCTCAATCCTTCATCCATGGGCCCTTATCTTGCGGGCCGGGCTTTTAGGCCTAACATGGGCAGATGGGCCTTAAGCCCATCATCATACAAATAAAACCATCATCTCACACTCGTACGTGGTGGGCCGAATAGGATCTTCTTTACCTCTCTGCAACATTCATACCGGTGAATAATCAGTGCGATTAGCATACATTGAGAGCTCGTTGACATACATCTGTTAAGAATATATAGCATCTCATAATGGGCATCATACTCTAAGTAGATTTAGTATGCAGTACCCTAGATCGATCAATGACATTTATATCTCTTTCTCGATCTCTTTTTAAACAGTGATATATTGTATTCACAATTATGATTATCCCAAAAACAATCATTGGTCGACTAGTGAATACAAAACTAAAATGTGATTCTCCAAATTCGATCTTTCCCTTTCCTTCAAACTCCCAATTTCAGTTCAGCTTGCTTTTTTAGAAATGTCCCATTAGACCGAATCAATTCATGATCATTAGCAACATCCTAAGATAGCAAACACTAAATAGACATCTTGAGAATAAGTATGAGTCATGAGGGCACTAAAATGAGAAAACTTTTTCTTCAAGAGTCTTACACAGTATAAAAGTTGAGATCAAACTTTTGTCACTCTTATTGGTTTTCTTATGCATACATAGTATGAATACGTATTACGGTATTTAACTCATTTCCCATGGAGCGTATGTCTACCCCTTTAATACTGTACAGATGATAGTTCAGACATACATAATGTCTAACTTGAGTTCACATATCTACTCATTCACATAATTTATCAGAACTCACATCTAGCATCATAGATAGATAAAGTAAAATATGTGGATTATTTTACTTTCGGACATAATAATATTATGTCATTATCTTAACACTTAGTTAATGCGACATATATATTTTAAGCTTGAGCTCTCGATTATCACAGAAATAATAAGCTTAAAAACCGTCTCATCTCTATTTATCACACAATAAATAGAGGCGATCACCCGTGTGAGTGAGCTAATCTCTTATTTGTCTGACATGCTTTCTTAACTTAATATAATGCACTGAGCATTAAGATGCATAAACGTCAAACAAAGATTCATAGGCATTAATGATGAAAAACGCAAATTCATTAAATGTGAACATTTCATGAAAATTACAATATTTAGTATATCAGCCTCTATGCAGTCCTAGACATTTTACATGACTACACAATACATCTCTAGGTATTGGCTTTGTCATAGGATCTGCTACCATTCTATGTGTAGACATGTACTGTAAGTTCATATCTTTTCGTGCAACCATATCTTTGACAAAATTATACTTGGTATCTATATGTTTGGTCTTGCCATGATATTTTGGATCTTTGGTGTACGCTATTGCTGCTTGTCTATCACAGTTAACTAACAATGAGTCTGCAGTATTCTCAATAACACCTAAATGATCCAAAAATCGCTTAAGGCAAACACCTTCTTGTATTGTTGCTAATAATGCCATGAACTCAGCTTCCATCGTGGACAATGCTATACACGTTTATTTCTTATTGCCCTAACATATGATGCCATTATTCAGTAAAAAAACAAATTCATAGGTAGATTTCCTTTCATCTAAATCTCCTATGCAATCAGCATTTGAATATCCTACAAGTCGCAGATCATTTCCTTGGTGATTCAGTTTATAATGAGCAGTTCCCTTCAGATACCTCAATATTCTTTTAACGGCCTTCCAATGTACTTGACCTGGATTGGATTGGTATCTACTCACCATTCCAACTGCAAAACATATGTCAGGTCTTGTATACATCATATCATACATCAAGCATCCCACAACACTAGCATAAGGAACATGTTTTATTTGTTCATTTTCTTGTGGAGTCCTTGGACACAGTCTATGGCTCAATCCTTCACCTTTTGCAATAGGAATATCAATGGGTTTACAATCTTACACACGAAATCGTTCAAGAACCTTATTAATGTATGTTTCTTGCGAAAGAGATAATGACCTCTTCGAACGATCTCTTGAAATCTTAACTCCAAGGTTGTATGCAGCCTCACCCATATCTTTTATTTCAAAGTTGGAAGATAACCAACTCTTCACAGTATTAACAAACTCCATATTGCTTCTGGCAATTAGTATAACATCAATATATAATGATATGATCACAAATTGATATTTGAATCTTTTGATATATACACAATGATCCTCATCTATCATGGTAAAATCATATGCCATTATAGCATTATGAAAATGTATATAGCATTGTCTCGACGACTGCTTAAGGCCATATATCGATCTCAAAAATCGACATACCTTTTCTTCTTGGCATTTCATTATGAAACTAGCAGGTTGTTCCATATATATTTCTTTATCTAATTCTCCATTGAGAAAATCAGTCTTTACATCCATTTAATGTTATTCAAGATCCATACTTGCCACTATTGCTAGAATAATGCGAATTGAAGTAAATCTCACTACTGGAGAAAATGTTTCTTCATAATCGATTCATTCCTGTTGATTATACCCCTTCGCCACAAGGCGAGCTTTATGCATTTCTATCGAGCCGTCAGCTTTACGCTTTATTTTGAGAACCCATTTATTCTCAATAGCTTTGCATCATTTTGGAAGACCAACCAATTCCTAAACATGGTTTGACTTCATTGACTCCATCTTCTCTTTTATTGCATGAATCCATTTTTCCTTACTAGGGCAATTTAGAGTCTCATTAATATTTCTTGGCTCATCCTCATCTTGTGGAGCAACCATAAAAGTTTCCCCTTCAATGTCAAAACATCGACGAGGAATACTTTTGCGACTTATTCGCCGTATGGGAGATGATACACTTTGCACATCATTCCCCATTATGCTCCCACTCAGATTAAATAATGATAATATCGTCTCATCGTGTGGTTGTAATTGAGAGTTAGTTGAATTAAATTCATCACTTCTCATGTTACTCCCACTTGGACGAACTCCACTAAATTCATTATCTGGATTCAAGGTTTCAATTAGGGAGTAGTCCTCACTTATTTCATCATTTTTAGGAAAATCATTCTTTAAGAATATGACATCTCGTGATTCAAACTCAGTTATATTTCCACTTTCCTGCTCACTTATAAACACATACCCTTTCGAGTATTCAGAGTATCTTATGAAAATACTATTTTTTCCTTTGGGACCCAATTTCCAAATTTTATGGGAGGACTCATGAGTATAGGTAGCATAACCCCAAGGCTTAAGAAGACTTAAGTTCGGTTTTCTACCTGTCCATAACTCATATGGAGTGGAAGTAATTAATTTAGAAGGCACTTAGTTAAGTATATAGGCAGCTGTTAACAAAGCATCACTCCAAAAAGTGATAGATAAGTTAGCATGTGTCATCATGGACCTAACCATCTCTAGAAGGGTTCTATTTCTTCTTTCCATAACACCATTTTGTTGAGGAGTATAAGGAATAGACAAATGTCTTTCTATTCCTTTTTCATCACATAACTTTCTGAACTCATCAGATAAATATTCACGACCTTGATCGGATCTCAATACTTTTATTTTCTTGTCTAATTGATTTTCTATCAAGTTCATAAACTTTTTTAAACAACTCAATGCTTCAGATTTATGAGAAATCAAATAGACATATCCGAATCGAGTATAATCATCTATAAATGTGATGAAATAAACAGTCACATGCCTTCCTCTCACATTCATTGGACCACAGACGTCAGAATGTATTAAATGCAAAAGAAATTAAGCTCTTTTCCCTTTTCCAAATGGTTTTCTTGTTATTTTCCCTACTAGGCAATGCTCACATATGGGTAAATCGACTTTTTCAATGTTACCCAACAAGCCTTCTTTGATTAGTCTATTCATATGTTGTTGGCCAATATGACCAAGTCTAGCATGCCACACATTCACATCATTATCATATGAAGTAGAAGACGTGAAAAGGGAATAACAAACATTGACATCACCACAATCAACATTTAGTACAATAAAACCATCCATAAAATGACCACAACTATAGTAGTTTGTATCTAAATACAAATCTACACCACTATTATGGAAGTTCACATTAAAACCAAGCTTAACTAACACCAAAACAGACATTAAATTTTGACGAATCTCCGGAGTATATAAAATATCATGTAGGAACAAAGTGCGTCCACCACGCATGTTTAGTTGAAAGGTGCTAATTCCTTTTACTTCTGCTCTAGAGTTATTTCCTACATAGATCTACTTAGTTCCAGTTGGTACTCGTTGAAATTCCACGAAGGATTCTCTATCCTTCGCTACATGGTCTGTTGCTCTTGAATCTATAGTCCACAAAGGATTAGATTCAGCTAAGAATATAGAACTTGACACTTAGTAAAGTTCTTAATAGTACAAGGAGTGAGTACCTTTTTTGACTCATGATAGTCGCGAGCATAGTGACCCTTTTGGTCACAGTTGTAACACTTCACTCTTGAAATATTCTTCACTCAAGGATGTTTTCCTCTCTTATGTTGGTCATCTCTTGGTTTCTTGCAAGAAGAATTTGATCCTTTGCATTTCTACATATTAAACGAATCAATATGCTTGTGCTTAGAGCTCGAAGCTCCTTCTGAGCTGGAAGCAATATAGCAAATGTGTGTTTCCTTCTCAAATGCCTTGAGGCAGTCTCCTGCTAGCTTAAGGTGACGCACAACATCCTCAAGTTCTTTCATAACATGGTCAAGAGTTTCTAGTGCTCCTTACTTTTCAAGCACATATTAAATTTTCATATTCAATATTTCACAATTCTCACTGTTCATTTTGTCTTCTTTGTTCAAATCAGCAATTATGTTCTTAGTTGCTGAAGCCATCAATCTGAACATATCAGACACATATGCATGAATTATTAATGCCTATCGTTTATGCATCCATTTTGCACAGACCTATCATATTAATGAATAATTTTAAGTAAGGTTTTAGAATCAAAAGGTCATTATGTTTCTAATCATCATCCAAAAAATCCTAACTTGAAACTATCATTAATATAATCTTCGATCAAGGACACACCACGGAATCGAGCGTACCTTAACATCCACAGATTAAACACCAACGTTGAAGTTTGAGGAAGAATATGATCCGAGTCTACCAAGGAGCGTACTGTTGGTTCAAGGGGGGGAAAACTTACATTGGTTTTGGGAGGAGGGAGAAAAGAAAAGAAAAAACGTACGTACGTTGAAAGGGTACGTTCCCTTTTTCTTTTCTCTCTTACGTCTTCTCCAAAAGACACATCCCCTCAACGTAACACCTCTTCATATCTCAACCCTTCATCCATGGGCCCTTATCTTGTGGGCCGGGCTTTTAGGCCCAACATGGGCGGACGGACCTTAAGCCCATCATCATACAAATAAAACCATCAGTGGCGACAGATAACATCGTCTTCATTGATAACCCAAGCACCTCTTACCTCGGGGAAGAGGTTGTTGCGAGGTTTAAGACTTTGACCGGGCTGCAGGACTTCTTTCGGAGATAGATGCTACCAACCAACCCATGTATGTCACCAACGAGGCGTTCTATCAAGTGATAGCACGAGAGGCATGTTGAGAGGGACGATCTCAATTTTCGTGCTTCCTCGTGGTTCTCACGGAAGAAAATGCAACATCAACATCGCGTTTTCTCCACTTATTACGGCAGATATGCAATGTCCCGGCATTGATGCCACCGCAAAGGTCTTTGGAGTTGGAGTGGCTTGGAATGCGGATGTGGAGCTTGCGGGGATCCATCACAGGATGTTTGACCCTTGCAGAGTCTGAAGACAGTTACCTACTTAACTTATCACTTCCAGGGGTCAGAAGAGATCAAGGTAAGTCTCCAATGGCATAAAAGAACCTCAATATTTGTAGGTCAAGATGTTAATTACTAAATTTTGAGTATTCTTTGTTTGGTGGATTCTGATTCACATCATGATGTATATGTATTAACGAATTTCTTGGAAACTTGTAGATGTTGCAACCTTTAGCGATGATTTTGACATGTGATTTTGACATGGATGGCGAGGTCATGATCGAAGGAGAGATTGCAACCGGTGGGAACACGGTTGAGAGCAGACCAGAAAGCCTTGGTCCACCGGACACTTCTCTCTCCGTTTTCAGCTACCCGATCGTGTCTATCCCGGACAGTCAACCGCAACTTTGGCTCGGAGATGGGATCTTGAAGAAATTGTGAAGAAGCATATATGAAATTGATGACTTGCAGGTAGCTTGGACTTTGTTTTGAAAAAATGTTGGAATTTACCGTAACTTGATTAGACACAAATCGTGTCCTATTTTTGGTCCTCCTGTACCAATTTTAGTGCAAAATGCAAACAAAGAATGGAATACAATTGCAAATAATTATAGTACTGAATTTTCCGTAATGAACTACATTTGACTCTAAATTCAACTTGTAAAATGATATGGGTATCTCTCTAGTGTCAAGCTATGTATCATTATTGACTAGGGGTGTCAAATGGGCGGGTTAAGTTTGGTTAAAAGCGTAGTCGACCCATATTGACCCATTTTCATGCAATATAATCTCAATGACCCATACTCAACCCGACTCCAACCTAACCCATGTTACTAGAACACATCCATACTTAACCCTAACCATAAAAATAAATACCAAGTCATATAATGCACTTTAAGCTCTTCGTTGCATTTGGTAGTCAAGATAAAATTTAGGATATGATAAAAATGATCATATCCTACATTCGGTACCTTTTTAAGATAGGACAAAGTCAGATATAATGGAGATAAACCGGATGAAATTATCTTATCGGGGTGATGGGTTTAAGGTAGATATGATTTCTAAAATCCATAACAAGAAAGTTATTTCTCTCAAATTAACAAACTTTTTATATTAATAAGATTAATATTATATTTCAATATAATAATTTTTTGAATTTCAATATAAGAAATTCAAAGTAACAAAAAATAACAATTTAGTTATTTTAATTTAACGAAACCACAAGAATAAATGTCAGGAAATTATTAAAGGGGTCAGTGATTTTGTTGTTACTTTTCAAAACCTAACAAGATTGAAAGTTGATAAGTGGTTATAGTTAGTTGGTATATTAATGTTAGGAATGTCAATTCAAAAATCAAATTAAGGTTGGTAATTCTCAGTAAAGTAAGTAACTTTCACGGCATTATTAGGCCATAAAAATAAATGTAGTTAGATTTTTAAAATAATTGGACACACCTCAGCCGCAAGTTAATAAGATGGTGCTAATCTAGAATGCATGAGTGATTCTCAAACATGAGTGATCTTGAATCAAGTCGCACATCCGTTCACAACCAGAATGCGCACACCTTAGCCACAAGTTAATAAAATGGTGCTAACTTAGAATGCATGAGTGGTCTTAAACAAGGTTGGTAATTTTGGGTAAAGTTAGTAACTTTCACGGCATTAATAGGCCATAAAAATAAATGTAGTTACATTTTTAAAGTCATTGGTAGTCTTTGAAGCACAAAGATATATAGGTAACAAAATTGTCGAGTGACTAAATTAGTTGCTGATGAACGTGGTACTTTTTAAATTAAGGTTCTTAATTTCTTATAAAAGTGAACACTTGGCGTTGGTAAGGCACGGGAATAAATATTTGTAGATAATTAAGGTGGTTAGTTATTTTGAAGCATAAAGAAATGTCGGTAAAATTTTAAAGCAAGCGACATAAAAAGTTGCTAAGTGACTAAAATTAGCCAGCATCTTAATAGTTAATATGACAAATCATGGTACATCAATCAAATTAAAGTTAGTAATTTCAAATGAACATGAGTAAGTTTCTAA